>NC_091498.1:15465273-15798329 GCF_947461875.1 Haliaeetus albicilla | reverse complement strand
ATTTCAGAGACTTGAAAAGGAAAGTGCTAGGTAAATAATTATAAGCATCTAGAATAGTATTTAAAGTGTTATATTAAACCATGTTATACTCAAATATAAAGCTGCTTACAAGACTCAGAAGATTTCCAGACTCTAACACTGGAAGTTAGTGTTCGTTCCAACTGTTTCTCTTTTGATTTTAATACTTACACAGCACTCACCACTAGGCAAAAATAAACTGTGTGTTTAATGCTCTCCATGGCTTTTGAAGCAGGGAAAAGCATGTTTCTCATGTTATAAAAGGATAAAAAGAGCCTACATCAAACCAGTTCTAGCTAACTGAAAGGGAGATCCTGGAAACAGTTAGTCCTGAGCAATCATCCTTTTCATGGCATAACTTCCAGTCATGTCAGCTGGGCTCCCTGCGTTACTTATAGGTGGGGAAGAAGCAGCCACACTCCCCAGCTAATCTAGTGAAGCAGCCCGAATGTCTGCTGGACAGAATGGGTGTGTTTTCCTATGGTCCACAAAGAGAAACGGTCGTGCTCCTGCTCAGTGTTAACAATAAAAGCAGAAAGTAATTGCTGGTCCATTGATTTAACAAGGGCAAGCCTTAGATTTTCTAATGTCCCAAAATATTATTGCATGACAAACTCTGCCAGGTTTCAAACAGGGTAAGAAACTGGAGAACCCAACAGGTAATTATCTTTCTAAAGCTCTTAATGTTACTGATATTCTTGCAAGTTACATCACTGGTGACTTTCAGCCCTTAAATGCACACTCAGGCTGTATTTCACAAGAAGGAGACCAGACCCTGTGCCAGAATATGAAGCAAAGAATTCTAAAAAAGCAATTGTGGACAAGCTGAAAACTTAGCCAAAAAATGTCAGGGGGGAAAAAAAAAAAAAAAAAGAACAAACCAAAACATGTCTTACTAATAAGTCAACAATGCCTCAAAGGTATCATATCAAAAATATGATACCACCCTACAAATCTAAAACCAGGTCTAGTATTTCACAGTGAAAATTAATGCAACAGGTTGCATGCTATACAGTTTTAAGACAAATTTGTTTTCCATTTTCTGGCTACTGGACAAAGCTATTTCTACATCCAAATGCAAAATCCAATACTCTATCACAAAATTTTTCCTACTCTTTTTTGTTGTGGTCTACAAAGTGCCCTGGAAGAGCCCCAAAAGCAATGTTTGCCCTTCTTGCTGTACTTTGCTATGTTGTACACTCTGCAATTATTTAGATGGTTTTAAAAAGGAGAGGGAGAACAACTGTGAAACCCATTGTGCAACCGCAGATGACTTCATGTTAACCCCTGTTACTGGGTTCCACCCTGGGGTCAAATGCCTATGAGTCAGTGTCTAGCACAGATGAATGATGTCATCCTCACACCACCTCTTTAGCAAGAAAATGTGGTGGAGCCTTTCATTGTCTGATCTTAAGAGACCCTGGGTTACTAAATGAAGTTCCCAAGATAAAAAAGAATGTGCCTGAACTTAAAAAGACAGGAAATGAGCACATCACTCCAACACCTTTGCAATATGTTCTAAGAAAAAGACGGTGATGGATCATATACAGCAAAAATGACCAACAGGAAGCATGTGTTGAAAGTTAAAAAAAGATTCGCATACCCCGCCCCCCAAAAGCCAACATACAAGGGCCATAAGTATCTCATCTATCCATTTTAATACAGGCAAACGACCTAACATAAAATAAAATAAAATGGGGCAATGGATGCGATCGCTCTTTCAGTTATCCAAGTGATGATGGATCAGATACGCAAGGAACAACTTGAGGTCAGTGAAACCTGAATATAGTACACCTGTGTGGATTTAAGGAGATACTTCCATATTGTTTTAATATACTGCAACGTGCAAATAATCCATTGGATTGCAGTGAAGTTCTTTGGTCAAAAAAATCTTTGAGAAGAGAGTCTTCAGATGCAGAATTACTGCATCTGAAACTATCAACTAAGTAATCACTTCTTTAAATACAGTTAAGTATAGAAGCAAGAAAGAAGTGGAAGGGGTAAGGATACAATCAAATGTACTCCTGGATGAAGAACGCATAAAATGACCCAGAAAACATTTAAGGTGGTATTAGGGGGAACTCGATGCGACTTTAAAAACGTTCCACAGTGCCTTCCTGGTTGTGAAAGCTCCTCTGTATGAGGGCTAGTATGACACGTCTTTGCAGGAATTGAGATCTGCAAGAAGGGCAACCTAATCTCCTCAATGGGAAGGAGGAAGATGCACCAAGTAAAGCCATGAAGGAGAGACTTCGTATGATGACTTTATAAAGCCTTTATCCCTTTAGGGTTACTGTTAGGACACTTGCTCTCTCTGCTAGAAGAAATATCTTGTCGTCTTTTACTCTATGCTCTGCTTTCTGAAAACAAACATTAAACCAGATCAGCATTCAAACAAACCATCTTTCAGAGAGAATCCAGTAGGAGTGAAATACGTACAACTAGGAATATAAAGTATCAAATTCCATTTCTGTTTGACAACGCTGGCAGCTAATAAATTCAAATATATACATACATAAAGGTCTTATTTACATTTTCTTTTTTTTTTTGTCCAGCTGCCATTTTTTGGCATATAGAAAACAATCCTCTTCTTTCGAGTTAGATTCCTTTGTAACAATGCCCTTTCTTGGTAGTCCTCCCTCTCACCCTACACCCACAAATCATGATACAAAGCTGCTCAAAAATCAGTCTACACTTGAGCAAACACAAGCCTGTTGTCTTTGTTTTTTCAACTCTTGTCTCCATTCATACGAGTTTTTTTCCCTCAAAACCCCGATCAATTGCTTCAAAGAAGAAAATCCATGCAATTTGCCTGTATTTGCAGCTTTCCCTTCCCATTGTCATGACAATTCCTATCCCTTGTTTCCCCATCCACCTTCAGAATGTCTGTGGTTATATGGTCTTTCTCTACCTCCACAGCTCCTGCAGTTGGCTAGAGCCTGTCATTCTGATCCTAGGTCTGAGTTTCAGTCTTCCATGCTATACTGAAAGCGTTCCCTCATTCTTCAAACAGGTTAGTATTTATGCTAGACCCTAGTTTTCACATTCCTTGAGCTCACTGTCCTCCATAAGCCTTGGTAGCAACCAAAATCATAGGCCTTGACAGCTACCAGACTCTCTCATGCATCTTCTCCAAACTGAAGGCTTCTTCCAGTCCACAAGGATAATTTCCTTCCTTCTCTCTGCAGAGTCTGTTTTAAAAGATGAGCTGTACTATTAAACAGAGAAAGGCTATTTAGAGTCAAGGTTTACTTTAAAAATGAGCTGGACTTAGCTCAACCTCCACAGTACAGAAAGCAGTCACCGATGAACCTTGTAGGGCTTGATAAGTGCGTTGTACGTAAAGATAAAGATAAATATTGTGGTTAGGGCACCGCATTATTGTCATTTCAAAGTGACTAGTATCGGATGAAAAAACACTGAGGTTACATAATGCAAATTATTACTCTAGTCTAAATCACTCAGACCATTTAATTTTTATGTGTATTTTTTACACAGCATGAAGAATCATCTCTCCTCCCTCCAATGATGTACCTCTGTGCAAAGACGAGATCAACACAGGACTAAGTGCACGGGCTATTTAAAGACATAATTGTGTACTCATGTCTAATTTTAATACAATGCCAGGTGATCTGAGTGTGCAAAAATTCATCACTAATGAAATGACACTATCATCAATAATATTTCTTTTGTTTACGTATCAGCTTACACAAGTGTGTTAACAAAGCAAAATATAGTAGTTCTGGATTTGGCTTTAAAAGATTACTAGTAATTTATTATGCATAAGCAAATGAACACCACTTTAGTTCAGGTAGAAAAGATCTCTATTTCCAGAACGAAAGGCCAAGATCGAAGGTAGCAGAGTTTCAGGTGTAGGTTCTGCATCACCCCCGTGGTAATTTTGCCTTTCTTCCCAACTCTATGGGTAGATTACACTTCCACTTCTTGAAAATCAGTTTTGGTAAATTATAATCATTGACATGCCAGCTGGGGAAGGAAGGGTTTCAGGCTTGCTTCTTTATTCTTAAACTGAAGAAGCACAAATGCAATAAGGTAAATCTAAGCTCTGCTCAGTTCACACATGCAGAGCCCAAGTATTCCCATAACCTGCAAGTTCTTCAGTGCACAGCTCAACTTAAACAACTTAAAATAGCATAACAAAAATAATACAAAGTTACTATACCAAACTTCTGACTGTTAGGCTTCCGGGACCAAATATTCACCTTTGAGAAGAGCAGATGCTCTAGTTATTTTGAGGTCTACTAAATTTGATCTTCTTGGATGATTTTAGTATTGGTAAGAAATCTGGTGCACCTGGTGCTCTTACCCTTGGCAACAGTCCGAAACACTGAAAGAGGGCTTGTGCAATCTGGCTCAAAAAGAAGGAGGGTTTAGACTGTGATGTCTCAAATCTTAGTACACCTCTCAGATGAATTGCAAAATACAGCTAGCAGTTCTACTGCTCAGCTTTTTTTACTGTAAACTTCAGATGACAGTCAGGCTGAAAAATTCCACTTGTTTTTTTTCTGCACCTTGGTATAGAACTGAACTCTTCAAGCCCTGAAAATGTTAATGGGCACTTTCAGCCTAGTAGGAAGCCAGCAACTGTAATGCTGTTTTAGAGGCAGACAGGGATGCATAAATAAGACTATTGTTTCCACGGAGTAAAGCTTAAATATTGTTATGTGGTAGTTAAAGTAGAGTATAATAGTCTATTGTTTCTATGAATAGGTTCTCCCAAGCACCAATCAACACCTTATCGTTAACATTAATCACTGGGATATCTTCTCCAGGATCAAACAAACACTTCTTGAGAGTTCGAACTTTGACTTCAGAAAAGTTTCGGTGTAATAACAGATTAGATTTAAATATCGGCAACTATATCTTTATTCAATGAATCTTATTTTAGTGATTAAATGTTACATAAAGCTATTTGAAAAGGTTTAGGAAGATTGTAAGTAAATGTGCCAAAAAAATTTCCAGCAACCAAAAGTCTATGTTAGCCAAAGTATCTCTGGTTCTGCTCTTAACGTCTGGTATATAGAACCATAATCCCATTTCTATAAGGTAAGATTTTTAGAATTGCTCTCATTAACAGTAGTAGCAGCTAACAATATTATTTTATCAGTATACCAAGTTATTTCATTTTACTCTATTTGTAAATATGTTTTAATCTCCTCTTCTTCTTAGCAATGAATAGGCTTTTACTTTTAGAAAGAGAAGTGTGATTCTGGATCAAACTAGTCTGCAGAGTGGCTAGGGCCAGATGCTTCAAAGAAAGAAATCTAATTTCCAGGCAATTTTGACAAACATTTCCCAAGAGCTCATATACTCTAAAGCTCAACAGTTGTCTGCAAATTGGTATTCCTTAAAGCATGAGCATTTATACTCCTGGGATTTTTAAAATATTGATTCTGTCATTCCACGTTCTTTTTATTGATATAAATTTCCAATTCAGCTCAATACTCTTCTCAGATGCTTCAGTCTTCTAAAAGTACAAGTCAACCTCTTCTACAAAATGTGAAATTTTATAATGATTCAAACATGTTGCACCTAATTTACAGTTTCTGTAACCTCCATTCAAAAATCCTCTAGCTAATTTTTCTTATTTATTTATGTTGCACATGTTGTTGCACTTTGATTTTTCCCTTACAGAGAACATTGGTGTAATACTGCTTCCATCTACAATTTTTTCTGTAGACCTGAATGGAAGCACATGAAGGTCAATGCCAAGTACTTCCAAAGAGCTATTTTTATAAGCAACAATTTTGTTCCTCTGTCTTTTCATTACTTTGTGTTGAGGAGCTTTGTTTACATTCAATACCATACAAAATTAGTAGGAAAGAATAACTCTGTATTAGTAAGAGTTGCATCAGTTTGCAGAGGTAGAATACCTACTCCCAAACTAGTCCAATCTTCCTGTTACTTTTATTCATCTCAGTCAGACAAAACGATTTGTTTTCCAACAGGTAAAGGGGATATTTCCCATTAATGCAGGCTTCAGTACTGTCCTTGACGCTACGGGCAGCTGACATGTATAAGAGAGCAGCCCAGCTCTGCCCGCCACGGCGTTAAAAGCGTCCCACCTCATATAAAAGATACCAACCGCCCTGGCTAGTCAGCAGTGCGCTTTGAAGAATACAGGCCACAGCAGGACAGGGCACAAGAGGCTGCCTTCCCAACAGCCCTGCTTAGCTCCCGGGCATAAGCAAGGGGCTAACCCAAAGAGAGCACCAGCACAGCCTCCTCCTCTCCAGCCAACTGTTGCAAAAGGCAAGGAGTGCATGCTTTAGCACTCCAATCTTGCATGAAAAGGGGACAATATAATTAATTATTCCCTAACATCACTCCAAGGACATACTTCAAGCTGATGCAAGACAATGAAGATAGTTGCAAGTTCTGTTTTATCACAATAAAATCCAGATAGCTTGATTTCACTGTTTGCTTCCTGAAAAGTTTCTCTGCATCAGTAACCCTCAGGTAACTGCCCCCCACAACTTCATGTTATTTTTTTGCGCCCAAGGGTACCTGGAGGCCAACTGCACAAAAAATTACTTAGCCTTCTTTCAGAAATATCTTTTCCTGAGATAACAGTAGCAAAATCCCTTCAATAAATATTTAGTCTATCCACCTGTAGCAACAGAATGTAAAATTGTTTGCAGTTGCCCATACTTTCCCAAGGAAATGAAATAATTTGAGAAATTCTTGAAGACCACAACTATACCGAGGTTTAAGCCAGGGAAGAACAAACTTTCTATTAGAAAACAGTTCATACAGTACTCCATTTCTGCAATAAGTCCTGTATGCTTAGGAATGAACGTATTTATGCAATTAAAAGACAAGCTTATTTAATGGTTTTGTGCTATTACTCAAATTAGCAGTCAAATCCTTGTCTTGCAGCGGGTCAGTGGACTCCACAGAGGAGTGGGCTGACTAGGACTGTACTCCTCCCTGTTAGTTTTCTTTCCAAAAGGTGGTTTTGGGATTCAGCTTTTTTCAGTTTATCAGCTGGACCACATACGCTGTGGGCATGAAAAATAAGCAGTATTTTCAGATTTGCTATATATATTATATTGATCACAATGTAAAGAAGAAAAAGAGAGGGTGAGTTGCAAAGTGAAAATGAGGCTGAGTTGCTTAGGAAAAAAAATTACATAAACGAGCATCAAATAGACAGTACAGGGAAACAATGAGAGACACAAAGCTGATAGCAACCAACAATAATTCTGTTTTGTTGACAGTGGTTTTCATTGATGAAAGCAATATAAGCCACGGCCTGTAACCAACAGGAGGTAAGCTCTGCTGGACAAATCCTAAAGACAAGTTGTTGCTATGATAAGGAAAAATAAGGTGTGGAAATGGAGTATTCTGTAAAAGAAAGGAACCTGTTAAGAACACACAGTCACACTTCTGGCTTAGGCAGCTTCTGCATTTGATTTTGGCTGATAGAAGGAACACCTCAACAGGACACAACTATTTCTTTAGAAGTTGCTTTAAACTTTTAAAGCACTCTAAATTTAAAAAAGAAACCAAAAAGAAGTCTTCTCCTTCCCACATTCACAGTTCCACAGTTCACAAGAGAGCCTCCAGCCCCAACTCCATCAGTTTCTTGCTAATCTTTCTTTTGTGCCTTAGAAAACTGGGTGAGACGACACCAGCCTTCCAGCTAAAAGTTGGTCAGTATCCTTTCAAGAATCCACCAAACAAGACATGGCAAACTCCCTCCTTCACGGAAAGGACTATAATACTGATGTGAAAATCCGACGGTCTCCTATGATGAAATAAGGCTTGGTTTTCTCCTCCTCCTGACAGATGAAGAGAGAAATGAGTGCTGTGGGTCAGCAAAACACTGTACAAAATAAGTAACGAACTATGCAATCTAAAAGGCCCTTGAGTAGGATAGGAGACGCATCCCATATAGAATATTTTAAGTTTTCTGACAGAAAAACCCTTAACCTTTTCACAATCTCACATAAAGTTTTGCTTTTGCTGAAAGTACATTTCCCACTGATGGAAATTTAGCTGGAAGTTTCCAACAGGATCATTTTTAGGATGCATGCCAGCGCAATTTGATGTCCATGATGTCATTTGGGTTGATTAGTCCAAATGTGTCAAACAAAACTCAAAATTAATCCAGTTTTCAGGAAGAAATACCAGTTGTCTCCTGTAGCTAACCCAAACCAATGTTTATAACCAAACAAACCCACCATATGCCTCATGTAGTTGAGACAATGAATAAGCTCAGAAGCTTTCTCACTGGCTTCTTCATATCCTTGCACATACACTATGCTGCCCTGCCAAGAACTTAGTACACTGTTTTTCTTTTTTGAGCCCTCATTCTCAAACCTTAGAAACTTTTTTCTTATCTACTAGCTGTTATCCACATAAAACTGAGCATAAAAAAATGAACAGTCCCACTCCCTCAGAGTCTGGACTGAGTATCCTTGGGTTTTTACCAGTATGTTTGTAGAGAAATATTTGCCTCAGCCAGCCATTAAATCCAGCAAGATTTTAAGTAAAAAGCTTCATTCAAAAGACATGATATCATCCAGCTCCCATGATGGCAATAAGGTCTTTATGTTTGTTTTCATTCCTCCCCGACAGCTGAGAAGAAATATTTTGCTCTGAAAGTTCACAGAAACTAAGATATGTTGCTGCTAGAGAAGTTCAAAACTGCATGACGGTGAATCTATCAAGACACACCTTGCACGCAAACATGCTTGACACTTCGTGCCATGAACAAACATGATCTGATGTAATCAGCTACTTTTCTCCCATTCTCATCAGTCTCCTCTAAATTGTGAGAAACAAGCTATGAGAGACACATGTCTTCAGGTCACAGAATGAGTTTCTATTTTTGGAGCAGACTTACCTCAGAAGAAAGATAAAAGAAACAACACCAATAGTTTGGGGAGCAATTCAGGTCGAGTTGGCCACAGTCAGGTAAAGCAGCAACTATTTAGCTGTTGTCTCGTTGTCTGAACTTACAGCAGATAGTGGTTTCTGAGTTCCAGCCACACACTGGATGCTAAAGGCGACCCATAGCTGGGGTGATGCGTGAAGCAGTCATAAGACTGCAGCCTTTCACAGCAAGGATCACTTTTTGTTACTACCAAATCACCATTACAAGTATTTTATAAACCCTAACTGCATTTATACATGCATATGAAGATATTCCGAACATTTGAGAACACTTGCTGCTGAAGCAAGGAAGGCTAACAGGATTAAAACATTACAGAAGGAACACGTTGACCAAAGGAATGGTTTAAGGCGATACTTTTGTTGAAATACCAGACACAGCATTTAGCTCTGCCTCTGTTAAAAACCACCTCTGACATTTGCAAAGTTTGTAAGCTGTCAAAATTTCACTTAATGCTTCACCCAATAATGAGACATGAAGTGGCATAGTGCCTTTTCCTACACATCCGAGCAGGAGCTTAAACAGCATGGGATTTAGACGCAAGCACAGAAGCATGTAGTGCTATTTTAGGCACTTCTATTGTATCCAAGACACCTGCATGGGGTTGGCAGGTATGACAGCAGACCCATGTCCTTCTGGAGAGGTAGTTGTAGATCAGGCAAGGTAAGTTAGGTCACCTAAAATGGCCGTAGGTGTTGATGCTTGAACCTCTCCCAGTAGAGTTAATTTCTACAAAGCCACTGAGACTGCTATTAAGTGTAAATCCTAATTTGAGTTTTGCTTTTAAAATCTGAAGAGACTTCCATGAGGATGATTGGCTGCTGCTTTGTCCTGGTTTCAGCTGGGATGTAGTTAGCTGTCTTCCTAGTAGCTGGTACAGTGCTATGTTTTGAGTTCGGTATGTGAAGAATGTTGATAACACTGATGTTTGCAGTTGTTGCTCAGTAGTGTTTAGACTATAGTCAAGGATTTTTCAGCTTCTCATGCCCAGCCAGGGCACCTGACCCAAACTGGCCAACAGTGTATTCCATACCATGGGACGTCCCATCTAGTTTAGGAACTGGGAAGTGGGGGGGCAGGGATTCGCCGCTCGGGGACTGGCTGGGTGTCGGTCGGCGGGTGGTGAGCAATTGCCCTGCGCATCATTTGTACATTCCAATCCTTTTATTACTACTGTTGTCATTTTATTAGTGTTATCATTATCATTATTAGTTTCTTCTTTTCTGTTCTATTAAATCGTTCTTATCTCAACCCAGGAGTTTTACTTCTTTTCCTGATTTTCTCCCCCATCCCACTGGATGGGGGGGGAGTGAGTGAGCGGCTGCGTGGTGCTTAGTTGCTGGCTGGGGTTAAACCACGACATGCTTGTAGAAAGCTTGCCGCATCTATTTGTTGGTTAAAATGAAGTATCTGTTTTGAAAGTATTTTGCCAGTGCCTGAAAGGTTAATCCCTGCATATGAAGGTCAGCTTGCTATAAGTCTATATTCCTTACTATTTTCTGCAGGGACATTGTTAAATATGATTCCTCTTAAAGTACTGAATCTTGAATTTATAAAAGTAGATGGGCTTGCCACTTGCCTAAATTGGGAGGTATTAGCGTCGTGTGCAAATGGACTATTATACAGTCCTCTCTGTACGTAGCAGCGGGGGAAAAGAGGAGAGAAAGCAGAGAATGCTTTGAAAAGAGCCTGGCCCCAGAAAGAAGCTGAAAGATGCTGGCAGCAGTGGGAGTAAGGTGGCTTCCTTCATTTTGAAAGAATTAAAGTAGCAGTATATGAAAAATACAGAACAAAGTTTATTCTTAAGGGAAAACAGCACACACGCTTTCTTCACAAAGCATGCATGCTTAATGCAAGACGCCAAGTCACTCATTAACATCAGTATGTTCACATGAAAGGGTCAAAGCCCACGCATTTTAGTGTGACCAAATGCTTCTCAGTTTCTCCTCTTTGGGAAATGATTCCAGGACACTGGCTGCCAAGAAAGGGGGATCTCTTGAAACTGTGGGCAAATGGACACTAGGTAAGGAATGACTGTATCACAGGGTGGCGGGAGCTATCCGGAGGGACAGTAGGAAGGTTTAAGTGAAAGGGTGTAGCAGCACCAAAAAATACAAAGGGAGACTGCTGACAGCATGTGTCATACATCGGCCTGCCCTTCCCTTACACAAGCTATTGGCAGGGTAGCTGCTTAGCTTTCATCTCGCAAGTCCTAGCTGAGGTTTGCTTGAGGTGCCCTCCCTCTTGTCTAGTTAAGAAACCAAGCAGTTTTTCTGAAGGTGCTCTGTAAGTCTTCTGCATGATGGCTAATTTCACGTAGCACAGAAATTTCCCTCTGTTCCAAGGGCTTTGCTGAGGTGTGACTAGACTACCCAAGATTTCCAATCGGAAAAGAAGGTTTGTGTTTAAAACTGTGAAGGTAAGAGGCTGTGTCAGCTTGCAGGCTTGCTGCAGGCTCCTACAACTTTAAAGCACATTGGAATGATTGCGCAAGCCTGTCAAAACATCATTTGTCAACCTTACCTAAACTTTCTGCGACTCTCTGGTCATGGATTTTTTTTACTTAAGTTAGTTTTGTCCTTTTTCTGTGAGCACTGTTTTGAAGGCATAAACAATTACACTGATTTTACACTTATGGTTATTCTTGGGTTGAAACAATTCCATAGCAAACAATTCTCATCAGAAATATTACTCTAGGAATAGAGCCACACGACAGATAGACAGATATATAAGTAACATCACTTGCATCTACTGGAATGCCAATTTCTGGGAGAAAAAAATAAGTTCTCTTAACAACAACAACTTCTAAGTGCTTTTAAATGTGTTGGTTATTCCCCATTTTGCATGAATAAACTGAAACTTGGAAAATTGCTTTTCTGATGTTCAACAGCGTCTTATTGAATGCAACTTCAATAGGAGACAGATACAGACAGAAAGGACTGTATGACAGTCCATTTGCACACAACACTAATCACACTTGACATGTTTGTTTAGAGATCTACTTGTATACTTCAGAGCTTGGATATATGCATTTTTAAAACACTTAAGAATAATTCTTTATCCATGGTACCACAGCTATATGCGTGAAGTAGCAGTCTGACCTGGTAAAATACAGATATATTTTGTTCCTCTGCATTTGTTTCAAGCCAGGCTACTCTTTACTAGAATGCTTCAAATGAGGACGTACCCTTTCATATCCTTTTAGTTACACAAGCAGGAGTTTCTATTTCCTTGTTTATCCCCAATGAAAGGGTGAGCAGTCAAGTCAAGCATTGGGCAATGCAGCAGATGTGCACAAAGCACCCATCTGACAATGGCCAGGGTTCCCACTGAGACTTTTGAGTAGAGAATAATTGTACTTTCTTTTGGCATGAACCAAGGGTACAAAATCACATTTACGTGTGCAAGCCTTTGCCCTCTCAACATGTGTTCTCAGCTGCATTAGAGTAGCTGGTGAAGGTCAGTTTGATTTTCAGTCCTAAAAGCAAAGAGTTTTGGTAGGAATGTGGCAGATAGTAACATTTTAAATATAGTATTTCCTCTCCCTCCAACTACACTTAGGTTTTATTAATTAGGGTTTGCAGGAAAAAGTCTTTTAGAAATATCACTCAATAATAAACAAGCTCAGGTTTTTTAAAATCCAGAAAGAAAAGAAAGAAAAAAATCTGATATTGCACAGAATTACATTTTTTATGCTATCATTTCCAATAGATCTCTCAAATTGACATAGATGTTCACTATTCAGTTTCAGGCTATGTGCTGTTCTCATCTAATGACTCCTTCTGTGGATTTTTGGATGTTATTTCCCTCTCTGCATCTCAATTCTTTCTAAGCATAAAGGACTCTCAATCTAATTTTCCATCTGTTACAGTCTGCCCTCTTTTTCCTTTCCATTTCTCTCTCACTTGATCTACGTTTTGCATCTTATCTCCTTTTCCTAAACCCTGAATTCTCTACTACCCCTTCCCGCTTGGGCCTCCAGTTCTTGGAGTACTTAGCTGTTTCCTATCCATTAGCAGCACAACAAATTTTACCTGAATCTCACCTCCTGAAATGGAACTGAAGCATATTTTGATTTGATACATTTTGGATAAGAATTAAGCTGCAAATCAAGAACCAAAAAACCCCCACCATTCTGCAGACAACCATACACACAAGACTCTGGAAATAACCATTCCTAACGTATTTATGACACAGCAAAGAGTTCACCCTTCGAGGTAAATGTGTGTGCTAGTTCCACATCTGAGTAGCTACAGATTCGAAAGCAGTACTCAGTCAGAAACAAAGTGAAATTTGCATGACTAAGCTCTCCAATACCTAGTCTTAAGACTAGTTCACTTACCTTAAAATTCATAGCAAGAAATAACCTGCTTTTCATACCTTTATAAATACACAGAACTTCTGACTTCCATCTGTATCCTTAATTTTCATGCTGTTTTGATTTCTTGTAATTTTGAGAAGACAGTAGCAGATATCCATCAGACTCCTAACTTTTTTATTTGGCAAGACCTAATCACATAAGACCTTATCAAAACAGAATCCCATAGAGTGCTTGTAGGTCCATACAACCCATCAAACCCAAGACAGAGAAAATAGATACATTTCTTGAAAAGTAGATGACAGTACCAATTAGAGTGAAACCCCTTGGCTATCCAGCTTCTCTGCCCTCCCTGCAAACTTCTTAAAAAGTCACAAACTAGATATTTGAGACCAATCTACCAATTTTCTGTCCTTTTGGTGAAGAATGTCCAACCCTTTAGTAACAGGATTTTGCCTCAGCTCACTACTAAATCGATGGTACTTCATCCAGCCAAACTTTCTCCTGCACGAGCCCCTTCCCTTGTTCTCTCTCTAAGTAACATGCTACCCCACACTACCCTCAGCTACTTCTTTCCTGCGTTGTTAATGCTGGAAATGCACCTGCACAAATGCAATCAATGCGCAGTGAGATATGCAGCCTCACCACTTCCTTTCAAATGACTTCTAACAGAAACTGCAACTATTTTAAGCTCATTTGAAAAGGATGTGACTTGCAGGGACGTTTCAATGATTAGGCAAGCGTTTAGAGTAAACCCCCAAACAAAGCAAGTTTTGTGGAACCTTTGCTTTGCCTTTTTAAATTTTATTTTAAGAGCTCCCTCTGGCTCTAGACACAATCATACCAATAATTGTCAGGACGGCTGTTCTGAAGTCAAGGTGCCTTGACTGTGCATATGTCCGCTGCTCCCAGATCACTCGGTGCTGGCCATCCTACGAGAGTGGCAGTTGAAGGGTTAAGCAGCAGAGGGCACAGAACACCACCACCTCCATTACTGAGCCCTGAACAGAGCTGCCCGCATGGACAGAAGCCTGCCCAGCCCTGGCCACCATCACAGGCGTGTGATTGTTTCCCACCAGAAGGCTGGAGATCCCCCTTCTTCCCCCCCATCATCCTCTAAGCTCTTTCTAGGTACAAAGGCAGTAAACAGGACCTTGCTGGGCTGGCAGGGCTGGAACTGGCCCATTGCAGCTGCTCCCCCAGTGTCTGACCTCATGGATGGCAAAATTAACTGAACATCCCCCCAAACCATCTCTTGCCAAATCTGCAATTTGCCAAGTGCAGATTACTTGGCATTTACAAGTCCAGGCACTATATTTTGGTCTCATTTGGAAAAGCAGGGGCACAAACAACAGGCAAACATGTTACTAAATGATCGGTCACATAATTGGGGACTGGGGGGGAAGGAGATGGATCAGCTAAACCCCAACCGCACAGAATAATTTGTCCCGATGAACAGTCCAGAAGATCTGACACAGATTCATGTGAGCAAACATATCCTCGTGTCTGTAAGATGCTTTGAGGGGGAGAGAGACACGCACTCAGACAGACGGACAGAAAGACAGCAGTAGCCGTCAAAACTCTCAGCTACTGAAATGCTTCTGGCAATTTCTATGCTTTGACAAAAATTGCCAAGCAGAGTGTTATGAAGCTGGTACATTTATAAACTCAGGCAATGAATGAGAAAGCTCAAATGCGAGTTAGATACATCATGTATTTAAGAAAAAAACAACTCACAAAGACAGGGAAACCAAAGCTGATGGAAGCTGAACTGAAGCTGAATTAAGAGTGAACTCAAAGCTTCACAGCATGGGATGGTTTATTAGCAGCCTGAAGACAAAGGCCACAAAGCAGTTTCACTCCCGTAGAGAGAGGAGCCCTATTATGGAGCCTTTCAACTCCCCAAGAATTGCCTTTTAACTCTCCCTCCACAGTAGGACAAACAGGGGAAAGAAATTAGTCTTGGATGATGTTAGCTGTTTTGTAACTTGTAGTGCTAGTCCCACTGGAGCTCTTCTGACTCCTGTCAGATTTATCCTCTTGACATTCAAAATGGATTAACCTAAGGTATCTTTTTATAAATATAAGAACCCCCCCACCAAAACAAAACCAAACCAAACCCACAGCACTTTCTCCCTCTGCCTCCGAAAATATGGGGATTAGTTAGATGGCCAAATGATATTTCCTGGATTTAGTAGTAATCTCTCCTTGACTGTAGTGCTGCTATTGAAGGAAACGCTACATGCCAACACAGAATCTGCCCAATCAACTACGTCATGCTGTCACCTACCCACAGTGTAAAAACATAAAAATATCTAAAACCTCCTTGTGCTTTCAGAGACCTCTAAAGTAATTGAGCCTGAAACACTATCTGTAGCAAAATGCATTAAACACATCAGTATATCCCGCTCAGCTTAAATTAGTGCATTCTTACCAAGAAGAGAGAAAGCTATTATTTTTTCAAACAATGTAAGAACTCAGACAAATTACTCAACCTTATTCTGGCTATCTGGTGCTGCTTACTGAAGGGAATTTTCTTTAGATGTGCCCAAATTCTGTCTTCCTGAAAACATCTCATCCTTAGGTCTTTTGCTCTAATGACTAACATACAGCTAAGTCATATGACCTGTTGCCTTATATTATTTTCTTACTATAGGATTGTTTGGGGGAAAAAAAAAAAGGCAATGTGCTAACTCAAGCATCAGTTCAGAGCAAAAGTAATAAACATATATATCTTCGCTCCTCTACGAAATGGATATGCCTTATAAAGTGGCGTAACTTGGGAGTGAATTTGCTTCACCCAGGCAGGTAGAGCTCAAATCAGAATTTGGCCCACACCATATGGAAAAAACCATTTACTGTTGTAGAAAGCAAAGCTGCATGTTAGAGGAAAAAGAAAATCCACATGACTTACGGTGGACTCAGCTGCAACATAGCGATCATGTAAAGAACTTGAAACTGCTCTCACAAGACGAATTTCATGATCTTGTGTCACTGGTCATAGGCTGTAATGCCCCACACGAGATGCCACATTGCTTTCGGAATATTTGCTATAAAAGCTTCTAATAGTATAACATGTTTTTCACCTGTAGGGCACCAACTAAACATCTCAAAGCAACTAGGTTTTTTTGCATTGTCACAATAGGTTCTCGTAGGGCTGACATGCTGAAAAAAATAATCTGACACCATGAAAAGCCTTCAGAGGCAGGGCTATCTAAGTTTCCAACTTTTATCATGCTCCTGTTTTTATAGCAAGCCTAGTACCATAGCATCTGCAAATGATAACTGTGAAAATGGTCAATGTGGATTTTTCCATGTGATTAGCAACTACTGGATTCATGTAACTAAACCACTGCACAATCCCCTAAATATCTAAGGTGTCAAGGTAAGTTCTAGCAAGACAGTAGTATCTTTCTTATTCAAAAGAGGACCATAAACGTTTATGTGCTGAGCAAATATACAGTGGATTTATATTTTCATAAGAAATGCCCAGTATTTCAAATGTCCAAATTTGAGGTGTCTGCTGCAAGGGACATCCTGAATTGCTATACTTTCAGCTATAATAAGGTGGTCTAGTCCAAGAGTCTTGTCAGTAGTCTTAGAAGAAGGATTGATGAAGAACAGAAATTGAAACAGCACAGAAAAAAGTCAATGAGGGGAGAATGGAGAAAAGAAAACTTGCACTGGCAAGCACTGTTTCACATTTAAACAGTATTGTGCCAAAGGAAGAGCTAATATGAACTTGTCAACACAACTATTCATACAAAAAATAGTACGAATAAGCAAAAAGTAAAAAAATAAAAATTATTACACATTCAGTGTAAATAAAAGCTTACTATGGTTTTTACACAAATGCATGTGCATGCATGGCTATATACATCCACAGACAGAGAGGACAGGCTGTCAAAAGGGTCTGGCACTTAAGCAACATTTCTTTAAAATTAGAGATGCTACATTCTGAACCTTCAAAGCACATGTTGCAACTGTATTGAACCTGTGAGGATTTAGGTCAAGAATACACACTAGCTAGGACTCCTCCAGGATTATGTATGGCATGGTAAGATGAACAAGTTAAACAAGTCCTATGGAGTAGTGCATGGGAGCATTTAGGGCCCCACAGCTGGCCCCACACCTTTTGGGTTTTGCTAGCAGGACATCAAATTTGTTTTCCAACAGCATCTCCTCTCAGTGTCTGATTTGTTGTCCCTGACAATGCATCTGTTCACACAGTTGTATTCCAGCAACCCTACAAAATAACAAGCATCAGTTTTGCTGATTTGAAGCCCTATTTATGCTAACCTCAAGATTCACATTAACAATTACTGTTCCAAGTCTGACACTCATAGTTCACACCAGCATTTATGCATTCCTTTGCTGAAACTTTTTCACATGCATCCATACTGCTATTTCAAAGCACGCAGAATAATCTTTTTAACAGTCTCTGCTGAACAGCTAAGCACGTACTTATGTTTTGATCAGGATTCATTATACAAAGTGTAGCAAAACACTGAAAAGTGTGCTATTCATTTAGTCATGTACAAAAACACCCTCCAAATCATCTGTATGAGAAGTGGAGAGTTTTTAAACTGGATTTCATTTCTTAAAATGTGGGGTCTTCCATTTTTATGACTTACTATAATTGCTTCTCTCTTCAAACTGGTGATTTTGTCTAGTAATGTAGCAGTGGAACCGATCAGTTAAATGAAGCATGAACTGCAGCCTGCAGAGAGCTGGATTAAAAACTGCTGAGTTTTCAACATGATCCTTAATCAGAAAGGGTTTCTTTTAGAGGAAAGAAAATGTAAAACATAGGGGGTAGGGAGAAAAGGGGTAGAGATGGCATAACAGTTTTCTTTTTAAAATAGCAACGTATTTTAATTTTTATATAATACGTAAACCCACAGTACCACAATTCATAAACATGTACTTCCATTAATAATTATTAAAGACTACAGTCATGGCTTAATTTTTGCTTTTTTATATTTCATACTGTGACTTGTTGCACAGGCTGCCCACAAGACTTATGCAAGAAAAATCACTTAACAGCAGAGCAGCCTTAACCTGTTTTTACCCGTTCTAGCAATAGTCATCATACACATTCACAGATGACCCCAAGATGCTAAACTCACAATGTGTATTTTAGTTTTGCATTGCCCTGGAATGAATAACCTTAAAGGATCAGGAGGCATGTGTAAACTCTGCCTTTTGTGCAGATGAATAAAGTCCATTTCTCGAATAGCTGGCAGAGTGAAAAGAATGGGACAAGGAATGAAATGAAGGAAAAAAAAAAAAGAAAAGAAAGAGAGAGGAAATGTCACATTGCTTGCCCGCAAGTGCTGCCAAATGGACATACTTGGAGAGCAACCCATTTCCCCAGTTAACGTTGAGGCCATTTTCACTACTCCTGAGCTCCTTTTTCTCTTTGTCAATCCTGTGCCTTGCAAGGTTCATTAACCCTGTTTGCACAGAAAGGTTGGGTCAACCTGACATGCTAACAAAATGCACGTATATCTGCACATACACACATATATATTTCAGTTTCTTTTTAACAAGCTTTCCAACTGAAAAAAACCAACCCGGAACATATGTGGGTTTTTTTCCCACTTTACAGAAAAAAAAAAATATCTAGCAAATGTATCGCTTTTAAAGAGAGAACTAAGCAGAAACTTTTCACTGATACTTGGTCCCTTCCTTCTGTAAGGTTTTAGAAAAGCAGCACATTCCTCCAACAGAATGGCAGCTACAGATGGACCAGAACACTACCTCATCCACAGGGGCCTTGGAGCACAGTATTACATCCAAAAACCAGTGCAACCTCAAAGCAAACACTGCACTGAATTTGCTGCTTTACCTGGGGGAGAAAAAGGGATGCTGCAGCAATTTTCAAGTTGAATGCCTCTAAACCAGTACTGGTATCTGGGCTAATGCAAAATGATGTTTTGGACATCTCTGATTTAATATGAATATGTGAAAGTCTGAGATTACCTCAAATAAAATCCTGACACGGGGCTTAACAGAGATTTTTCCCTCATGGGCTATACTAAATCACATGTAATCCTGCTTATTATAAGGGCACTTGGTAGGTGCCTTCCACTGGCTCTGGAAGAGCTGCATGGACATTTTATGAGACAACTGTGCAGAAACAGAAAGGGATGCAGCCCAAATCTAAACAGACTTTAAACTGCAGATCTGAACACTTCTGGCTTGAGAGATAGTGAAAGCTCAGAGGTCTGACTCTCAGGAAGCACCATGACAAAAAAAAGGGATACAAAGCAGTTCCCCAAACACAGAAGCATCTTTCCCTAGAAGGTAGAAAGGTAGCACTGCCTTTTCACTTCAAAAACAGAGTATTTTTTTTGTTCATTTTCCTGATGGAATTGTCCTGTTTTTTCACAGAGACTGGAAGCAATTTGATCAATAGATCTATCAGCGTGTCTGCGGCACTCTACAAGCCTGTCTGGCAACACCCAAAAAACAGCCTGCTGCAGGACTGTTGTGATCAATATGCATTTGACGGAGGTATAAATGAGAGACCCCTAAGACAAGCCTGTTGGCTTTGTTAACCAAAATTCCAGTTTTATGAGATTTGCAGGCTCCTTCATGGGGGGAAATAAACTTACCATGATTTTAAACAACCCAAACGCTGTTGAACAAGAGCTGGGTGTCAGAGGTACCGCAGCCCGATGTTGTACACCCTCAGTGTCCCATGAAAAGTAGCACGCATTTGTTTGGAAGTCCCTTCCCACTGCTGATTCAATAGTTCATGGTTATACAGCAAAATATAGAAGAACTGTGCCTAAACATTAGCACAGCAACAACCTTACTGTTTATTCATCAAGTCTCCTATGCTGAATTACCTCAGCCCAGTAAGGAGTCTATTGGTAGTCTACAAAAAGGTATTTGGAGAATCTACAGAAATCCCATTTATGACTTTGCAATAATACTTTCTGTATGTCTTGATCTTGCCAAAGTTCACTTGAGTTTACGGAAGGAAAACTGCCGTCAAATTCTCCTTAGCCAGCTCCATTGTGATAAAGAGAGAAAAGAATAGGATGCTGATAGGCAAATCAGGTACAATTCTGCTCCACATTAGCCTTGTTTTAATTAAGTCAGCTATGATCTCATGGCAGGATAATTTTTTAACGTTGGTGTTTAGGAGAAGGCTTACACTGAAGGCTAGTTTGGCTGCCTTTAGCTAAGAATGTGATTCATGTGAGTGGGAGAAAACAATGCAGCAAAAGCTAAGTTTTTTTATGCACACAGAAAATAGGGGATTTATATGCTAGAGAAAGAAACCAAAAAATAGAGCATACATCTTTTGTTTACTTACACTGTAAGGAAATTTGCTAAAGGAAGTGACAGCTTGTCCCAACAGCACCATTGCTATTAGTACAATACTAGGTCCATACTGAGTATTCATGTGCTGTACCCATTTGGTGCTTGTTTAAATATGCCTCCATCATCTGAATCGTGCACATTTGTTTCACTGCTCTGAATTAACAATAGTATACCATACTGTATATTTATATTTGTGAATACAAAAATAACTCTGACCCAGAATGTATTTTTTTAATAAAACATAACATAGTCTGAACTTCTTGCCAATTACTATAGCGCACCTTTCATTCCTTACAGAAAATCTCTTTATAGAGAAATTGTGAATATTTCATTATTGAGGCTCATTCATTTCTAAGAACAAATAATCTGATGGTTTCTCAAAACATGTGAAAAACATCTGAATCTTCTTATGTAATATGTTTTCAAGGCAATAGCACACCTCTTCAAAGAGCCAAGCTGAACACAGTGTCCTATGAGCCATGCAGATTTCCACTGGTAACTTACACAAGTAAATTGCATAAATGCATTAAGACATAGTTTGTAGTTAAGTAGAATGTAAGTGCTGAGTTTCACTGGCCTGAAACTCCTGATTGTAATGAATTTCCATGTACCTATTTAATACTGGGGAAAAAAATCCCCTCGTTATAAAAAACAAGTTTTCACTGTAAGGCAAACAGTATCATTTACAATATTATTCTGTCTCTGATAAAACTTGGAATTTCTTGTCTGATTTTTTAAATACAGCCAGATGCAAAACTGATAGGCAAAAAACCTCAAAGCAATAATCATCTCTCTCAAGCCACTTTCTTTAGTAAAGATACTCTAGAACTGTTCAGACTAGTCTCTTCTTTTGAGCTGTTGTATTGAAAATTGCTATTTTGCTGTACATTTTTCTTGTTTTGCATCATATTACCTGAAAAAAAAAAAAGATACCCCTTATCTCGCCTACAACTTCCAAGACCAGCTGGGACTTAAATGTTTTTTTCCAAACAATACTTTTGATAAAAACATTTAGATTGTCCCTTAATAACACAGGAAACCAAGTCATGTTTTCATAAATGACTTAAGAACTTGCTAGATTAAAGGACTGTCGACACATGGAATTATTTAGTAATGACTGCTCGAGAACAGCTATTCCCGAGTAACTCCATGTGTAGACACACTTATTCCAGAATAAGGTTGCCTTATTTCTGTTTAATTTAGCCCATCAAAGTGTGTTGTGCTAAACAGAAACAAGAGTGTCAGCACATGGAGTTATTCAAGAATTGCTGCTCCTAAATAATTCCATGTGTAGACAAGTGCTTGCAAAAACTGAAGATCAGCTCTGTTATCCCCAGCCATGTTATCTCTGGTATCACAATTAATATAAGTCACTTTCTGGTGTATGTACTGCTTCTTATTCTATTGCTTTCATTATTTCAGTTCAAGAAAAAAAAATCTTTTTAAATTCAATGTTCATTGTTAAATGTGAGCTGAACAAATACAATTATATAGTCATTCAAATACAATTCTTTTAGAATTCTTTTAGAGATTAAGTAAACACTTTGGCATATTTTGTTCTCTGAACAAACAGATCTTTAAGGAGGGCATTTATTCTTGTAAACTCACCGTGCACAAAAAAGCCAGCTCTTTTTGAGGTACTAGGGATGACTGAAAGTAATTGGGATTTGGTTTTCCTGAGATGGAACTAATATGGCCAGCTGCTGAATTAACATTTGGATAGACATTCTGTTTTGTTTTAGGTAATAAAATAAAGAATTTGTTCATCTTGTTAGAGAGACTCACTACCGGGCAATCAATCACAGCACATGCTAAAAATCACATTTTCAGCAAGGCGCAAATCTGTCAAAGAGTGTAATTATTACTGAAAAATTTTCACAAATACCCATAATTATTGGACTTAATAGTAACATGTTAGGCCTGGCTAGAATACAGCATTAGTGACATATAGGCTTTTCCCTCTGGAGACCGAAGTTCAAATCCAAAGTGGTAAGAAGTGAAAATGGATATTGATAGTCCTACAGCACCTACTAGACCAAATCACAAAACCACAACCCAGCTGGGTATTATTGGAAGCCTATGGTGAGGAAAGGCCCCTTGCTGGAATATCAGAAGTAAAGCAGATCCACTTCAGTGCATCCCAGAAACTCCCATGAGCTGTGCTTGACTCTAGCCATCATTTTTAGTCACATTTCCCATCACCATGTGAAGATGTGAACTACAAAATTATCTTTTATATTCACCTATAATGCCCTGTGTAATAAAACCAGTATGATAGCACTAGTGTTTCATCTACCAAGATCATTGTTTTGTATTAGCTAAAACAAATGTACGTTCCTAAAAACATTCATAACTTTATTGTAATTTTGTGTAAAAGCACGTGCTTACAGCTGAGAATGAACATGTGCCCATGATTTGCCTTAAATATACTTTAATAACAGAGAATCTCAGAAGGGAATAAATAGTTAACAGAAGAAAAAAAACCTAACATTGTCATTGTTATAATATTTTTATCTGAAATTGAAATTAACTACTATTTTTTTTTTAATGAGGTTTACTTACTACAGGTACACAGTGAAAAAAGTGCTAGAAAAGTATATGCATGGAGGGTTATATATAATCTCTTACTGCTGAAACACGCACTCAGAAGCTGAAAAGCACATAGTACTAGTCCTCTTTCCTTTAGCGTTATTGTCCGGACTTTAACTAAATGTTCACTCACAGCTTTTGGGCAACAGCCCTGGAAGCCTGAGTTCACAGAGGGGACCGCTCATTCCATAAGCATTTTGTTTTCTCCTACTCATGAATTGTGAGACCCCTACTTTATTTGCTTCACACTCTCCAACCCTTATGATGAATACAGAATGATTAATTACTTCAAGGTCCTTTCCATGAGTGAATATAAATACTTTAGAAATATTGATACATTTAGCTTCAATACACTCCTGGCAGCCAACTGGTACGACAACACTCTCACTCTGCAGATCAAAACTAGAAAGGCAGAGTGATTATGGCCAAAAACATCAACTAACTTGACACGTGTAAAAGCTGGATTTTTCAAAATAAAGGTACCTCTCAGTTTCCATGATCTGATTGGCCTGAGGACAACTGCAGATACTCGAGATAATTCTACTGAAGTCAGCACCAGGACCCATTGAACATCTACGCTGAGCCCCTTGCATGTCCTTGCAGTGTCTTTTTCAGAATCACCTTACAGTATATCTGCATTTTGGGTCATGAAAATGAAGAATTAATTGCGGTTAGCATCACATGACAGTTGATAGAATCAAGTACAGCTTCCATTGATTTCAGCTGCAACTATTAAAGTCAACCTTTCTCAAATTCAGGTCTTTAGATCTCACATTCCACTTCCAGAAAATGGGAGTGGTTTATATTTAAAAGAGTTCAGATCACAAAAGAATTCAGTAACAGAGATGAGATAAAAAACAGTGAATGCTCCCCTGGGGAACTGGAACATCAGTGTTTAACTTTTTACCCTGGCATTATCCTAATACCAAAAAATGAGTGTAAAAATGTTATAAAAGCCACATGCGCAGTATTTTGTTACTAAATCTGAAAACAGTGTGGGTGTTTCCAAAAGGTTAACTAAGCTTACACAAGAAGATATTGGGGAAAATGTGATGGCATTACAAGCCCTGTTTTAGGAGGAATCACGTAAAGAAAGTGTCAAATAACAAGCAGAGAACTAATTTTTTCTAGTTAGCATTGTGACTTCATACACACTTTCTAAAAGCTGAGCAAACAGAAGATAAAGGACTAACTGGGGGGATTTCCACAAAATGCAAGCCTGTATTTACTTACTCAGTTGAGGTATTCATTTAAAACAGACTTCTGCAGTGCAAAGTGCCATTAACTCGCTGCTAATTTCAAAATGCTATTGGATCCATGCTTGGTATAAAAAACCTTATATACCAGATCTTTTACTCAATCGTTATTGTCACTGAATCCAAAAAGGATGCAGCTTAATGGTTTACAAGGCTTTTTTAGATGAAAAATGAAGCACAATCTTTGGCAGTTTAATGAAATCTATTCACTACTAGAGATGCTTAACAGGGGTTTTAGTAGAACTGCCGTTTCTGTGTTTTAAAAAGTACATTTATAGCTCTCCACTTCTGAGATCTGGGTCTGGATTTTACATTTATGATTTGTTGGGGTTTTTTCCAGTCCAGAGCGCTTACGCTGTATGGATGCCTATAAAAACAGAGATGAATTTAGATTATCCACCTCGTAATTATAAATCAGAACTACCTCCTCAACTTAGGCATTGAGTAAATTCCAAGAGATAATATCTGAATAAACTGCCAAGATTTTCTTATGGCAGCACTCAGAAAAAAAGTCAGTGTTAGGCAATTTTGACTTAACAACTTTAATAGTCCACTGTGGCACAGCAGTGCCCAAGCCAAAGGGTGCTTTGCTAAACCTGAGAAAAAAAAAAGAAAAATGAGGCTTCCTACTTTGGTATCTTGAGTGAAACCAGGATTAAAAACAAAACTTAAAAAAACCCACAGACAAAAAAGAATTTTCTATATTTGATAAGCCCATTCTACTAGTGAAAGCTTGTCTGTCACAGAAGCCCAGTTTGTCATGAACTAAAACATGCTAATTATACAAATGGAATACAAATGAAAGAGATAACACCTATCATCCTAAGAAGAAAAGAAAAAAAAATCTCAATATCAAATATTTTCAGGTAAGGATCTCAACCGTGGGTGTTTATAGTCAAATTCCCATATTCATAGATTGGTATTAAAAAAGCCCAAGTAACTTGATTTAAGAGCCAACCATATATGAATCCTAAATGTGTCAGGAAAAAATAACTTCTGTCAGATTATTTTTATTCAATATCTACAGAGAAGTTTAATTACCTGACTCTGTCCTCCAGGTTGGATATCACTGGCTCTCTCATTTATTTCCTCAGCAGCTCTAGGTAATATTTCAAAATTCTACACTTTGAACACCCAAACAGGTCACCCTACTGCAATGACTGGCAACACCAGATATTTCTTATATTCTTTGCTGTGATCTTTTACGATTCTTCTCCGTTAGTCTAAGAGCAGCTTACTACCCTGCCTCTCATCCTACTACATCCAGGAAAAAACCATCCCATTCTCACTTCATTGCATGGAAAAGTTGGTGATACAGCCTGTTCTCAACACTCCAACCCACCACAACTTGTCCCTTCTCCTCCTTCCACTTCCAACACCACCAAGGCTTATTCCGTAGCTTTCAGGGAGGAAAGCTTTGCGCAACATGCCCCTCTATCAATGTATTGCACTCACCTTTACAATGGATAAACTTTTTCGTATTGTTCTCAGACAATATTATTAAAAAGCTTGAAAACTTCTACTGTCAGTAGAAAAGTGCAAAAACATAGAAAGGGACACAAGTTTGTTAAAATACAGGACTTTCAAAGTTCAAGTTAAATGTGCAGGAAAGCCAGATCTATGAAAATTAGTTTTAAAAGTTATAGTGTCATGTTGATACCACTCCTTTTTTAAAGTCCCTGCCTTTTTTCCTAATAAGCAGGCATGCCTTTCTTGTGAGCATTACAGGTCTTGCTGGTACAGCAAACTGAAATTAGCAGGGCAAGGGCATTCTGTCCCATTGCCATGTTCATATCTCTAAACATTAGGTGTCAGTTGATTATATTTCAGGTATCAGCAGAAGTCTAATGGATTTATCCTTCAACTTAATCTACTCAAGCAAGTTCAACACTGGTTTTTAGGTCAAAATGAAGAGAGCAAGCAAAAGAAGCAGCAGGTAAATGCTTCTATCAAACCGTCACAAGTGAGAACTCCTCTGCTCTGTATTTAAATTAGTAAAAGAATATTTATCTCAGGAACAGGCTGCTTCTGTCAGTTTGGAAGTCGACAGTTGTCCTAGTTTCGGCTGGGATAGAGTTAATTTTCTTTCTAGTAGCTGGTACAGTGTTATGGTTTGGGTTTAGTATGAGAATAATGTTGATAACACACTGATGTTTTCAGTTGTTGCCAAGTAGTGTTTACACTAAGCCAAGGATTTTCAGCTTCTCATGCCCAGCCAGCAAGAAGGCTGGAGGGGCACAAGAAGTTGGGAAGGGACACAGCCAGGACAGCTGACCCAAACTGGCCAAAAGGATGTTCCATACCATATGACATCATGCCCAGTATATAAACTGGGGGCAATTGGCTGGGGGGCACGGATCGCTGCTTGGGAGCTAACCGGGCATCGATCGGCGAGTGGTGAGCAATTGCATTGTGCATCACTTGTTTTGTATATTTCAATTCTTTTATTATTATTATTATTGTTATTATAATTATTATTATTTTCTTCCTTTCTGTCCTATTAAACTGTCTTTATCTCAACCCACAAGTCCTACTTTTTTCCAATTCTCTCTCCCCATCCCACTGGGTGGGAGGAGAGAGCGAGCAGCTGCGTGGTGCTTAGCTGCTGGCTGGAGTTAAACCAAGACAACAATGTAAATTATTTATAAAGAACAATGAAAGAGAAAGAATGCCAGAGTGAAATGTATGCATGAAATATTTTTTCTAACTTTGAATCTAATTCAATGCCCAAATTTTACCTTTATTCTCAAACATACAAGGCTATGCCTACCATTCACTGTAGTTACCTCCCAATATGTAATAAAATTAAATTTCCCCCTCAGCTGTTACCCTTCATTCTCCCCTTCAGAATCCAAAGAAATGCAGAAATGAAAGCACATGACTCACTCCCACTACTAGCAAAACTGCTTAGCATTTATATATTAAATCAGAGTCCTCTGCATTACCTCTTCTGTCAGACATGCTTTGGCTTTGTTGGCGCTGGGGTTTTTTGCATATAAAACATGCCATAAATTCTTACTTAATCTACTAGAGTATATCTATAATTTACCAGTAAATCAAACAAAAACTAACATGGGGTGAATTTAAAGTGTAACTATTTTATTTCACTATTTTTCCTCTAAGTATAACAGCCACTGGATTTAGAAGCAGTTAGCTGAAGTATCTCTCGAGTTCCAAGGCCAAAACTAAAGGCATTATCTTTGGAGTCAATGAAGTCTGCAGCTGCTGGAATCTGGAATGGAATGCATCTTTTCATTAGGCTGGTGCCAAATTAGAAATGCCTGCTCATCCAAATGAACCATGAATGCAGTACTTTAGAAATATCTGCTCTTTGCATGTAACTCAGCATGCTAGAGAATGTGACAAGCCTAGTAACACTCCATCTTTGGCACTTGCGAGGAAATGAAAAATGTCACTGCCAGGGTCCTTGACTGAGCACTCACACTGCTGCCCTGTCCTAGAGGTGCAAAAGCAGACTGAAACACTGCCTCCATTTCTAGCCCCACGCTGCTGCTCAAAATAGAGTATTTTATTGTTAGATTACTTACACGGAGAGAAGATCATAAAGCCCCACATAACTAAAAACAGAGCTGGAAACCACAGTAAGAACCAACAGGCTGTTACCCTGCTTAATTAAAGAGCATGGAAATGGGACTTGCTATACATCACGGTACAAACAAATCTCCCTCAGCGAACACACTGATGCTGGCTTGCTCAGTGCCACATCAGCCTAAGATTCTACTTGCTCTTTCTCTCTCTTTCTCTGAGCGTGTTAGCCCAGAATCACAGGTTGCAGAAGGATTCAAGGTATCTAATTATGTCTCTTCTTTTCTTTTTTTCTCCCAAATAGACTAGAACTTGCTGCCTTGCTAGCATTTTGTACTAGCTGGAATTTCTCAAGTGGTGAAGGATTCAGTGAGTCCAAGCACATAGGCACAGACAGAAACTGGCAGCAACTTGCTGAAAAAATAATAGGGAGGAAAATGAAATTAGTCAAACTCTTGTCTATCTTTCAGCCAATGTTCAACGTATATTATCCATGAACATTTTATAGCATTCAATTTTAAAAGCCTCTAAGCACAGTGATTTCAAAGACTGCTCTGGGGAGATCATTACATAGGCTAAGTGCCTTTATGAAAAAGTCTTTCTGAACTCCTGAATTACAAAAAAATCCTTTAATTTTTATCATGTACATCTCACTGGATCAAAACTTGGAGTTTGTATGCTCTGGACCATATCCATGTAACTACAATAAATTAAAAATAAAAGGGTTATTTAACCCAAACTCACTTGCACGCAATTCTGCTGATATTTTACTGATTATATCTAGACTTATTATTAAGTATTAGTCACAGAGTATGGTTAAATTTTTCTGACACTTGCACATATAAAATACTCTCATTAGCTGATACAAGAAACTGTAAGGGCCAGAGCATGCAAACATCTATTATACAGAGTGTTTATTATCACAAGCAGTCCCACTGAATGTCACAATTCATAATATTCATTAAAAAAGAAAGTGCTGCAGTCGTGAACATTACAGCCACTTTGACAACACTCATTTGCAACAAGAAGTCATTAGAGAAAGTGTGGTCTTTGAACAACTAAGTTTTTAGTCATCTTTTGTTATTGCATATATATGACAACTTATACTATGAAAAAAAAATCTTAAAATTTGTTCAGTTATTCCTAGAATGACTGAGAACTGATTGTACATGGTATACCACACTGCTCAGGGGAAAAAATACAGCAAAATAAGGGCAAGGAACCTGCCAGCACTTTCAACAGACACCTAAAAAAAAAAAGTCAAACAAATATTCCTATAACTGAGGTCGACAGAACTTAGACCCAATGTGGCCTTCTCTCAAGAAACAGCAGAAATCCAACCTTGAGAGTTGTTCACGTGTTTCACGCCACAGCCAGCTTTCAAACAGCCAACCCTGTTGATGCTACTTTTCCAATATTTTAAATGTTTATTGCAATGAGAAATTGAAGGAGAATTCAGTGGGCTCCTTTCTTTTATTTTACACACACAAACACACAAGAATAAATGTATCCAGCAAACAGCGAACCAAAGTAGGAGGCTTGTGTTCCTGATGCCACCATGGAAGGAAGCACACTAATAGATGCATGTAAAGTACTGAGCAAGCGGTTGCTGCTTGGCAAACGTCCGTTAGTTTGGCAGACTGATGATAGCTAACAGTAAACATTGCTATTTCTTACCTCTAAAACAGAGCTTTCAATCAGTACATCAAAAGCACTTTCCAAAAAAGATGCATCACTTCCACTTACTCAGACAGTTGAAAGTTGCCCACCTTAATGGCAATAACGTGCAAACACAGTATTACAACCGACAAAATCTTATCCTAACTGGAACCAACAGAAATACTGGATATTGCCAAAGAGAGAATATGCAAGGCATGCAACCACTAAATATGGAAGTGGAAAGAGAAGATCTAAGAAAAATCTGAACAAATAAAAAGATCAAACCCAAATCACTGGTTCGTTGCAGACACTGAATTAAGAGTCACCGCACCTGCACTCTGCAGTGCCAGAGATGAGGGCACTCTCATCATACTCTCTGTCACTATCAGGAGCTCCAGAAACAGTTTAGGAAAGAAATATTCTTTCCATTTAGGAAGGAAGTATTTTGTAGAAGAACATACATAAAGAAATACTGCTCTTGCTATTCTCATAGTGCCTCAACGAGCGCTGAAGTATGGGAAGCCGTCCACAGCACACAGAAGGTGCCTACCTCCTGTACCACAGTACAGAGGAATCTCTTCTTCTGGTGAGTCAGGAGCCATTTTGGCCATGCAGTGAAACCAGAAATTACCCAGAAAGGTGTGCACAAAATTTCTCTTCTTAATACAAAGCCAGGCACTTCAGAATGTGCCATGGGGTATCTACAGCATGAGACTAAAATGAGGAAAAACAATTATAAATGTAATGAATTAACTTTCAATTCCACTATTCAAGAGCCTTCAGATTTTGCTAGTGAATTATCATACAATATTATATCATAATGATAGTTATTATATCTTATAACTATCATTACCAATAAAAGACCACATATTGCTATTTCAATTTTAAGACAATAAAAAATGGACTACTTGAGTTAGGTATGTGATTTAGCAGGTGACAAATCTTGCTTTTTTATTGCTGCAAAATCAAGCAGTATTCAAGAGATATTAGTTCATTTATGTTCAATAAGTTTTACCCTTAGGCATAAAATTATTATAATAGACATCATTCCAATCAACTATAAGCTATAAAGACATTACAGAAAAGAAGTTACAGTCTATACAAATATATAACAGCTCCACTAGACATAAAGATTAGATCCACATGCGACTTCACTAAATGTTTCAAACGTTACATCACTAATTATGTGATACTGTCACTTCTGGTAAACCACAGATGTAACATGAAAAATATTCAGCTTGGTCTCATGTAGATCTTATCTCAATGTGCAGGTTCCAAAAAAAACTGAACCAAGCCTTTTGATCTCTGCACTGTATTAGCTGTTAGCTTAAGAGTGAGCTTGCTGAGCTAAGGAATTTTTGCAAGACTTGCTTCAAATCTCCACATGATAGAGGCAAGAGGTTGCACTTAAAATATGAAATGCTAACTTTCATTTAAATCACATATTGTAGCATTTATGTAAATCATCGAGGTTAGCTTATGTTTTTGATATTAGATACAATGTCCCTTAGAGGAGTCCTTGTCTCTCATTCCTTTGGATTTTGCGTAAACAAAAGCAAAGTTCAGTTCAACAGCTTGCTGTCGTGTAGCTAGCTTAAAATTAAAATTTCTCCAAAGGTTTCAAAATTCAACAGCCACAAAAGCACTACATCAAAACACTTTATTAGAAAAACCTGCAGGTACAGGTGATACTGAATTAGCTGTACCTCCTATAAATAACAAAGGTCAAACCTTCATCTAGGTTAGTATTTCATTCTTCTGTGTGTCAGCATCACTGGCCTCCAAGGTTTCATTTGCAGTGCACATGAATGAGGTTTCAATGAATGATGAGATTTCACTTGGACACAGCAGGTTCTGAAGCTAACCCAGCACGTGGAGTGTGGCTGCTGGGTGGGGAAAGGGACAGACCAAGAAATACAAAAAGTGACAATAAAGGTGCAGGAAAGGGAGCCAATGTTCAGCAGAAGGAGAAAAACAGAGCAGAGCCAGGAGAGAGAAAAGGAAAGGGGAAACAAACACCAAACTGAATGAAACTACAGGAAGAAAAACCGAAATTCTCAAGTTTTATGTCCAGCAATTAAGAAGCCCATTCTAACAACTACAAAGCCTCTACTCTTTGGAGCAGCGCCTTTTTGATGATTCAGAGTAGCTTACACAGACAGTACTTGGTACCAAGATTTTATTACTCCTTCAGGTACGATATATTTCCTATGCAGGCCCCTTGGCAACTGAGGGGCTACAAGTGACGCCTTGAGAGCTGTTTGCAACTTCTGCCTGTCCCAGCACGTGGCTTCCTGCCTGCCGAGATAAGAGCTCTCACCGGCCCCAACCCCTTCTGCTTAGTGGATGTAAACATATCTGAAGCACCGATGGAAGCGGCTTAGCAGAAAGCAAGCTTGCTTCTGGTGGTCATGTAATGCCAACAACCTGCAGTGATGTGCAAGATCCAGAAAAGTGTTTTATTCTGTTATCTTCCTCCGTCTTACCAATTTTATTTTAACCTAGAACTGACTACTACACAAATGTTCACAAATCTCTACAGCAGCTGCTTCATCATGCCAGCCACCCTCTGAGACAGGACACCATACCCTATAGATCACTAATTTGGATCTAATATGATGACAGAGTAGCTTCATCCTGGAGCCTGCTGTACCTGAACCTTCCTGAAGGAAGGATGATGGGGGAAAACAGAGTCCTGGCTTTCTCACATCTAATACCTACGGAGTGAAAATTCAGTCTCCATCACAGCCAGCAGATATTTTCCTATGAGTTCAACAGCGCCAGGGTGATGTAAACAGGTTTTCATCTCCTTGGCCACTGGCTATAAACACGTACGGGGGAAGAACAATAAAGAGAGCCCATAAAGCAGGGTGCTAATATTTTCTGCTATACTGGAGAATAAAGTAAACAAAATTAAACAGTTACTCTATTTGGGGTCTTCAACCCTTTTGTAAAACAAAGTAAAGAGGAATAGCGCCAAGGTGTCACTCAGGCTATGCAGAAATCCTCCTGAGAACAGTATTCTGTAGAAGAAACAACCATGGGCAGTTTTGCAAGGCTGCGCTGATTTTTGCCAGGGGTTTAATAACTGCACTATGTCCTCTGCAGCAATGAGAAAAATAAGCACAAGGAAAGAATAATCTCAGAAAAAGGAGGAATAAAAAGCTGCACAACAGCAGGCAAAGGAGCAAAGAAATCGGGAAAAAAAAAAGATTTATGAAGTTTCCCCTCTTCCTCTTTTGCTGCAATATACATTAATCAGGGCTCCTGTCTCTTTTTGGGACCTTGATGAAGATGAGGTGAAACCAAATATGTTTAACGATGTCTGAAATGAGGCATGAAATTGAACCATTGTTTGATTCTGTGTTGCCTTTGCTTTCATAAGCAAGGCAGCTCTTTAAGCCTGGGTGGTACACCAGCATTCACTGGAAGACTGCTGAAAGGAAATATATTTTGCTTTCATATATTGTTCTTTTTCCTTTTTAAAGCTTATACTGACCAACTTGTTACATACATCATCTGAACCTGTTGCACAGATGACAAAACAACATTTAGGATAAGTAGACAAGGACAAACAAATGTCACAATTTCATAACCTGATAGTAAAACTGGAGAAAAGAAAGAATATAAACAAAGAAAGGTTATCTGGGAAAAACTCACCATGAAGTGATCTAGAATATACAAATTCTAAATGCACTGGAAAATTTGGGAATTAAGTTATTTAAATAAAAGAGTTGGGATGCCTTTAAAATACTATTCTGATACAAAAGCTTAAATTAGGGGACTTACACTCAAACAACTAAGTTTATATCCATTTGCCTCCTACTTGACTTGATTTTTAAAGATACTGATATGATAGGCCTGGAGCTACTCTGTAGTAATTTTTTATTAATTTATGTCAACCTCAATTCTGGGATTAATAGCAATATGATAGGATTAATAGCAGGAATCAGATATGGCTCTGGATTTAGCATACTTTGCACTGGAAAAGAAAGCAACAGTTGCCATGTCGAAAAGAACTGTGGGGTGAGGGAGGTGAGGACAGAGCGAGATGTTCAGAGGATGGGAGCAAACTTTTAGCTTTATGCTGTGGTGGCTGGAGTTAAGCCTGCAATTCTGTGAGAGGACGGTAAGCCTTATATGAGGAGGACGCATACATTTAAAAGGAGTAAAAATTATTCCTTGAAATGTTTTGTTCCCGGCTTTGTTACTTTGATTTAAGAAATGCTAATCCCACTGTAGGTTACCAACAGGAAGGCTCATCTTGATTTCTACTTCCATTTGAAGCTTTTGAGGAAGCAGAGGTGATACACAGGGTACAGTGTCCCTCAATGTGATAAAGCACCCACCAGAGGGGAAGGACCACCTGCATTTCTATCATTTCAGCAACCACATCACAGAATCCCTCCATCAATCGACTTAAGAGCTATGCAAGTACCGGTTTGGCTCCTGCTGTTCAAATTCCTGTCGGAGGGCAGTCCCAGAACCTCACTTTCTTGTAGTCAGACTTTTTTCTCCCTTTTCCAGCCTCAGTTCTTTCATGGCTAGCTGATATCCCTTTGTGCTTTTACTAGCAGTTCACTCTGCAAGCCTCTTCACTTTTGGCTGCTTTTCCTAGCTGTCACTAACAGAACATGGCTACTGGTTGATTTTCTCCATATATTCTTCAGGTTTGAGTCCTAACACCTACAAGCACAGCTCTCCGATTTCTGGCTGACAAACAGGCAAGAGGTGCGTACAGTTCAGCGCACTGTATAAGCCACACGGGACTGATTACTGCCCTGTTCGGAAAAACAGCCCCCAAAAATAAATGTGGTAGAGTTTTGGACAAAAATAGCAGCAGCAGTGTCAACTGTTTGAGAATGTTTTCAAACGAGCTTTCTATCCCTATTTAGCCAGAGTACACACATCAGGGATCAACATCAGGTATGTAAGAAACGCATGTTACGTTCATCCTGGCTTTTTTTTTTTTAAATGTCCATATTTACGTTAACTGAGTACATATAGATGTACACACACACACACATTTTAGTAAGAATTTTTTCTGTTAGAAACCCTGCATATTTATGCATGCAAATGCAGCAAATTTTCCCATGGATCACAGCAGTTACATTTGTAGAACTCAAGGACTACATGTTTGCATGCAAATGAAAGAAAAACAGAGAAACACAGCAGGAATTGGCATCTTCCATACAAATGATGTGTTGTGTGTATTAACAAATGAACAGCACACTCCCAAGGGAGTTAAAGTGCACGGACCAGAAGTTCACTTCCTTGCCAATTTATTTCAAATATTTCACTAGTTGTTCTTGCTGCAAAGAGCACACAAATACATTTGATGTCCAATCAAATCTCTTCAGTTTTTAAACAGTTTGCATTCTATTTTTAGAAAAAAATATATGCACTAAAGAAATAAACAGAACATTAAAAATTAATGATTTCATGTTCTGTGGCAGCATAACATGCATGCACCTTTGATTAGCTGATGTAAGTGAAGTTAAATGTATCAAAAGGCTGTATTATGGTTGTAATTAATTCATAACAATGGATTTGAATAGTTACCCAAAGCAATGGCAGTCACAACTGAATGTAATAAAGCAATTCTAAAAGTAATTTGCATGCATAGTTTATAAAGGTCGTAGAACTCTTTTAAACATATTTCTTTGATTATAAACAGCTGTCATACAACAGTATATTCAATTTTTCCAGCTATACTTCCAAAAAAATATTACATTCATAGCATAAGGTGAACTAAGTCATACTATAAACACAGGCTTTGTGCATGATTTTAACAAATCACAGTCCAGCTGATTTTAAGAATCCAAAATATATCAAAGCATAAAAAGCTCAATATCCAAAAAGTTATTGTAAAATTTCCCAAGCAAGTTCAGTTATACCAAGTTTCCTTAGATTATAAGCCTGCTGAATTTTAGCAAGGTTTTGCAAGTCAGTGGCATGTAAAATACATACAAAACTACCAGTTCTAAGCTTCCACTTTGCCCACTGTCCTCTCTTCAGAAGAGGACTACTCCCTAAAGGACCTGTCCTCAGTAAAAGCACATTTGAAACAGAGCCACTGCAACTCAGATGTTTTTTGAAAACATCCTTTAAGGTGTCAGAATACATACATTTGCCATTGAAGCCAAAAGATGCTAAGCTCCTATTTGCAATATAATTTGAAAGTTAATACAATGTTAAACTCCACATAAACTAAACCTTTCAAATGCAAGATACATTCTCTTACCAAAATAACACATTAAAAAAAAAGCATGTGAGGCTGAGAAGGGGGTGGAGAGAAAGACTACATTTTCTTGCAGCTTTTGATCCTTAAAATAGAGCAGCATAATATCAGTGACTTCTGCATCTTGTCCAACCGTATGGTAAATACCATTTGTATGCAAGGATTTTTTAAAATTTTGGTATCTATTTATGCTGACGACTTTCTTCCGTTAATAGTTTCTGTGAAATCAGTGTGACTTCTAGGCAGCACAAGGCACTACTTCAGCATGAGCATGGACATCAGAATGTGACCCTACATCTCTGCTTCCTTTGAAAGTGATACAGCTAACCCACACTTCAGCAGAATATCAGGTTAACACTTCAAGGCGCTCACCAAAGTGTACAGGGCAGATCCTCAGCTAGTGAACAGATTCAAGAGCTGAGTGAGAGAGTGTGTTTTTGTTCTGTGAAAACATATATGATTTCAGAAATCACTCCCATCCCAGAAGGGGGGGGGGGGGAGGGAAAAAAAAAATCAAAAGAGGATTTTCAAATAAAAATGTAACAATGCTCCAGTTTTGGTCAATCAAAGCACTTTAAAAGTTGGTTTTCAAATTCCAGGATAGGTTAGCTTGTACTTCATTACAAAGTTGCCTGAACATGAAAGACCTTTTCATTAAAAAAAAATGTTGACAGGGACATTTTAACTATCTCAGATCTTTTTTCCCCCCTCAGTTTTTTTGAGTTGAGCCATAGATCAAAACAGACTGTGTTGTAAAAGCTTTTTTGAAGATGAGCCAGATTTCTTTTTTGACAGCTCTTCCCTCTCAGAAATTCACAACAAATTGCTGCCTAGTTCTAATGATTGAACTTTCCTGTGAAAGTTTTCCCAAATCTATAGCTGAAGCCAATCTTCATCAAGAGTCATCCAGGAGCAAGCCAAAAGCCTCTAAGTAATTTAAATGACATTCTGTGAACAGTAGGGGATTATCATCATTGCCAGGAGGAAAAGAGATGTTCTTTCCTGGAAAGTCCTGACCAAGTTTCTAAAGAGACCTTCGTACTGAGATGTCTAGACCTCAGACTAAGTCAATGGGATTATCTTCTTTGGGGCTTTTTCAACATGGAATGTGTGTTTCAAAATTATTTAGGTATTTTTTTCAAATGATACATCCCCAAATTTCAAAGCTTCTGAAGAAGAACATGTATGCAGATACTAAGGGACAACATCTCTAGGCTTTCTGACTACTGAGGAAGTTGAAGGTGCAGGATGAGCACTGAGTTGAGAGCAGTCCTCATGGGACACAAGGATGAGCAGAGATGACAAGTCGGTGTTACAGTATGTAAAAGGATGAGAGTGATAGTGCTGTGCCTAAGCTAATAACGCCATCTGATGCTGTTACGAAGAATGTAGAGACATCAGAGAAGCTTGAAAGAAACAGTCTAGTGTTCAGCAGGACTTACACTCACAATAAGCTAATAAACCTCACTAGAAATAAGGTTACTGTACAGTCAAATAACTGTACAGCATTGCCTACATGAGTTAACCAGAATCTTCTAACTCATATTATCCCAGGTATTAGGGGTTCAACAGTTAACAGTTTTACTGGTCCACTCTACAAAATACTTGCAGCAGGAAGGACACAGGGATGAACAATCCTTGACCATGCATGAACTCACCAGGTTTGTTCGGTATTATCTACTGAGTGAGACAGGGAATGACAGAAGAAGGGAAAGCCTTGTGCTTGAGGCAAGGGTATATATATTCATCAAAAAAAAAAAAAAAAATCAATTCCCTCTCTACCTTTGCAACACTGAGCACAACACTTCAATACAAATTTTGGTTTACAGCCCTTAACTACAGATGCACAAATTGAGACACCTAGGATCTACTACAGACCTCCAGTGGAAGTCAGCAGGACTTGTAGATACTCAACATTTGCAGTAAGGAAGTATAATCTGGGGGAAGTCTTAAATGGACTTTAAAAGATCTTGAATTTTAATTCTGGATTTGATATTGATCTGGATAACTTTGTTATTTTTGAAAGAACTCTTCCGCCTAGGGTGGCAATATTAATGGAGATAAAGCCAATAATACATAGATGGTGCTCAGTGATGAGGCTTGCCAAACAGAACAAGAGTATGTGCTCTGGATTCAGTATACACTGAATGTTGATGATAAACATCTTTAAGCAGCTGTCCTACTAATTAAAGTCCTGATTCTCAAAAGCACTGAAATCTGTGCATCAATCAAATTGCTAATCATCAATGCTCAGACCTAAAGGAGCTTTTGCACTCAACCCCAGCCCTTCTACCTTCCCCTACGTAGCCACCGAAACTACAACAGCCTCTGTGTATCACGAAAACCTCTGGCCCCTTCAGCTTCAACTCATGAGTGCAAAAACTTCCTCAACACTGTGCCCCATCAGACAGCACCATTTCGATAGATTTGCATCTATTTTGAAAAGACAACTGGCAAGAAAATAATGGTCACTGACACCAGGTTACTGTTAGGCAGAATACCTTCTCTTGAACGAGCCACCTGAGCAAGAAACAAAGCTCTTGAGCTAGAATGCCATCAAAGGAAGGTCTGTTACACTAGAGAACAACCTGCTTGCAGATTCTCTGCTAAAATTCATGAAGCACGTGTCAAGTATACCATCTCTGGGCACTTCATCTTGTCCAACTTGTCTGTTCCTCTTTTTGCTTGCTTTTTTTTTTTCCTTCTACTGTTTCATGATACAGGTTTTAGTTGCACAATTTCTTTGAAAATTGCAGGGAAGGGAGGAATTGGATGAAGCATAATCTTTCATAAACCATATAGTGCTTTAATAATCCCCAACACAAATTACACCAGGACAGTATATATTTTTAGCAGAGCATCTGGTACAGAGGCGGATGTTAGGGTCCCTGTGCCCAAATGAAACTCGGAATAGAAGTCACCACCATTCACTGTAGAGATGATCTACACAGTTGTGTTCCTGCCTGGCGTTCACAGGATTCTCCTATAAACTTTTTTGACATGCTGGTGTACGTCAAGCTAAACTCCAAGGGTGACAGAAAAGGACTGGTCTGGAATTCTTGATTCGTACGTGTTGAAGCAGGAAAGGCAGATATTTTTTGACCTAACCAAATTGTCCTAAAAGGGGTAAGTCATGATTAATGCTGTCTTTTGCTGACTTCTTTTAGCGATTTGGCTGAAATGACTTTTGCTTCACCATAGAAGAAAAATGATGTTTAAAGGGACACTCACTTGAGTCAAAAATATCTTCCAATTTTCCCCCCAAATCAACTCCCTTAAAAAACCTCAAACCACAAAGAAGTGTTTCTGACTCCCCCCCCAAAAAAAACAAAAACCAAAAAAACCCACCAAACCCAAATGAACTTGAAATACTGAAAAAAGTAAAAAAAGCCTCACTGGAATCAAGATGGGATGAAGAACATCACTGAGTTTAGCAGTGATTTAAAAGCAGTTCAAATGTCTACTCTAGAGATATATGCTACTGCTGTCAAACCAATTACTACAACCTGCTTGAAGAGGAATTATGCTATTTTATTACTCCGTAAAGCATAGATATGAAAAATTCTATACTTTAGACTAGGAAAACCTGTAATAGACCAATTCTGAAAAATTACACGACAGAATGAAAGACAGCACCTTCTGTACTTATGTATTAGCTGAGTCACAGTGTTGATGTTTCCCTGTATTGGTGAAGCCTTTTGCAATACTGTGAAGCTGTATTTCAGTGGAGAAGTACAAGACTGGTATATTACTGAGGTCTGTTTGATATACTCGCTGTATGAAAATGTATAGAGAAACTCAATCTCTGGGCTCAGCTTACAGATTTTGATTACTTTTTAGAAAGATTTTTAAGTTTAAAATTTTATTAAAAAAAGTGAATCATGAAAGAAAAAAAAATCACATTAAATTCTGTAGCCCTAGGGCACCATCACCTACTCTTGCTATAAGGAAGCACACGACTTAGTTTCTCTTGCAGATGATCTGCGATGTCCCTTCTATGCTTTATTATGAAGCTGATAAATGACTCGCTAGAAACATGGTGAAAGCTTTTGGAATTCATTGTGCTATGGAAAACAAATTAGAAACTTAACTTGTTGTATGAGGGATTACCCTTCACAGCATGGCTTTTACAATGTGAAACTAATTATTGCAGGGAAGATTTATGGTGTTTACAGTCAAGAATTCAGGGTCATTTTGACCAAATTCATGTAACGTTAGACCTCAGGCCTGTCTGACTCTAAATAGAATGATGACTTCAAGAAATTTAAAGATAAAAATAATACCTTTTTGCTATTGAATTACTTAGCAAGAAGCTGGGAAGTAGGGGCTAAACAAACGTAGGTTTAAGTATTTACTCTGAAAGTTTTTTCTTTCTGAATAGACAGATAAAGCAGTGTGTCAGAAAAATGTGTTTTAATTTCTGTAGTTAATTTCACAGGAATCAACCAGAGTGTTAAACCCTGGGACCCTCCAAGTATTTTCATACAATCATTCAATGATCAAAATATGTGCTACTGATCTGGAAATATGGCTGGCTGCATAACAAAGAGGCCAAGCTGTCTATCTTAAGTGGATCCTTAAATGACTTAAATTTTAGAACAGTTTAAAAAGCCAACATTTAATACACTATCTAACAGGGAAATTGGTTTATCCTAAGTTATGAAGTGAAACAAACATTTAACAGAATACCAAGTGATTTGTGTGTCAAGAAATTATTTCTGGTAGATAAATACTTATTTATTTTTAAGCATAGGACTTACTGCATTATATTTTGTTTTTAAGATATATCAAATGTTTTCTAGCCGATTTACTGTCCCTTGAAAATTTATTGTTTTGCTAATGGCAGAACTCCTAGCTTATGAGCACAACTTGAACATGCTCGAAACAAGCGTCTTGTACTTCAGAGCATCCTGTAACATCCTACTGTAGCTGACCTACTATACATTTTTCCCAGACCATCACACATTCAGAAAAGCATTTAAGCTTGCACTTAATTTAAATGTTACAGTAGCTCCTTCAACACGATTTAAGAACCTCCTTAAGCTTTGTTGAACTAGGGCTGCTGTATCTGAACCTGCAGATGCTCGCCACATTCAGTGGAATACCTTCAGCTTCTGCGAACACACGCAGGAGTTAAGCAGCCGTGTGAATAATACTAACGGCAATAGCTACCTGTGATTTCAGTTATGCTTCCAGCCATGTTAAGAACTTGACAATTGCTGGTGAAAGCTAGATAACCTCTGAAGTAAAATGCCAGTAAGCCTACCAAATTCAGCATCGCCATTTTCACATACAATGTCTTACCTCGCTGCTGTCGATACAAAGATAGATCACTGTTTATGAAAGACTGAATTCAGTCAAACCACTCTGGTTTATCTCTATCCAGAAGAAATGCAAGAAAATGAATCTTTCAGACTGAAGAGCTGACGCGTAGCTAATCCAATTTAATTAACTGTGTGTCTAATAACATTTCCCTTTTAAATTACAATGTTTTTCTTGGAAAACACTAGTTCATAGATTTAGCGATGGCCTAAGCATGACCTGAGCTTTCTCTGTAGCCTTACCAGGAAGTGATACCCACTAAGTAAAGAATTTGGAAGCAAGCTGGTCAAAACCAAGAACAAAATACTGACTCCAAAACCAACACATCGAGGAGAGTTACAATGGGTCCATACACTTATATTCCTTAAAGTGGTGATAAAGACCTGCTGATTCTATAACTCAACAAATATTACAAGCTTATAGTAATAATTATTACTGTGATAGGTTTTATTTATCATAACTTATATCCATGTTATTGCAGGCTGTCTGGAACTGTGTTGTGGTGCATCAAAATAAGGTCCTAGTTATAATTTCTTATTTATCACCAGCAATGACACAGGAGCAAAGAAACAACTCTTGACTTTCAGATTCCTGAATGAGTTTGCAATATTGACAGTATACAGATTCATTTAGAACTCAAACCATTCGACAGGTAGTGAAGTGGTGCCCTTTTTATACTTTTTCATTATACAATGACTTTAAATCAGCCACTTTCAACAAAAAATACCCGACCCATATGTATTATCTGTTATCCATATTAGCAGCTATTGAGAAACAGAGAAATCGAGGGGAAATTCTTTTTTTTTTTTTTTTTAAGACATCCACACGGGGGTAAAAGGTGCTCTGGTTTCCCTGAAGGATCCCACCCTTTCCCAAGCCAGTTCCTCCACCTCTGTCAGGAGTAGTGCTACCGTATGTCCACCGATTTCATTAAAGGCACCTCCTTCCAGAATCCTAGTCAGAAGCAAGAGCAAGATCTCAGGACCACACTGATGGCCAACGCAGGGGAAGACTCCAGCAGACAAGAGAACACAAGTGCCAGTGACAACAGGGAATTCAAGCACTGGGTCTAGAATTTGGTGCTGTGGGGACAACACAACAGGTCACATTAATAGCAACCAACTTTCATGAGAAGCATGGGGCAGAGACAGGAAAACTCCAGGGATCTGAGGCAGACTAGAGGTGCCAGGGTGATTTGATGAGGAATGAGAGAATAAATAACTTTATGGCAAGAGGGATGAAAGGAAAGGGTACAGTTCGGGGCTTGTAGATACTTTAGGACAAGCCACAGGAGGACAGAAGCTCTACAGCGGAAAGAGGTCTAGATTAAGGAGGGAGGTCTACTGCTAGAGACTTGGTAGAAATGCAGAGGCTTGGAGCCTCATGCATGTAGCTACTGCTCAAACAAAAGTGCCGCCTCTCCCCCAACACACATATTTTGTGTCCTGCTTTTGATGTTAGGGAATATGGTAACCTGATCCAGAAGTATCCTAGGTCTCTAAACTAATAACTGCACCTTGACCATAAAATTTCAATGGCCCCATGAACTGAAAGTTGAAAGAATTCTTACTATTTTCGCTGTTACTTGTGTTGAATTTAATGTTGATGTGTATAAGATTGTTACTATTAGAAACATCCTTATTTATATAGTTTTAACTTGGCTATTGTAATGAATTGAAATAATTTATTTTTATTTACAAAAGCTATCACCATTTCTTAAGAAAGTTTATCAGCTATGTTGCAGGTAGATTCTAGCACATCTTAAAAAATAATCCCAAATTTGGCATAATTTTAGAATAGCTGTCAAAGTTGGTTCAAGGAGCTCGTAACTGATGTATTCAAGTCCAACATATAATTTAACCAGACAGTACTCCACAGTCCTGAAATGGAAACACTTATTATACTGTAAATGCTTTCATAAGGGAATAGTGTTATCAAATTATTCTTGCTATTCTCCAGTATACTCAGAGCTAAATTAAACTGCATTTTAAATGAAACCACAGACACAAGAGCAATGCATTCAAGCCATTTGTTATATTAAAAAAACCTAATTAAAACTGCAAAGCATGTAAGAAAAAAAAAAAATCTGCAAAGTGACTTTTTTCCACTGTACACAAATTCCTTTGAAGGAACACTATTTTTAGCTTACCAATTGAAACAACTATTTCACAGATGAAACCCCCTAGAATGGACACTCTTCTGAGTGAGGTGTTCCAACACACATTTCGAACACACTGCAAGTTCAAGAGATTCAAAGCCTTCTCCCAGTACGTCCAAATATTTCTCATTCAGTCTCAGAAACAAAGACAGCAGAAGAACTAATGCTGTAACATTTTTTGATTTAAAAAAAAGCTATACATCAAAGCCTCAGCCTCATTCAGTTTTTACCTAATTATTTGTAGAACTTATTAAGCAGCACAAACTTAGTATTTCAAAGACCTGACTCCTATTTAAAATTATGAACCCTTCCCCCCCTTCATATGTACACATACAATTAAAATTATACTTGCAAATATAATGTCAGTAAACCTGACAGGCCACATACTGGCTACTCCTACTTTGCATGGCATCACACATTTGGGTTATGAATCACCAAAGTCAGGTTGATGAACAAGCATCATGCTATTCCTCTGAGAACCAGACACTTCGTAGCAAATTCCCTATTTGAATGGAAGGAACAATGCTGGCAGAAGTCCCAGAACTGCTCACACCACAGAAGGAACAATGTGACAACAGCATGGCAGGTTTATGATAAATATTTCAGAAATGTGTCTTTTAGCAAGAAAGGATTAATGTAGACCTTGGGGATAAAAATATTCCCAGTAGCGTCTAGCTGGCATCTCTTTTATGCAAAATAAAAACCACAGCACAGAGGGTAATTTCTGTTTGTTTGAATGCAATTTCATAACTATTAGGACCAAAATAAATTGTAATTAATTTTATGGTCTTTCACTAGGAAAATCTGAAGAAAATCGTGTCATTTAATTTATTGTTCTGAATAGCTCGTCTGCACATTCTTTGCCAGGATTTTGAATGTGCATCCAGTGCCAACAAGCAGGAAGGAACATCACCTTGATAGGACCTGGGTGAACAGTTCACCATCACCATTTCCACCATTTCATTTCAAGGTACGATTTAGCAGTTTTCACTTAATGAGGAACGGGGGTTATACAGAATACACCAAAACGCAGAGGAACCTTGCAACAAATCCAAAAGGCACTCCATTCAAGTCTGTTTTGCTAGTCACCATCATGAGCTTGTGTCCCCAAGTAAATAACAAATAAACACCTCCATAAAACAATAAAAGAATATTTACAACATTCAAGTGCAGTAAAACAAACTACTGTCAAAACTGTAAATGCTTCTGTGTGTATGGAGTGAATATGGCTTAATGTAAGCCTCCCTCTCTATCAAACTGGTAGTGAACATGAGATTGTACCGTTCAGCTATACATCAAGAACAGCTGTCTGAAAAAAACCCACAAACCAGATCTAGTTACAATCTGGAGGAGCTATACTGAACATACAATACAGGTTATTTTTTTCCTTTGTATGAAATGAAGGCCATGTACTGCTAAGTCAGGCTCACGATGGCTTTAAAATTCACTAACATCTCGGTCAGCATTTCAGAAGAATTACATGAAAAGTACAGCCTAAGAAGAAGCTGTCCTTCACAGTGAAGTTGCACTTGAAACAAAGTCACACATCTCCAGTGCGTTTTTTTGCTTTTCCCTATAATATTTATAGTCAGCATTCACTCAATGTTAGGCAATGTAAAAACAGACTAGAGAGAGAGCTGGTGAACAGCTTGCTCTGACAGAAGCACAGACATTTCGGTAGCGAAGATGCTTTACACTGAAGTTCTAAGAGCAATATTTATTAATAATGTTATAATTACCAAAATTTAGTCTCTTATTATTTATTTTAGCACATATTGTTTTGAGGCAACATTGCTAGTAATGAATTTATGTTACTTCCCTGCTGGGGAGGGGGAGAAAGAAAGGTCTTCGAAAGGAAAAAAAAACCAAGGCAAATATTTTAACAAAAGCTTTTGCTATCCAGTGAGGTTCAAGCACAATTACTTGATAAGACACTGAACACTATTATCTACACACTGCTCTCTGTTGTTCAGATAAATAAAATACTGTAAAGTGATTTTTGTGTTTTCAACTATTTCATGCACCACAGCTCCAGGTGCCTCTTTTTTGGCTAACCCTACATATAGTTTTAGGCTTTTGGACTGCCTCTACAAAGGAAAAAAATGTTGATTCTTTGTGCACAGGAAGATTGAACTCAATTAATAAATATGTATGTATGTATAAGGCATACAAGCCCAAATGCACTTGACAGTACACTTTGAAACTAGAGAGAAAAATACATGCTATTATAGTCAGGGTAGCAAGGAGTACATAAATAAAAGAGCAACACACATTCTGTTAAAGATGAGTGACAAGAACAAGTAACACAAAGCAACGCTTAACATTAACCCACTATTACAAAGTCAAGACCAGTTGCCTTTGATCATATGGACTTTGTTTGCATTATTTAGTATGCAGAATTTGATTCAACTGTCACCTTTAAAGAACTGTATAGAGTTCAAACATACAGGCACTTTATGCAGCATGGTGGTATTGTGAACATGCCAAAACTAGCATATGTTACTAAACTGGGGCAAGGCTCTTCACTGCTACTACATTTAATTTGTCATATGGATAGCCCTTCCTGGTGAGCACTGGAACTATTCTCTCTTGTCTGCCCTCTTCCTCCAAAAATGCTCCAATTCCTTCATGTGACAGTAACATGTGAAATATTGGTTGAAGTTTGCACTTTTTCTAAGCTAGCTATTTCTTCTTTTAGTTACTTGTTTTTCTACAGGTCAATTTTTTATTTTTTTTTAAACTAAATTATTAGACATTTGATGGGAATTCCACTACCACCCTACAAGACCACACAATACACAGTGAGAAGGCAGCAGTTTGACAGGAAAGCTAGCGATCCAGATCTTTACCTAAATTTACTCAGCTATTGACTCTAAGAGAGCTATGCCTATTACACTGATTATAAGCTTGATCTGTGTCCAAAACAGTAGCAGTACACCAAAAAAGAAACTAGCTAAGAGCTCTGATTTCACCAACAAGTGAAATCAAGTACTTATTAGGCCAAGCAGAGCACCCAACATAGAGAAGTTGACAGAGCGCATCCCTGTAACTCAGGAGCCAATGCAACTGTTGACAAACCTTTTTTGCTCTTTCACCAACCAACATCACTTGCCCATAGATCACAGCTTAAGGAATTCTTAGTCCCTTCTGTAACCTCACCTAGACACCACTCAAACACACCTGGTAGGTCAATGGAGACATGCACAAACTCAAACCAATGAACAAACTGGTTGTTATTTTTGTACGCCTCTTGGCTATTGACACCCAAAATGTCAAGGAAACAAAGTGATTCATAGCCACAGCAGAAAAGCTGCTTCCAATGTTCATGAAAATACATATTAGCTATGGACTTGAGCAGAGTACAGCATTGTGCAGACAAAATGTTGTTAACCTTCTTGATCATGTTGTTGAAGCAAGAGCTAGAATAATAAGCCATTAACCACTTTAATCTACCTTATGTTACAAAAATAACACATTTTACAACTGATCATTTTAAGTTACAAGTGTGTGTTGCAAGCACAGCATTATCGGTTCTGCTGATCTGCCGCCTATACACATAGGGCCAAAATAATTCTTTTGTCACATTGATTTAAATCTGGATTATTTCCCCAGCTTTGAATGAATTGGCCTGGATTTTGTCAGCATGATATAATGAGGGTTTAGTTTCTCCTAATTTAGCGTCACATGTTTTCTGATAACTTTCTAATTATCATCTGAAAGTAAAGCTTAAACAATGCTTTGGATTGACCCACTGACAGCTGGATAATACATGGTAGTGAAGAGACACGCAAACTATGGGGCAATCTTTGCAGCTCCATAGATGGCACTAAACTACACTGACACGGTTTTATTTCAAAGGGATGCATCTTCCTGACCCTGAAATTTTCATGTGATCAAAAATCCTATGATACATCACATACTTTGGAGAGCCAACACAAAACAGAGCTTTGAGAAAGGTTCACATACAGGGAACAACTGCAACTCGATCACCATGGTGCCATCCTGCACGGTCTCAGCAGTCCCTCTGGTTCAGTCCTGCTTTTGCTGGTAATAGGATGTATCCTCAGTGTAAAAGCCACACGCATCTCAAGTAGTTTTCTCATGTCATGGGCTGATCACCCTGATATATTTAGCATGAATAGACTGAGTATGAATTAAAGAGAATGTATGGCAAGAAACCCTGTGCTTGTACTATGCATGAGTAAACAGGTTTGGAATGTGACTTTGAGGGTAACCACTCATATCAAAGTGATCACTTAATTTTGCAAAATTAATCTAAAACCTTTCAGCAATAAAATGATAACACAAGCCCAGAATATTTAGGAGACACTTGGCTCTATATGCACTTATAATCTTTTCTTCTTTAACATGAATCATGGTGGGAAAGCAGTCTCTTTAATTTCCTCAAATTTCTCCACTATGAAGTGTTTGGCCACACCAAAACACCTAATTGTATGACATCCCAGTCACATAACCGCAGCAACCAAGTGCCATGACCTAAAACCAGGGCTGGACATTTATGGAAGACTGCCCTTTATACAGCAATTGAGCAATTATACTGTAATTAAAGATGTAAGACCTATTCGATACATGGGATATTAGTAATTTTTGTCCGCTTTTGTTTTGTACAAAGTCCTAACAGTATTTGCACTGACAGGAAACAAAGGCAGAAACAAGAGAGCAAACACAGACCTTATCACCAGGATTATCTAAGTGAGAATTTCTTTCTTTAAACTACCTCCAGTTCCAAAATAATCTGGAATAAGGATGGAGACTTAGTGCACTGAGTGAAGAATCTATAAAATGAAGACATATATGAATGTGTAATTGGAAAGACGTAGGATGAGAAGTTAGTTTGAGCTTAGTGAATAAGCACACTGATGATTTATGCTAGATTTAAACCACTATTATCAGCCTCCTGACTAAAAACACCACTGCCGTATTCCATGGATAAAACACTTCTAGAATGGCTTAGTATGCAAAAGAAACCCCTCTCTAGTTCCAACTGCAATTATTAATCTTCTAATACTAAACCATCTAGACTCAGTGTAGTCAATGCACAGGGAAGGAAGGACAGTGGGATAACGAATGCCTTAATGAGAAGTGAGCATTGTTGAACTCCAGATTACCGGCCAGTGAAGCAAATGTAATGATCCTTGATGGAAGCAGTAGGTGAAGTGCTGCAACAGACAGACTATTTTGCCATTGCCTAAGACAGGGTTTTGAATACTCCAGTAACTGAAAGTCCTAAGATAAAAACAAGACACTTTCTAAGCAGATGATTTACTGGTTAAACAAATAAACAAGTTATATACAAAAAGTAGTACTGCAATTGCCTGTTCAAAGATTTATTTTTCTTAAAAAATATTTAAACCAAAATGTATTCCTTTTATATTTTCTGAAATACTTCCCTATTTTTAAACCATAAAGGCAAAACAAAGTATCTAGCAATAGAATATCACAGAATGACTAGTCAGCTGCTCTAGATGCAAGCAGCTCTCCATCACACATCATCAGCAAGTATCTCTGTCCCCATGCTAACATTTAGAGCATTTTTTTAAAGAATTAAAGGAAAGAGGAGATATGGACAAACACGTAATTCTTCCTCTCAAGAGGATGGAGATTCAAAGCAAGGACATAAAGAAGGTGCATATGCTCTGCTGAGGATACCTGAAGAGGTGTGGCATGGGAAGATAAATATTCATACTTGCTTTTAAAGTACTAAATATTATGCATCCCACTGGAGTTGGCTGCCTAGAAAAAACAACCACAGGGAGTGAAATAAGAAGCTGTCCAAACTTTTGCCAAAGCCTGAAAATGAAATTATTTTCTTTTTAATGGTTAACAAGTCATGTTAAATAAAACAAAACAAAACAAAAAAGTTTTATCCTTACCCTGGTCCTCCCCACAAGGAAAGATGAAAGGACTGACTTATCTGTAACACCCCCCTCATATGCTTCACAATCACTGTATACTTAAATAGACTGATACTCGAAAACTTTTGTATTCAGAAGTCTGATGATTGAAACCATCACGGGTTAATTAAATGCACCAACTGAGAATGGAAGGAGAGACTAACACTTTCAACTAATACTGGAAAAGTGTAAGCACTGTTTTTTACTAGTTTTGCACATCCATACATAGAAAAGGCAGCTGAGAACCAGGGCTGGTGACAAAGGTCAACCCTGTGTAGCGTGAGTAAGGATTTCCCATTTCTGACTTGGGGGCAGATATGTTCTGACCATATCTTTTGCTCCCTTATTAAAAATGTGAGTATATGCTTCACTAAATGTCTCTCATGCACCTTCATATGTCCTGGTACTAGTACTTAGACAAAGGTTGGATTATGCTGTAATAAACTGGGAGACAGGTTTGTGTCCGCTTACAAATTCAGTATGATCTCGTCAAAGCCTTTTTGTATTTCAACATCCAAGTCAATTGTTACCATTAATGTGGGTTTGAGCATTTATTCTGTATCAGGAATTCAGGAAAGCCTGGAAAGCTGGGGCAGAGCAGCCTCAGCACAGTAATGGTTCCACCTCAGAATAGCAATAAGATTGCTATGGACAGTGCCACTACCTTGGAGAAATTCTTTGGCCAGAAGCTAAAAGAGATTCCACCCTAGAAACTCCATGCATAAAGACAGGGACAAGAGGCACCTGAGAGATTTAGATGAGGAATGTCCTCTTAAGGCAAGCAGGTCATTGCACTATTGCAAGACATCAGGCCAAAGGAGGCTTGAAAATCTTGTTTGGCTTAAAAAAATTCATCTCACACCCAGGACTCTTGAAGGATTGTGCTGAAGAGCTCAATGGTTTTCAGACACATAATTCACCCAAATTTTATCCTGTGTTTGTAAGAAGGAAGCATGCGCTGATACATGCTAAACTTGCATTTCCCTGCTTTACTGACACATTGCCTCTGAAAGATGTAAGTAGAAATCAGTTCTGAAAAGCTGGGGGTAACCTGGGAGGGATATGTGCAACTGATGGGCATGCTTATAGCACTAGTTTTCTAAGGCACAGTTTGCTGGATTGTTCCTCTGCCCTGGAAAAGTGTTTACTCCTGGGCGTTTACTTAGAACAGAACAAAACAGAACAGAATAGAATAGAATATAGGCTACTGCAGTTGGAAGGGACATGCAACGATCATCTAGTCCAACTGCCTGACCACTTCAGGGCTGACCAAATGTTAAAGCAAATTATTAAGGGCATTGTCCAAATGCCTCTCAAACACTGACAGGCTTGGGACATCATCGACCACCACTCTAGGAAGCCTGTTCCAGTGTTTTACCACCATCCCAGTAAAGAAATGCTTCCTAATGTCAAGCCTAATCCTCCCCAGCGTAGCTTTGAACCATTCCCATATGTTCTACCACTGGATCCCACGAAGAAGAGCTCAGCACCTCCCTCTCCACTTCCCCACCTCAGGAAGCTGCAGAGAGCAATGAGGTCACCCCTCAGCCTCCTCTTCTCCAATCTAGACAAACCCAAAGTCCTTAGCTGCTCCTCATAAGACATGCCTTCCAGCCCTTTCACCAGCTTTGTTGCCCTCCTCTGGACGCATTCAAGGACCTTCACATCCTTCTTAAATTGTGGGGCCCGGCACTGCACATGGTATTCAAGGTGAGCCCGCACCAATGCTGAATACAGCGGGATAATCACCTCTTTTGACCGGTTGGTTATCCTGTGTTTGATGCACCCCAGGATGCCGTTTGCCCTCTTGGCTGCCAGGGCTCACTGCTGACTTGTACTGAGCCTGCTGTCAACCAGCACCCCCAGATCCCTTTCTGCAGGGCTGCTCTCCAGCCACTCCACTCCCAATTCATACTTGTGCCTGGTGTTACTCCATCCCAGGTGCAGAATATGGCATTTGGACATGTTAAATTTCATCCCATTAACCATTGCCCAACGCTTCATTCTATCTAGATCCCTCTGTAAGGCCTTCTGTCCCTCAAGAGAATCAACAGCACCTCCCATCTTGGCATCAACAGCAAACCTGCTAATGGTGCATTCAACTCCTGCATCCAGATCGTTGATGAATATATTGAACAGCACTGGCCCTAGGATTGAACCCTGAGGAACACTGCTGGTGGCCAGTCGCCAGCCAGATGTAGCCCCATTCACTACAACCCTTTGAGCCATGCTATTCAGCCAGTTCTTCACCCAGTGCACCAGGAACCCGTTCATCCCACAGTTGGACAACTTGTCCAGAAGGATGCTGTGAGAGACAGTATCAACAGCCTTACTAAAATCCAGGAAAACTACATCCACCGCCTTCCCTTCATCCACTAGGCAGGTGACCTTATCATAGAAGAACATAAAATTAGTTAAACAGGACTTTCCCTTTGTGAACCCATGTTGACTGTGCCCGATGATTGCGCTATTCCTTAAACGTCTTTCAGTAGCACCCAGTATGATCTTCTCTGTAATTTTTCCAGGAACTGAGGTTAGACTAACAGGTCTGTAGTTTCCTGGGTCTTCCCTCACACCCTTCTTGTAAACTGGAGTAACATTGGCTAACTTCCAGCCAGCAGGGACCTCTCCAGACTCCCAAGACCTTTGGTAGATGATCGAGAGGGGTCCTGCCGTAACATCCGCTAGCTCCCTCGTTACTCTGGGATGAACCCCATCAGGCCCCGTGGACTTGTGAACATTCAGCTGATACAGCTGGTCCCTTACAATTTCAGTGTCCACAAATGGAAAGTCACTGTCCCCACACTCGTGGTCCTCCAGCTCAGGGGAGTGGGCAGCCCAAGGTCTACCAGTATTATTAAAGACTGAGGCAAAAAAAGCATTGAATGCCTCCACTATTTCTTCATCCCTAATAGTCAGATGACCACCTTTAACAATGTCCTGGTTTCAGCTGGGATAGAGTTGATTGTCTTCCTAGTAGCTGGTACAGTGCTATGTTTTGAGTTCAGTATGAGAAGAATGTTGATAACACTGATGTTTTCAGTTGTTGCTAAGTAATGTTTAGTCTAAAGTCAGGGATTTTTCAGCTTCTCATGCTCAGCCAGCAAGGAGGCTGGAGGGGCACAAGGAGTTGGGAGGGGACACAGCCAGGGCAGCTGACCCAAACTGGCCAGTGGGGTATTCCATACCATACCATGTGACATCATGCCCAGTATATAAACTGGGGTGGGTGGATCGCCGCTCGGGGACTAACTGGGCGTCAATCGGCAGATGGTGAGCAATTGCATTGTGCATCACTTGTATATTCTAATCCTTTTATTATTACTATTATCATTTTATTAGTGTTATCATTATCATTATTAGTTTCTTCTTTTCTGTTCTATTAAACGATTCTTAACCCACGAGTTTTACTACTTTTCCTGATTTTCTCCCCCATCCCACTGAGGGGGGGAAGTGAGTGAGCAGCTGTGTGGTGCTTAGTTGCCGACTGGCACGACAAACAAGTATAGGTGCAGTGTTTTCTTTAGACCTCCTCTTGCTATTAATGTATTTAAAAAAGCCTTTCTTGTTGTCTGACACAACGCTGGCCAGTTTCAACTCTAATTGAGCCTTAGCCTTTCATGTCTTCTCCCTGCATATATGAACCATGGCTCTGTAATCTTCCTGCGAAGCCTGACCTTGCTTCCAGAGATACCCAGAGCTAAAAGCCATCACCCAGACCCAGGAGTTAGGGACCTATTGACAAGATCAGTACAGACTAGTGTTTTTCCAGGAAGCCAAACCAGGCTCAACATCAGCTTTCAAACTTTTTATTCTCTTCCAAACAGAACAAAACCTAGAAGCCATTTGATTTTTTTCCAAAATACAATACTCAAAAATAAATTGAGCATTTCTGAAGATATCATTCTAAATGGAAGAAAGGATGCTGCCGACAAAAATTTTGTTCTTTGAAAGAAAATAGTAAAAGCATCTGATGCTACCGCTCTGCCTAACTGTTGCCAGGTGAATTTAAACAAAAGGTTGGCCTCAAAGTAAGTGTCAAGTCTATACATCCTCTAAACCTGGGGGAGAAGAGTTTAAGATTTGGATCTGAATTCTGCAGCACAAGCCCATCTCTAATTATAATGAATTAGATTTAAGAAGGAGAAGATAATAAATACATAAACTTAGACTCCTGTGTTGACAGCAGTCTGTGTGCCAAGTTCTTGCTGAGGGCAAATTTCTATGGTCAAGCTATAAGGCTATAAAAATAAGGGTTTATAATAAAAGCACTTACAGATGCTTAACTACAGCAGTGCTTTCAGAGACTACTACAACAAAGGCCACCTTGAAAAGACAAGGTCCACAGTCCATTCACTGTATGGACTGTATTTAATTGCAATGCTGATTCAACATTCCTCTTCCCAAAGAAACAACAGAGCATCACTGTCAACTCTAGCATCTCAGGTGTCGTACAGTCCAGCAATTCTGCAATGTTCTTCTACTTATCAATCAGTTACAGGAAGCTTTCTGAACTGACTTTTTCCATCTAAAGATAATGTACATAAAGCATGGGTATAAATCAGCTCTTGCAAAGTCAAATACCTAAATCAAGCACAATGATTCCACAAGAAGTACTGGATAAACACATAGCAAAAAGAAAAGCAAAAGGTTCAGCCAAAGATATTTCAGAATATGGAGCGTAAGCTTTTTATAAGTCTAATTTTGGAAGACAAATCTTTTCATTTTGTAATGAGACACATTGTTTATAACAGACTAGAGAGCCAAAGGTGATAAAAATGAGGCACTACAACCTCAAAGGTTACCCACAGCTGCCAGGAAACTTCTAATTAAGATGAGCCATTTGGTAATCAGAGGGGAGACAGTAGAGACACACTACCACGATGGCCTTCCTTATCCAGGGGTTTTATCAGCCTCTAATTCTGACTCCACAATAATCACCTCTCCCTTCTCTACCAGGGAAACACAATGCTGAGTCCATATTAGGCATAGTGGTATATATTTAAAGAAGACCATCCAGAGCCAAAGTAAGCCAGGGATATGGTTTCAAGAGTGTTCAAACTTTGGAGGAGTTCTCCTAGAAAGTAGCTATGAAATACAACTGCAGACACCTGCTTCTACTCACAGTCATGCCACATAGTACAAAAGGGTACCTCCAAAAGCTGAGCTGGCAGACCAGTGCCAGCCATATGTCCATGCAACTTGCACAGGCAAATAAGACTTGTTCATGGGGGCTAATGCAAGCATTGTGAATCCTTTCCTTGTGCCTATCACTTTAGAACTGTGTCTTAGAGATCCATCAGACCTCACAGAACCCTTTCCCGTTTCGGATTCTCCTGCAGCCAGGGGTTGAACCTAACACAGTTTGGGAACTGCACTTTGGTCTCTTTGTCTGTGTATCCCTGTGTCCTAGATACAGCTAGGTGGCAAGGCTGATGGTTCGAGGATGTCTGCTGGATTCCCACTGAGATGACAGCAGTAGCAACAACTGTTTGTTTTACCCCTTCTTTCTACGCTTCTTCCATACTTACAGGTTAGAGATGCTGCAGAGTCCAAGTAGATCTTCCTAAGCTGGGAATATGCCAAACAGTCAGTTTTATGGCTCTTTTAAGTCACCAGGCTATTGTAAAGGGGCTACAATTCCTTTTAACATCTGGATCAAAACTAAACAGTCCCATGCGTGATTAAAAAAAAAACCGCCAACAAACAAAACCACAAACTACCCCTGCCTGTAGCTTCGTATGTCTTCTGCATTTCTGTCACTGTGTACGCTGTTACCTTTAAACCAAATACATAGCATAGGCTGCATAGCTGAGCTACAAGTGCTGTTATAAACACGGGGTTGAATTTCATCACAAACTTTTATACAGTTACAATGGAAAAACACCAGGCTAATGAACACTCAACTGGTATTTTGGGTATTGGTTTGGCGTTGGTTGTTTTTTTCCTGGTGAAAAAATTTATTTAGTAGCATTGTTTCTTTAATAGTACAATTATTAGATGCACAGGTACCCGAATGGTGTAGACTGCCAAGGACAGTGATGGGGAATTACTTAGCTTAAGTTCCTGGAGATTTGTCTCACAGTAACAGTCTGAATTTAAACAAAGTTAAATTTACTTTACAGAGCAACAGAAAATTTCCTAACAGTAAAATCTATTAGACAGTGAAACAGTCTCTTAGGGAATGCATTATCACTTGAGTCAGATAAAAATGGACAGTCTAACACCAGAGGAAAATACAGGACACAATCCTGCATTGGCAAGAGTATTAGCCAAGATGATCTAAATGGTTTTCTTCCTTCTTTGATTTCTGTGAAGTGTGAATTGTTCATAACGTGATTGCAGTGAAATATGTTAAAATAAAGTATTCATGACACCCCCCCCCCCCACTGACTACTAGTCGTTCCCTTTCAGCTTTCCACAGCCTTCTTCCTACCAAATATAACAGTACCTTTTAACCAGTCCAAAAGGAACAGAGCCTTCCTGCAAGGCTGCAACATCACCCTTTCAAAGCCTGCGCACCCTGGAGTCACTCCATCCTACCAAGTACACACACTTTGAACTTTTCAACAATTCTTAACACCTACTGTGTCTCTGCTTGGTCTCTTGTAGTAGGATTAACACAAGTATGTGTGACAGGAAAAGCTGCTTTGATTTGCTTGTCTTCAATTCAACGGTCAGTGCACTATTTCTGAACTGCTCAGACTGCAAACTAGCAGTGCACTAGTTCAGAATAACCATCAGAAGTTAATTATTTCACAAGCATCGCGGCTATTTTTTGGTGGATTTCAAGTCAGCATTTGAATTAAACTTGAATTTTTATCTTTTCAAAACAACAACAAAGACAAAACCCAACAAACCTGGTTTCTCCTTTGCAGTAAAAACATTCTTAATCTCTACTAAACCAGGTACATACTGTTCATCAGTCTCCTTCACGCGGAAGGGTTTACCATGGTTATGAGACATTTACAGCAACAATTTGTTTATTCCATTCTGCAGAACTGACTAAAATACTAGTTCAAAGGAGTAAAGTCTCAGTTCAGAAAAATATTCAAGAATGTGCTTACTTCTAAGCATATCAACAATCCCATTAACTTCAATTAGGTTTAAGGAGATGCCTAAATTGTTTGCTCAGTACGGGTGCGATATGTAATGTGCTTAACCTTAAGTATATACGTATACATCCTACAAAATGTACATACCAGTTCAGAAATTTACCCAGAAAGCATGATGGTGGTAAATACTAGCAAAAAGCTTGTAAAGTTGCCACAGAGAAAACCCTTTCATAGAAATAAGATTTTCAAAATAAAGTCCATTCCTACTTTACCTGAGGATACTGCTTTGAAAAGCTCTTGCAGATCTAGAAAAAGTTCAGGCACTGGAGGAGGCACAGGTGACTCAGCAATTCTTTCATACTCGGAGGAAAGAAAGCTCAAGAGTAAACCAGTTCAGGTACAATTCTCCGCCTGAGGCCACAAAATATAATTCTACTACAAAACAAATGGTAAACATCAAACATTGTTCGTCAAAGCGCACAGTAAAATAGCCCAGGACAGTTTTTGGCTTTGCTGTCAGCTCCTTCTCAGGGTTTAACGTACTTCAATAATCTGTACAATATTTTTCACTAGCAGAACATAAAAGGACAGTAAAAGTGAGTATTCTTCTTAAAATAGCCAAGGGCATTAGTCTCAATTTCCTATTCTGAGGTTTTCATTCTATAGTTTTTAAGGAGAAATTCAATCAAATTTCTCTTAAAAGCTTACTCTAACATTAGCTAAATTAAGATTTTAACTAAAAGTTTAAAAACAAGTTCCTTTTCACCATTATCTTGATTATCTTTTGCACATGTTCCAAATGGATGGTTATATTAAATTTCTTTAATTAGACTTTAATTTTACATCTTCATTCTCAAGTGCTAGAAAGCTCTGCACTGCTTAGCAACTGGAATGAACAATTTGTTCATGGTCAGTACTGCAGTGCAAACTTTTCATGTAACTTTGTGTTTAGCAAGCATATATCATTTACCAAGTCTCTCCTAAAAAGAAGCTTTTTTTTTTTTTTTTAAATACAAATTTAAATCTACTATTAGCTTAGAATGCTATTTAGGTATTATGAGAACAAATGAAAATATGACCGCTGTAAATTGCAAATGACTTGTGGCAAACTGGTACTGGCAGAGTTACTAAGAATAAAACCTGTACTTTACTTCTTAGTTCATGTACATTCCTAATTTAGCATAAAGTGCTTACTTTATTGATGGTTTGTTGAATAGAGACTTATATCTTTGAACTGCTCTGTTCTGATGCTTCTATGCACTCCAAAGCATGTGTCTGCCCTGCATGGAATCACACCATGCCAAGTACTGATTCAGAAAACTGGATGTTAGATGTTTCTAATGTCCCTAAGGAAAGTATATGAAGCTTTTTATTTTGGTCCGTATCTTTATATCCAGCTTTCTGCAGGGTGGTTTCTAAGAAAATCCATTATGCTTACCTGCACTTCTGCCCTGCTAATCAGCCCCCTCCCTTCCTGTAGCACCATTCATTATCTCGTGATAGCTGTTGGGTTGTTTTCTGGTACATTCAACTTCAATTCCAGCTTCGGCACTAAAGTAATTCACCATACATTCAGATCAGTTAAAAACCGTAATCACAAGCACATAGATCCTGTTTAGATTAGCACCAGTGCCCAAGTCCCTCAGACAAGCGCTACGTTTTGATTATGCCATCTGTGCACTGTACAAAGCAGCTACTAAAGACAGCCTCAGCACATAAGGTTACAGTTTGGGACAAATCCTGGAAACAAAACAACGCTGCAAACTGTGGATAAAATCTAAGGCCTGCTCAAATTTCTGGTGAAACCCCCGCTGACTTCCATGAAGCCAGGAACTACCCACCTCCTATCTCACAACAAAGGAATGCTATCATCAAATATGAATTTAAAAGTTGCCTGCACTGCTGTGGCCATTTTTGTGCAGCACGCAAAATACACATCGCTGCTTTGCAGCGCTGAGCTACCAAATCCCAGGGCTGCCCGATCTGCCGAGGCCACTGATGCTGTTGAACTAAACCCAAGGTAAACAAGTGTCAGCCAAACTTTTCTTTTCTCCTTCCCTTCCCTGAGTGCTCTATTCAAAACACTGGGGGAAGGAGAGGGGGAGGAGGTACAGGTTATGTTTCAAATGAAAATAAATGCAGTTGTTCCCAAACCAGTCTCCAGCTGCCTTTTGTCATCTTCTCGGAGCCACAATACAGGTTGTCACTACTTGGAGCCACTGACTGCCAGCTCAGAAGAGTTCAAGGACAGGAATACACAGGTTACACTACTGAGATAGAGAAGAGCCGGGTGTGGGAAGCCTGTACCAGCCACTTGCACCACGCACTCGGAATTTCTGGAGCATCTTTTAATTAAATTACATGAATGAACCAAAATAAGAAAAGCTGAGGGGAGGAGGGAGAAACAAAGACAAAACAGTAAAAGCCATCCACCAACGGGAAAGAAACAAAAAGGAATTATAAATTATTTTCACACTTTTTTTTAGAATGAATTGGTAAAAAAATACTTTAAAAGCTCTTTAAACCAATTTTTTTTTTTAAAAGCAATCTGTGTTAAATACAGAATTTCTCAATGGAATGCCTTCTACCAGATTTCGCTCTAGTATGTAATGCCGATCATCTCATTCCTGGTCCAAGACTGCTGACTTCCCATCAACACTTACCACCAGGATTATCATCTTTAGGAACTGCAGAAATAATTGTATAATAAATAATGGTCAATGAATCAGGCACGACTTCACTGCTGAATTATGCAGCTCCCCTGACAGTTGCCTACACTCACAGAACCTTAAAGACTAGGAGGTTTAGCAACAGAGTTTAGAAGTGTCATTGGTAATGGAAGACACATTTGGGAAATCAAAAAGCTTTCAAGCTATTACTTTATTTTGCTTCAAATCCCAGACAAAGGAATGGAGAAGGTGGCAACTTTTCCCTCTGAAAATAAAATTAAAAGATTCTTACATATTTTAACCAAACTCCCAAACTGGATTTGCACTACTTATAGTGAAATTGCTTTCAAGGCCACAACATGTTCAAGAAATGCAATGAAAACTGACAGCAGTGTGGATCTGCACTTTGTAAAAGAGGCTTTGTGCTTACATCTTTAATAATTCTAGTGAAAGAAGAAAAAAAAAAAGAAGTAATTTGGTGAAAATGTTGATACGCAATTCCACATAGGTCTGATTTCCCACACAATGTTCCTATTGTGGAGCTAGCGCTTCAGCCAAAGCTGATGGCACAAGGTACAGCTACATATGCACACAAATACATAAACACACCAATTAATTATCGTAAATTCTTTAGAAACAATCAGCACTCTTAGCAGTGCCAATATACAAATGCCCTACTGAAAGGCAAGTTGCAAAGTGATTTTGCTTTCATCATAGCTCCATATTAAAAAGTAAACAACATTACTTCAGGAAAGATTTAAAAAAGAAATGGGTGATAATTTATTAAGTGTTTTGCACTACTGTTTTTCTCTTTTGTGAACTTTACTTTGGCTGGTTTGCAATGGTAGGGAGTAAGGGGAAACCAGCTGAACATAAAGTGTTTGATTTGAAAGTTTGCATCTGTAAACTTCTGAGACAGCCCGAGGGAGAAGGTGATAATCCAGTATCTTATAATAGCAGGCAGCATAGAGATCAAAGAGAAGGAAGACTTGGCTGAAACTAACTATGACTGCTTGACTGTGTGAGGTACTAGTAAAAATAAGATATTTTTGATGCTTAAGGAAGACTGTCTGAACTGCAGCCCTGTACACCTTCCACTTTTCATGCTGTTTTGGGCTTTGTTGCAGCCACGCTGCAGTACGAGCCTCCTGCTGGTATACATGTCTTTGATAAAAGCTTGAACTAGATGCGAAGGCTTGACATTGCTACACTTGCACAGTCTTTTAATTGAAAATTCGGTTTTGTGTACAATTAAAAGTTGGGGCTTTTTCTCCAGCATACAAAGACAGAAGCTAGGAAATGATGGAAATTTAAGCCTCTTGTCGTACAAGTAGAGAGCGTCTCACTGTGTAACACAGCGATGGGTTCCTATGCACTACCTCAACATATGGTCTAAAGTCCCAGTACTGAACACTGACTTTTTCTAACATGTCAAAGCAGACTATTTCACAAATTCTGTGTTCCATTTGGGTGGGTTTTTGCTGATGTTCATTAATTATGCCAGACTGCAAGCCTCAGGGTGTGTTTTTTTATGTCTCTGGGAAGACAGGCTGGCTGACCTGTATGCAAACACACTACTTTCTGTAACCTAAGACAATTGCATGTCTAGTACTGCACGTGTTTATCCAAATGCTACTTAAAACTTTGTTCTGCAATTTTTTCAGCACATGCAACTGCCTAAGAGTGGCTAGACTACTTGACTTCAGCTTTCCATCTACATCCTATCACAATGGCAAAACAGCAAATGGTCCAACCCAAAGGTAGATGTTTCTTGAGATCAGAGAAACATATTCAGGTAGAATACACAAGGTTTGGGAGGCCCATTCACTTTCATATATGCATTATGCTGCTCCTTTTTCTTCACAACGTATCCAAAAGGATTATGGTCTGATTGCCTTGGGGCTCACTCTCCTTTTTTTCACAGCTCGCTGCATTGCACAATGGTGCTGTTAGGATGGGCAGATCTTGGAATGATCCAGGGGTGTCACACAGATGTGGAAATGGCTTTTGACTTAATTCATACCCAACTTGTTATAGGCATGAGCCCAGGGAAAAAAAAAGAAATAGCATTTGCTTATCCATATTCTGCAAATCACCTGATGCTCCAAAAAGCACTTAAGATAGTGCTTAAATCCCACCCAGGCCAATAGCTGCCTAACATCCACTTTGAGCAGGCACATCGAAGCATTTTGTAGAACTATGGCTTTGGAAAACAATGCAAGGCCCATTGAATTCCACTGGCATGACCTCAGTAAGTGAAAAATAAAACAAGAGAAATTTCCTCCCCCCAAAATAAATGGAAGTATGACAGAGGCAGAAAGAATCGCATCATCATATACTGATGCCAATTATGGCCTAGGTGCTAAAATGACGATTCCACTAAAAATAGCTATGAAAAAGTGATACTGCATTACATTGATATGTTGGGAAAAATAATGCAAAAAGGGTTTTAAATCCTATATCAAGACATCCAACATTGTTACTGACAGTTAAACCATTTGCAATTCAGATTACACCACCACCTCAAGGCTCCATGCAAATAAAGAAAAAAAAACTTATCTATAAAAACATTTTTCTAACTAATATGCTGATAAATAGGTTCTTCAAAAAAGCATTTCTTATTCTTCCTCATAAATTTCAATATGTATGCTGAAGCACGATTGCATGTTTCAGATCAGTAAGGCTTTTTTCTGCCCCTCTTTTTTGCTTGTTTCAAAGATGCTGATTAATCTAAATTACTACATATCAGACTTTTTAATTGTGAATGTTTTCAAGCCAGTGTCTGCCTTACATCTGCATTCCCATTTAATATATATATTACCACAGAAAATACTTTGTATATAAAGCACTGAAAAACACATCACACAGAGAAGAATAGCCTGTGTTGTATATATACGGTAGACAAACAAAATTCCATGGAAAAACACACACTGTAAATATCAATGCCTTCCCATTGAGGACAGCTGCTGTAACACAATCCAGGGTGCCTGCTGCCAGGATTTTCCACATGAGTGCATCCTCTTTTAACCACTGCTCAAACACTGGCTGAAAGAGGAGCTGCTAGACTGAACATGTGTCTCCGCTCGGATGACAAACACACGGCACAGCAGTGGAATGCAGAGCAAACCTTGGGATATGGGCGGGAAACGAGCTACCCGCTGCCTACCTTTGGGTTGAGTTCCCAAACACTTTTGCTCTGGTTTGCAGAAATGGATTTTATACTTCCCAATGAGAACTAAGTATGCATGCTTGCGAGAATGCACACAGTCACAGAGATTTTAAGTAGAAATTGCCAATAAGTGAATCACAATTTATGACAACAGTACAAAATATACATCTCCTATTGCTTGCATTAGCAGCTGAGTAGAAAGGAAGGATAATCCTATTGGATGCATTAATTTTCTTAGGTTCAAGAAAATGGATATTGGCAGAAAAATTCAGAGATATAAAATGCTGAGGAGAGGAGATGAGAATAGGTCACTGCAGAGAATCTGTTCATAATATTAACAAAATGCAAAACAAGTCATAGATTAGATAGAAAATGGAATCAGGTTTCCCTGCACAAAAGGCACCTCAGCTGCCAAAAGTACAAGAGCAATTAAGGAGCACAAATCAGCTTAAAAGCAGAGGAATAAATGGAGTAGAAAAAAGGGAAGTGCTCACTTGAATTAATGAGTTTGTAAATGAACATACACACACATTTATACATACACACATCCACAGCCTTCCATGCTGTCAAGAGTAAAGCATCCTCACTGGACATACACTAGGCTGAGGGGTCTGCTCGATGCTGGGCTCGGATGCTCTCTAGTTTCCCCCAGCTCAAAGGGCCGAGGTGCTGTTTTTTTCCTTGACTTCTGCTGCATACTTCCTGCTACACCATTGCAAAAATGGAAGTCTTCTACCCAGGCTTTGTCCTAGGCAATAAAAAACCACTGTTGATTCTTGACCTATTTCTCACTGGTCAAGCTCACAAACATTCTAGATTTAAAACTCAAGATATGCACCAGCCAAAGCAGACACAAAGTCATAGTAAAAGTTGTTTTAACTAGTGAAATAATAAAGGTTTCCTTTCTCTCTGTGCCTTAGTTTCTTCACTATCCTTTAGTCTATTTTGTGCATAGATGAGAATCCTTCAGGACACCAGAACCCTCCTCCCTCTCCAAAGACACCAACTGATCCGGTCCCTTCTCTCTGGGTGACAAAAGTAAACAAAGACATAGGGTGTAAGTGAGAAAGATGATATACCAATCAAGAGAAAGAATTCAAGAAAAAAAACTTGAAGGTTGAAACTTCAAGGATTTATAGGAATATCTTCAATTTTGTAAGTGTATTTCTAGCTTTACAGAAGGGCTTGAAACTATACGCAGCCTAAGTATTAAGAAAACAAAAGGTTAAAAAGAGATGCCAATACGTCCTTAAGTGTTGTGATTCAGCAGGGCCTAACTCACAATTTATGACCTTTTTCGAGGCTGGCAATGATATGATTACTTAACCTGGCTCATAGTTGGCAGACACAGTCCAAACAAGAGAATTGGAGAATCTCAGTTCCAATCCCTAATCTTTTACAGGGATTCAGCTGGATCTGATTCAGCAACACATGCAGGCACATGCTGTACATTAAACAAAACGTTACCTCCACTGAAGATATTAAGACTCAGAAAGTACTCAAAGTGCATGCTTAACCAATTACCTAAATCAGGGTCTACATGTTCACAAGACGGCTACTCCCAAAAGTTATGTACTCTTCCTTTGGCTTAATTACCAACTCAGCTGAGTGTGTCTGGCATTTTGTGGGAAGCATGGGATGGTCAATTCCAGGATTACTGTCCAATAAAATGCAGGCTACAATATTTAGTTGTAGCATTAAACAAAACTATTGGTGCAGCTACTAGGGCAGAAGAAGCAGAAAGCATAGCCTGACAGCTTACTGCAGGCTTAGACTAACACTTTTATTTCTACCATACCTTGTCTAAGAAAATGTTTCCTAAAACTTCCAGCTCTAGCATATCTTCTGGTTATTAGCTAACCCTGCTAAGTCTGGTGGCTTCAGTCTTGGCATGATTTAGTCCTGCCACCTCTCAGGTTCAACAAGTGGGGAAAAAGACCCCACAAAACCAAACTGTTCACAGTCTTAACAGAAGCCTGAAGGAATCCCACATTGATCTTAAGACTCTTTTGGCGATAAATGGCATCATCATGTAGGTAGAGCTAAGAAATACATGAGCTGCGAGATCCGTTTTAGAAATCTTGATGAAATTCCATTAAAGAAGAAAACTAAATGGAACTACAATGATGAAAAATTAAAAATCTGAATACAGGAGATGGATAAAGCGATATAACACAGAACAGAATAAGCACAAGATATAAGATCACAAATTCCAAATATACGAGTTGTTGACCACCCCTTGAAATACTAAAAAACTATGTTTTCCTTTAATGTTGGGAATGCTTATGATTCCCTCATTGACATGGTGGGGTGCATAGTAGGCCAGTAAACACTGGTACTTTCAAAAATAGAATCAGGTACAGTTGGATGCTAAAAAGCCCCCACTTTTTGGATCTCTTGGAAGATCACCTAAGAAAGTGGAAGAGCCTCAAACAATTAAACAGAAAAGTAGCAAGAAGCAAGTATGTGTAAGAGACCACATTCATTCTTCTGTGAAGCCACACCATTCAGAGACCAAATTCCTTTTGCATTTCACATAAAAATGTGAACCCCTGCCTATAAAGTTAATGGGATCACAGCATACTTTACTGTGTGGAGGACCAGTGAAATCTGCATCCCTGTAAATGAATATCCACAATATCAGCCAGAGACGAGAAGGTAGCTGGTGGGGGGAAAGCTCAGCATGAGCACCAAGGGTCAGACACGGCTATGCACAATCAGACATTTAATGAATTTCTGCAGACAGCTGCTTACATAACTGTCAAGCTGTCCTACCAGCCCTTCAAAAGCACTGAGGCATTTCCCCTTCTTTAAGGAGGAGAAAAAAAAAATCCAACAAAAAAACCCCCACTCTGAAAGATAAGAAAAGCAAAACTCATAAGCTGCAATAGTCGCAATTACTTATAATAGCTTATGACTACATGGATTAAGCTTTAATTACTACACTGTTGCTATTTGTCTACTATTGGATATGCGGAGAAACCAGTTCTAACCTGTCAGATATGACGGACTCATGTTTTCTAATGTTTAAAGAGTTATAGTTTGCCCTTGCCTTTTGCCAACAGTATATTTCCACAATTAAAGGAAGTTATTTTATACTATTTTAAACAAAGGTTGAAGAAATTTGCCGTAGGAACAAACTTCCTGCGTTTCATTACCCAAAGCTTTAAAATGACTGGCAAGCTTCACTTTTGAGTCATATAAGTTAATTGATGACACCATAATCATGAGGAGTAATGCTAGTCTAGTCAGGTATTCTTTCTTCCTGGTAAATACAATCCAGGATACCCTGAGGGATTCTGCTAAGCACAGATGTAGAGAAAAGCACACAGAAAAAGAGGACAGGAACACATTTTTCAACATGTCTTTTCCCCTTATTCAACTGTCGAAGAGAACAAACGCATTGTCCAATGGGGATTATAAATGAGCCTCTGCCCAAAGTTAAAACTGAACTTCTGAAAACATACATGCTACCACTTTGAATTTCATCCTTCAGATATTGACAACTTTTTTAACATATGGCAAAGATTTGCAAGAGAAAAAGTTGGGTTTTTTTAAATCATTTAAATCCACAAGACCAATTATGAAATTATATACTTGTCTTTCCAGTGAAAAGAAGGGACAAAAGGACAAAGGAATCCAGCCACCAATTTATCCATGGATTTGCCAATTCCCATGACAAGCTGATGAACAAACCTTTACTTCCATTTGATAAAAAACTGTAGTGTAACAATCTTATAGGAAGGCCCATAAAAACATATTCACCTACTTTTAATTAACCAAGACTAACTAGCACACTCTGTAAGCTTACTTCCCTGCCCATAATGCAGCAGTACTTTCCCTCTCATGAATACATCAAAAACGGGGTTAAGATGCAACAGCTTAGAGGAACAAGTATAGGAGAAAAGTCAGTGATGGATTCCTACACAATCCTTATGAGATGTAATTTCAAGAAAAAGAAAATTCTTCAAGCCCTATCAGAGAACATGGATATTTTTGACATGTACACCTCACTTGTTTTGTCCTTTCATGGAGATAAGTAAAACATACCGCTGTCAGAAAAATTAATGACTTTAACTGATACTTGTAAGTCTTACGTTGTCAAAGAACTGCTGCAGTATCTTCCTCCACATCTGTCCCAAACAGAACTGTTATATCTACTCTTCCCTCTATAACCTGGAGCAGAATATAGACAATTGCACACTGGGAGCAGATAGATGCTGGAAGTAAAAATACCTAGTTCAATGTTAGTGTCATCTCACTAGTTAGGCTTTGAGTGAGAGTGAAATATTCATTCCCTGAATCAAAACATCCATTGAAGTGTTGTATGAAATCAATCTGAACCTACTTGTCAAGAAGAACAGAAAACATTATGGAGGGGACAGGGTGTCCCCACGTGTCAACCATTTAACAGCTGTAAAGATACTGGCTTACTACAAGAAGTGTAAACATAGTTGAGAAAACAGCCTATCATTGCCATCTCCCCTAACTATTTCATTGCTCATGTGGCATACACATGTATACTTACTGTAGGGCTTCACTTTGTTAAATTGTAGGCATTTCCCAACTTTCAAGCTTAGATATCATCTCATCCTCTCTCTAACAGAAGAAATAGTTGTATGCACCAGAGAATTTACAAAGCTTGGTTTCCCAAGTGCCTCCCTGTGTGGATTGTGCCTCGTCTAACACTAAGACTGAATGCAGACTAAAACCTTTCACTGCAGTGGAGGAACCACCTGTGAGCTTTCACTCTTCCTCCTCTCCTACACAACTGCTTATGTGATGAAATTGAGTATCATTTAGATTTAACTCCTATGAAATTATGGTAAGATCAGACAACATGTTCAAAAGCTGTCTGTGGACTGGTGACATGCAGACAACAGGATCACGTTGGCCTTGCGTCCCCGCAAGAAAAATGATGATTTATGCAGCAGTGCATGTATGTTCTGTGTATTTTTTTCTTCTTAACCTTACCTGGCTAAGGAGGTTAAAATAAGGGAACTCATGAAGGAGAAATCATCTGAACCCTTTTTTTTGTTCATGACAGCAAAGTATGCCATCATACATGATGAAATTAATACTCAGCCCCCAAAAATACATATAACAAAAAGCTGTCAGCCGTGACTAAAACAAAAATTAAAAAAATGCAACTTCCCAAATTCCATGGTTTTCCAAGTAAAAGCCCACATTCTACAAGAATGACCTCAAGCAAAACACACTAGGAGATGGCAACATAAACTTTAGGATTATCACCCATCTGAGTCACTTACACCCTGTTTATGTCTAGTTGAAGGCTCAGTGATTCCAGAACTATTTATAGCATTTTGTCTCATCTTTCAAGGGATTTCCTCCTTCTATCAATAATTTCCAGAAACCAAGGAGATTTCTGACATGCTAAAGTGACAGAATACTATAGGTAGCCTTGTTCAGCAGCAGAATACTAAAGCAACTAATGATCAGGTCTATCAGCTTTGAAATATGTGATCTCTCTTAATAGGAAACAGGTTCCAAACTTAGATAACATACTAAGCTGCTAACTATTTTTCCTCCCTGCATTCTCCTCTGAGACCTATTCTCACCGTGGACCTATGTTTGAAACTTGTATGCAAGGCTATGTTTGAGACCTATGCTGCAAGACTTGTTTGTGATGTATCATGACAGATTAGGATTAAAATCACTTTACTTTAAAACTATAATTCTGGAACTCTGTGCTCATGTAACCTCACCTACAAGGCAAATCAAGCAGATTCACTTTCATGTTGAGAGTAGTTGGATCTTTCAAACAAAGAAACAGAAAGGGACCATGACCCAGGTAAAACACTATCACTATCTGCCAACTTGAAGTTTTAATGCTTCCCTACAAGCACTGAACACAGTAATTGTACTGAGTCTTCACTAATTGTATTGAACATCACCCAGCTGGCCTTTCCAGGAATGCAGTGAGCAGGGATGCAAAAGAGGGAAATGAGGCTTCTCGAGCGCTATCCTATCTCCCATCCAAAACAAATTTGGAGAGATCTCCTACTCAATCCCTCTCAGAGAATCAACAATCTTTAAATAAGTCCACTTTCCAACTAAAATCTTTTGTATCCAGAGTTTTTAAAAGCTCTATTATGTTTAGATTTTCTCTTATTCCCCAGCCCTGAGGCAATATTAACACTTGAGTGAGATGCCTGTAGGTGAGAAGTGTGGAACGTACTGCAGTCATCTTGTCTAACATTTACATTATCATATACGTACATATATATTTTTTTAACCTTTAAGAACAGAGCAGTTCAGCACATACACACAGACTTTTTTTTTACCCTTCAAAAAAAGATTACAAATAGATCTTTCCTAAAATTCTGGCAACCGTTCTACTGGGAGCATCAGTGAATCCTGCTGAAATGTTAAGATTGCACTTATGCCACCCTACAATGCTAATTTTGTCATCCAGTTGACTATTAACCCATGGTTGAGTAACTCAAAAGTAGGCATAATTTCGTATATAACATGACTGCCCCCTTGTGTCAAACTAGATCCCCTTCCTTTAGCAGGGGGATTTCTCACAACATCTCTCACTTACTTCTCTTTTCTTAACATGAAAAAAAAACCTAAAAAACAAACCTAGTTTCTTGAGAACGAACCTAGAGCTCCACAGTTCTTGAAACTATGACAAAACAAAATGTAAGGTATGGATGATAGAAAGCAATTTGGAAAATAGCAACACATATTTCCAAAGGGATACAATCCTAAATCACTGACAGGTTTATTAACCACAAAAAAAAAAAAAAAAAAAAAAAAGGAAAAAGCTGTTTCCCTCTCCAAGGCTGTTTTCTTTACATAATCCATTTTTTTCTTATAGGTCAGTTATAAAATTAATTTATGAAATCGTATAGCAAGTTTGTTAGCTAACTTCACCAAGTTAGACATACAGTGTAATTCACTAGTAGCTCTGAATACAGAAGCCTACTTCAGCATGTGTAACATACTACAAGGGGAAAATTCACAAAGGACATCAGAGGTCCAAGTGGGCACACAGACATATACAGGATATACGCTGACATTTAAAATTATTTCCTCAAACAAAACAACACCTTTGCTGAACACACTCAGTTTGCAAGTTCTGAGGGATTCATAAAGGCTGTAATATCTTTTCTAAGGAGAATTTGGTCCTGTGCATAACTTACATATATTAACACACTAAACTTGTGTTTGGAAACTTAGAAATTTTAAATGTGTTAAGAAATATTACGATCTGCCCTTTAGCATAAGGGACCAAGATAGGTATGTGGTGGTTTATGCAGGCATCAGTAACCTGTGTGGCACCTGTGAAGTGCTAAGCAAGATTGTGGACTCAGGCCAGATAGAAGAACGCTGCCATCAAGGAAACATGGACAGATTTTTATGCTTTTTTTTTGCCTTTTTGTGGTGATTGGTTGCTTGTTGTTTTTGGGGTTTTTTTTTAACCAAGAGGGTGAATGTCAGTGAGAGCCTGTTGATGATACTGGCAGATAGCAGGTAGGCAGAGCTAGGTTAGATGTTTGCTATCAAGAACCAAGGGAAGAACTGGGTGCCTGCCTTTATGAGTAGGGTAAAGGAAATGTAAAGACAGACAGACAAAAAGACAGAAAGAAGAGAGGCCCTCTGGCCGAGGAAGACAATCTTTGAAAAGCAGCACAAAAAGTGAGTCAGAAGACTGAACTAGAACTTTTCCCCCTCAAAAACCCAGGCCACAATACAGCCACAGAAAATGCCTCATTTTTGCCCATTTCACCCATCTACCAGTCTTTGGCAAAGCTAAACCAAAAAGCACTGTTATATGAATTGTTATCCAAACTACCAGGCTGCTTGCCCTTTGGCCTTCAGCACTGACATCAGCTCATGGGTCTCCCCTTCAGTTTGCCCTTGGTGCTTTGTAAAGTTTGTGGAGCCATCAGGGACTCCCCTCCTTGCTTCTAAGGAAGCAGCCATCTCTCTGTCCTACTGGCACATGCCCTGTGTGAGCACACACACTAGTTAGGAGAGATGGTAAGCAAGATGAGCTTCAAGGGAAGAACGAATTTCGTATCTGCAGAACTCCAATGTCTTGTCTACATACAGGAGGATGAAGCACTGGTGCGGGGAGAAATGGTGGGCCAGGGTGTTCCACTGAACCTTGGAAAAGGGTAACACTTTGAAGAATTGAAACTAAGCAGATGAGAATTTTAATTGAACTGATGGAAACAAGCAGCGTATTCTAAAAGATCAGTATTGTTCACAGCAGATCTCACAGTTCTGTATCAGGAAACTGAAAGCTTTTGAATAGAAATGTAGGTAAGCCAGTAATTAAGGTACAGCTTTCCATTTCATTTTGCTTTCCTACTGTCAAGCCCCTATCTTTCTCTTTTTTCGGTCTCTGTGCTAGATCTGTCACTACTGCCACCTGCACTTTGAATGTATTCTCCATCACGTGTAACTCCATATAGCTATCAATCTCATTTCTCTACTGCATGTTTTATATGTTCTGCATTCTACACAAATGCCCTGCTTAGCCAGAGAGGAACTGAACTGAAAAGCTTGCAGTTCAGAGGTGAGTATTCCCAGATTTCAGACTCCTGGGTTGCTTTTAACCCTTCCTCCCTTTCTCTCTTTTTTTTCTATTCTTCTCTTTCAGCTCTTTCTGACACAGGGACACCTTACATACATAAAAAAAAATAATTAACAAGTGACAGACTCCTGCCATCCAAATATTTCTAATAATTCATTCTTCTCAGGGAATCTGCAAACTTTAATGACTACAGCTCCATTAGGTATGATTTATATTGAACTGCTTTTTAAGAAGTTCACACCTTTAAACTGCACTTTCCTCAGAAAAAGAGAGCTCCTAGATGTACCTTGTCTCAAATACGTCATTGGTGGTAATGCTGCAAGGCCTACAGTATACATTATTTGCCAGTTCATAATTTACAGTAAAAGACCAAACGCCTTTGGACAAAAAGACAGAAACAATTAAGAGTTCTAATTATCTGATCCTGCTGTTTGCAGCACACAGTGATTTAAAATTATTCATGTGTTTCAATGTGGAAGTGATTTAACATAATTTAGCAAACCTGAGACCTACATTAAGATGTAATAATGATGAATGGATGAGACGCAGCACACACACTTGGAGAAAACCTCAGAGTCCTGCAGAGTAAAGGAAGTACCCCTGACGACCTGGCAGGTGCCCCCATATGGGTGGCCTAAAAAAAACCACCAACACACCAAACAAAAAACAAAACCCAAAAACTACAAATAGCATTTTTTTTAAAAAAAACAAACAAAAACCCAAAATATAAAAGATCAAGATTCTAGAGTGTAACAAAGAGTGTGGATAACAATGCATTCCAAATTAGTATCTGAAAATTCTACATAGACAGGACTGGATTAGGTTTCTAAAATAAAAAGCAGATGGACTGAGAACACTTACTAAATTCACTAAAGAACAAGTACACTGTGGTTGCATCCCTCCATTATTTATTATCCCAGCAGCCATTTTAGGACTCAAACACAGCTATTTCTTGTATAGTACTTTCCATGTACATGGTTCTCAGCGTAGGCTCCATATACACCAGCAAGCACAGTGCAAATCCTCTAGGACAAAGCACATATGCAAATCTTTACCTTTCCTTCTAAATAAAGACATTTCTGACAAAGCCTAAACATTTTGAGGTACTAAGTAATTAAACAACAAAAAGAAGAATGACTGGCATTTCAACTTTTTAGTATATTTATCCCAGCTAGAACATAAATGAAGTTTTATAACATGTTTAATTATGCACCCGACCTCCTGTTTCCCCTGCATCACTTATTCTATGGAATAGGTAATAACAAGAACCATTAAATGTTGCACAGTTTGAAAAATAGCTAAGAGTATAGGATGGAAAGAGAATAAAGAGGAGAAATTGATGTTTGTGCTGCTGAACCAGAATTTCTCAACATCGGAGTGTGATTTTTTTCTAAAAACAGATGAGTACAGGAGAACAACAGCCCATGATACAGTCTGCTAATCCCAGTTTGCCATATTTTCCTCAATACTGTGCTAAGATAGAGTAGTGCTTTGAAATGGAGCTTTCTGTCTCAGTCCCTTTTCAGGAGGAACAGGTACAGCATAACATCTCCAGACAGGACTCATTTTGGTTGGTTGTACACAAACTGCCAACACAGCAGGACTCTAAATCCAGAGTGGGGATTCTGGAAACCATTACAATGAAAGCACACCCATGTGGCAGCTCAGCATCCTAGACTTTAGGTAGGACGCGAGAAGAAAAGGATGCATTTCACTTCTGCAACCTCCTTATGCTCCCAGCACAAAGGTCTTGAACGTTTCACATTCAATAATGGAGGGAATTTGACACTTGACTTGCAGAGCTAGGTGAATAACAAATGTTTCATACAAAGCTTGTTTCTTCTGTTTTTCCAACCCCAACTGTGGTCAGCTAAGCACTGCTGCCAGCTCACATCACTGATAAACGGAAAACTGACATCCCGCACCGCTCTGGTGCTGTCCTGCACATCCCACCATCTGTGGGACAGCTCAAGACAAGCTTCCGTTTTGTGTTAAAATCAACTTTAAAATAATGGATTGTGAGGATTTTCAAACCATTCACCACTGCCTAACACCTATGAAGTCCACCATATCAAACCTACAACTTGAGAAGAGTTATGCTCAGTTCAAGCACTTCTGGATCCCACTCTTACTGCAGAATGTTTTTAAACAAGCAAGGTAGGGCGCAGCAATCATTGAACAGAGGCTAACTTGCATGGAGAAAGCCTGTACACCAAACGTATCAACTGGTCGCCCTGGAACGCAATTAGTACTTTTCTTTTCACAATATTACGGAATGTTGTGATATTTTGGGCTTCTCTCATAAAAATGAGGAAATAATTTTTAAATACTAGACTTATTTCTATTATAAAATAATATCCTTTTAAGAAAAAGCTGTTTGTTCACAATTTTTTGCCTTTATTAAAAAAAATAATAAAATCAGATCTCATACATATGGGGGTCAAATTTTCAGCAGCATTGGCATGACTTTAGTGTCTATGATCTGCTCTCAAATTCTAGCCAGTGTCTAAATAGGTATTGATTTAAAAAAAAAAAAAAAAAAAAAAAGGCAGCTACAAAGCTTCAGCCGGTTTCCAGACAAATAGCTGCACTACGGGGGGGGAGGGGGGGGAAAACCATGGGGATAATTCAAGTACGTTCCACTGCCTGTATGTTAAAGGTTTCATTGCAGTGAACTTAATGCGAGATGTAGACAAACAAGTAATTTCCAAATGCAAGATCTCACCAGATACAGCACTCTGTTCACTGCCCTTCATATTTCTGCATGTAAACTAAATTTTTGTAGCTACCACAAAACATCTTTGGCATCCCCTGGTATTTTCCATTCATACACAGTTTGTATTATGGATCTAGCCTGCCTGAAAGTGCCATCCCTCAAAAAACCACTGCACCTACAAAATGCAGCACAACAGCCTCTTGCAAACCACGCACCACATAATGAGTGTTATGTTTCTACTGTGCTCTGCTCACTTTGTCATCTCTCTGCAGGACATTGTGTCACACTGAATATCCCCTGCCTTTATTTTCAAGGCTCGAATTCATATGGGCCCTAAATTCCTAAAAGATCAAGTCCCTGGGATCCCCATCACTCCCAATACCTCCCCTTTTCAGGAAGGGTGACACTGCTGTACCAACGACACTTGGCTGCACAAGAGATGGGACATGGCTGTGGGGGAGGCCCCTGACCAAAAGGACAGGAAGACACACCAACAGCAACAACAGTTACCACCTTCTGATCCATTTCCCTTTTGACATTATATTTATGCATTTTACACTTGGAGAAAAAGGGAAAAAAACGAACACAGACACATCAGTTTTCCTTGGGAAAGACAGATGTAGAGGAGTAACCGGACCCAGCGATGACTAGCTTCTGTATTTATTTTTATCCCAAGAGGCACTCAGTAACCACAGAAATGGGTGTAAAACAGGAACCTGAGAAAAATAGAGACCAAAACACAAGAGGTCAGGTGCTTAGCTTTAGTTTGCTAACAGGCTGACAACTACTGTAAAGTATTTAAGGTATTTTGTCTGCAACACAATGAAAATGCTTTAGCTTTTCCCAGTTTACCTTCCTACCGTGAGTAAAACAAAACATACAGTTCTACACACCAGAATGACAGAAAGTCCCTGAGACACTGAGTTGAAACCACAACTATTTTCAGTCCTTGCAGTCACATGAAGAGAGTAAATTTCAGTCAACAGCTCCATGACCTCCCATGGCCTCTCCATCCAGGGCAAGCACCCAAGGCCAGGCATGTTGCACTTCATGCATCCTGCATCCCAGATGATGCATAGAGCTCCCTACTTTACAGCTCTGCCTTGGATTTGGCAAATGTTTCAAAACCTTCCATTGCAGTAAGCTTTGCTACATCAGGAGGGTGTTAAGCATACTTGACCATGTTTTTAACTTTGGAAAAAAAATCCTCAATAGTGATCAGAAACAGCAGCTGCAGAAGAAACTCTTTAATGTGTCAATGCTGTAAAAGGTTTTCCAGAGAAGTACAGCAAGAGGAAAATGCTACATTAATTCTGAACTTTGTCCTGGTCATACTGGGAGCAGCAGTTACTTGTGAAAAAAACTGCAACTACAATATTTATCTTTGTAAAACACTATGGAATGAAGTTAATAGGAAAAAGCAACTTGTGTTGATAATATGTTCGAGCGATTTTCAGATCACTTTTACCCACAGAATGTACGGCATCCAATTTCCTGAACAATTACAGTATTACAGAAGGTAAACTAACGCATTTACACCTTTTGGAATTGTTTCCCTGTGTGTTAATACTGTTACAAAATGGTATTTTCCTTCAGCATTGCTGTCCTGTTGCACTGTTCAGTAATATTTAAACCAGCTGTTGATTTCCATTTTTCCAACAGAATGCACTTTACTACAAAAGATGCTCTCACAAGACCTTATTAGAAATTAAATGTTATCCAAGTATTAAAATACAAAGGTCCCTTGGGTCACACATGCTAGTGGTTTTTAACATCATAATGTGTCATGCCTGGATTTGATAGTTGAGCCTGGAATTAGATGATTAGGTCAAAAATACATTAGACAAACTATTTGCTCATTACGCTGTGTTGGGTTCCAGCTCTGTCTGCCACAGACACAGATCTCGGTAACTACGCTCGCATCCGCAGCCTTCATTTCACTAATGAAAAAATATGTTTAAAAATGCTAACATTTTGACCAATATTAGAATTATAATTTTGCTAAAAATGCTCATTCACCTGCACATGGAATAAATCTCAGTGGTCAGCTATGTCTCTTGGTTGGCACATATTGAACCTGACAGGCATTCCTACAACCTTGACTGATATCAGATTGACTCCTGCTGGAGGGCCGTGATGCCAAATCCAGGTATGTTTGCTACACTGATTTAGCATAGTATATGAGCATGTGTGGGCATAATGCTGCCTGCAGATTTTGAAGTATACTAATTTGACTGCTATTTAAAAGTATTTATTACATTTTACAACTTCATCATGAATATTTTGTTACCACATTAGTAGAAAACTATTACTTGTCATATAATTAATAAACCATTAAAAAAAATTTCTATCCCATTTATTGGATAAAATAACTCCCAGAAGTGTGTCCATTATAAATTACTCAAGTTTTTAAGTTCCTTTGGCACATCCACCACATCAAAACAAAAAGTAAAGCCATCCTCCATCCTCATAACAGAAAGAAAATGTTTATTCATGCTTTGAATTTTATTTCTGGCATTAACTCAAGACGATCATAAATTTAACTTTTTAAAATGCTAGATAAAAGTGGGACATTTTTATTGTCGTCGCCCCCCCGCCATAAAAAAAAAAAAGTTTTTGCACTTCTTATTCTGCATGGTGCCTAAAGCAAACAATGATAAAAGTTAGTAAGTGGGGAGTTGCTTGTTGTTTTTACAGCATAGGAGCCCTGTACTTCTGAATCACTAAGCAGCTGGAGTCTGGTTTAATTACTTAACATCAATCAAGATGTAAACCAGCACTTGGAGACCAAGGAATGCAACGTTCATCTACAACACAAAAGAAATAGCTAAGCTATCTTAGCTTCTGCCTAGACAGTTTGTACACTAGGAAAAGTCAACACATTACTTTTATACTACGTCAGTAACATAAAATAGCCAAATAGTAATTTTACGCTGTACTTGAATACATCAGTGACAATTTGTAGTAAGGGAGAAAAGATCATGAGAACATTATTTCATAAAGGCTTGTAACCTCTAACACAGAACATGTTTGTCCAGTACTACCTTCTGCCAAATAGCAGCACCAGTATATGATAACACTTCCCTCTCCAATAAATAAATACATAGAAAGTTAAAATAAAATAAAAGGAGAGATGAAATTGCAAACTCTAGGTTCCTGCCTGAATTTTTCACCTGTTCACTCTCCAAGCTTGTGAAATACAATTCTTTTCTTGTGTTTTTGCCAATACTAGCAACACAGCACTGCAATGCTGCATTCAACTCAATGGAGTGCTACAGCCTGTCTTTTACAAGATCAAAGGAGATGATCTAATTATCCCTTCTGGTCTTCAGATCTATAGATGTAAACTACACACTCTATCTAATCTATGAAAAAAGCAGCCACCCACCACAGTACACAAGAACTTCTCCCTAAAGATAAAAGAAATGAGTAACCACATGGGACAGATGTTAGCCACATTACTTATTGCACTGTCGGAAGCAGCGCAGTTGCTACAGTCTGGAGGGTGAAATAAGACACCATGAAGATCTGCCCAAGTCTTCAGCACACCTCAAATAATCCATCTATAAAAACAAAGATTATAAATAACTACCTGTATTATGGAAGACACAATCAGCCAACTTTTGCCAACTCTGTAGCAGACATCGGATGCAAACCACAGAAACAGTGCATGTGCTGTGATCCCACCTATTAGATATTATACAAACACAGAACAACAACAGTCCCCAACTCAAAGAGCTTCCACTCTAGGCGTAGGATGACAGATTAAATATATACAGACAGATAGATGCAATGGTACCTGGAAACAAGGTATCACATTTGTCTCAGCACAGCAGTGGCTATACTACTCTTCAGGTGCAGGGAAGATTCTACAGTGCCTTTGAGTCCGGGCAGCTGCACGTGAAAATGTACAACACTGGTACTATTAGCTCATTGCTACAGTGGGAGTGCCACAGCTATTTTGACAGTGCTTCTAGCTGGTATCAATACCCATAAGCCAGAAATAAAGTTCTTATAAAGTATAAAATACCCATTTGCCTTTCAACATTTGAGACAGGTTTGCTTATGCCCTGCTCTACTACAACCACCTAGCTCTTGAGCTGCAGACAAGCGTGCAGCCCCCTAAAACTGGGACTACCTAGAAAACTGTTAATTTCTTAACTTAAATCAGAGGTGCTTTGAGTCCTTTTTGATGCCTGTACTGCATTGATCATTGCTTACTTAAGGGATTAGCCATATTCAGGACTGGGTTGCCACAGCTCTTTCTCCTCCCATGCAACATCCAACGAGAAACCAGAATGGGATGATGACACTGAAATCATTCAGTGTCTTGTTTACCACTGTTCTGGAGTTTCCTTCTGAAAAAGAAACTTTCCTGATTGCTTGTTAAATCAGCTTTAGGGACACTTCATATCCTCAAGTGGCTCAAAACAACTGAATAGATGAGAAAAATCAGATTCCTGATACGTCCAGAGTTCTAGGCTTGGTTTCTATGGACAAGTTTATGGTCAATGTATAATGAAAGCACAGGATCTAATGACGCTTTTCCATACCAAAGTGAATAACTCACAGAAACAGTCCTCCCCCTTTTTAGCAAACTATTAAATTAGCAGAGATTGTAAGCAGCATTCCTAAGGGAGTTTGACAACATACTGAAACATGCCAAATGAAAAAGAGATGCTGCCCAGCATACAGCAAGTACTGAAGACTTTCCTGTTGCAAGTTAAATAAATGACTGGAACAACAGCACATAACAGTAACCAGCAATGTTTGAACATTAAGCTCTGGTCTTAACTCAAGCACGTTCTTACATACAGTTGCTGTCACTGCTATTCTTCTGACATGCCCTGTCATTAATGATAAAATGGACCCCATGCAAATCATGGTTTAAATATTGTTAGCAGTGTTTCAGAGAGAATTCTTGTGACAGCAGAAGTCAGCCGCTACATCTAGCCACTCAAGAGTGAAAAAGAAATATTTGCTCAGACTTCAGAGGGTCATTTTGGTATATAAGAGAAAGATAAAAGCAGGAATCTTATACAATATGAGCTAGCAAATCAAAGCAAATAGGGATTCCACTCACTGATAATCCAACAGAAAAGAGACAGTTATAAAACACATTCAGCACTGTTTGTTCCAAGCAATGTGGTTATATCTTATGCCAACAGATTATATGCTGGTAATTAAAACACTGAACACTTAATAAAAATCTTAAAGAAAAGAGAATATTATTTCCAAGAAAAGCCAGTGGTAACTGCAGCACCATGGACACTGCACTCGGTGTTTACCAGCACACTTTATTTTGATTATTTCAATTATATTTCAAAGTGCTCAAAAGCATTAATTTCACTCATTCAGAATGATCCATCTGTTATCATTTCTTCTTAATCAGGAAATTATTAAAAAGCACTAAATTTGTTTGCTTAATTATTCCATCTATCCTGCTGTTTAACAGATAAGGGTTTATTTTTAAACACACCTCCACAACTGGATCCTCCCATTTACTCCTAATACAATGCCTAAAAGACTCTCTACCACACCTGAGACGTTGACAGAGATAGTAGAGGAGACAAAGCTGATGTCACAACACAGTTTTTTCAGGATGGAAATATACTTAAAAACAGAAAGAAAGTGCTTTTTGTTTTTAATCTACTGCTTTATTTTAATGTAAGCCTACTGTATTAAATCTAAGGTCACAGCAGTATGCCATTGCAAGAAAGCCTCCATTGAAAAAGTATTTCATATGTATACTGACAAAACCAATCCTTAACTAATGAAATGTATTTTCATCACCCCAATAAAGAGGTACATAAAACATGTGGGGAAGAGTCATTAAAACATCAAGAATTATTGTTATTTTGACAATATAGACAATAGCAGGACCACAAATGTGCAATGTTAGCAACTGCTTTCAGCAAGAAATACATTCCCTGAACTCAGCTGGGTCCACAGTAATTCTTTCCAAAAAAATTAGAAAGGTGTATAGGAAGTAATACCATACTCACAATTTAAAGATCAAGAATTTTGCCACAATTTGCATAGTTAGAGAGTATATCGGTTTATATAATCTTATGACAGCGAGTACTCCTTTGGTGCAATACTCAAGGTGACAGAACTAGGCATGAGTTGTTCAAGAGGTCTTCCCAGTTTCTTTAAACTTTGTGAAAAAATTGAGCTACCTTTTATATAGAGAGAGTTTAAATACAGTATCCAGAGATGACCTCTGATTTGTGTTTCAATTTCTGCAGTAAATTTACAATACGTTTAGTGATAGTATTTTGCTAAAAAGTTACTCTTATTAAGAAGCAGAAAGAAATACCAAACATTTACACATCAGGACTGATTAAACAAACCACTGTCTAATGAGCTGCTGAACCCCAAAGAATGGGGAACTGTAGAAATATCAGACATTAATTTCTTTTTTATTCAGTAGCATTTCTGAAAGCTTCATGGAGAATGCAGAGCTCTTTTTAAACTTCTTTAAAGAGGTGAGAAATTTATATAAAGATATATTAGATTGAGAGTTCTTCATTACTTTCTTCTCTCCCTTTTTCAGCTCAATTCCACCCACTTCTCCCTCTCCCTCCCATTTGTACGCTTAGGAGCTTGGTTAATTTCTTTTGCTACTTCAGCTAATGCCTAATGTAAAGTTAAAAAAGGTGCTGAAATTAAACAATACAAACACAGGGAAAGAACCTCTTCGTAGCTGAGGCTCAGCTACAAGTAGCATCAATTTTCTGTTGCTTTAAAATGCAAACACAACAAAAGACCCAGTGAAGTGAAACAGGGAACAGGAGACAATACGGGAACGCACTGATTAGAGAGAAAGAAAACAGTGAGAAGTCCAGAGGTATCGCTACAGTCTAGTTTCCTATTTCACTTTTATAACAGAACAGACCACAACAATCATTAAACAAACCATTGAAGGGCCGAGCCTTATCTCAAACAACACACTGTGTACTGCATTCTTCAAACTGTTACAGTTCATTTTATAGGCGAGATCCATAATAGCTAATTACAGATTGCTCTGCTTGAATCTGCATCTTTTGCTTGTAAGCCTTCGCACATAGAAGGGAAAGTGCAGTCACTCTTCCATGCGCTGCTATCTTATTTTATATTTCTGCATGCACCTGCTGCAAATCTGTTTTTTTCTATGACATTTTAATCACTTTTGTGTTTGAACATCAGCTCTCAAAGTGCTTCTATTATTATTTTTGTTTCCTCAAAGTGGTAGTGACAAATGATTAACTGGTATAGTAATCTTTCCACATGAAAGATTTCCCATTTCTAATTCCACAGAAATAGGGCTACATTTAGTACAATGTTTATTTCAAAACAGATTTAAAATACAGCCAGAAGTACATCCTGCAAGAAAACCCACACCTGCATTTTTATTATTAGACACAAAAGCAGTCCTATTAAATTCAGTGAGAATATGCACCTACATTTACAAAAAGAGAATAATTTTTACATAAACAAGCAAGGCACTGAAATTCAATTTAAAGGGTGCTTTGGGCCTAGAAGCCTAAAGCCCTTTGTCATAAGGGCTGAAAGATGGCATTTTCTTTCCATGACCTAATGGCAAGTGAGGAAACAAACTTAGTCTCATTCTTTTTTTAAGCCACAACGATGCCACGTGTTTGCCTGTCAGTAACACAGTAGGTACCCCACACTTAAGCTAGATTTACGCTACCTGTCAAAAGGAAATATTTTTCATACTGTCAACTAAAAGTCACTTTCCAGTTGCATGTCTCCAATTAACTGAGTAATATTTACACATGTATTTATGACTTTCAAAAATTAATGTTTATTCTAGAGTCACCTTTCTGTGGTTTATGGATAAGCAAATTCATCTACTGCAATAAATATATAATTGACCAGGAAATAGTTCTATGAATCCCAAATCCAAGCATCCTTAGATCAAGTGTTTTATATTATGCTTCCACTTCTGAAAACTGTCTTCATGCTTCTGTTCCTCTGATAGAGTATGAATTGCTTTTAAGACCTGAAACTAGAGATATTTGCACTTAATTTGACTTTTCCGTACTAATTTGTTTTCATAGCTGGTGCTTTTTTTTTTTTTATTAAGTACTTGGGTTTAGACTTGCATATGGTTGCTTATTTCCTTATCAAAAAATCTGGAGCAATCATACTGTATATATGATGGCTGTAAGGAAATAAAACGCTCCACAACTGGGGACGTCAGAACAAGCTAATTAATCCTAGATTCTCTCAGGCACAGCATAACTTTCAAATCTGAATTAAAAACACACAGAGACACAGATCTGAAATGACGAAACACTTTCATTATCCAGAAAAATAGTACGTGGCTTTGCACACAGAGATACATCTATTGCACAATTCTAAATTTGATCCTTAATTCTATGCCCACATGGTCTAACATGCAGCAGGTCCTACTAACATGTGTAACCAGCTCATAAATATTTGTTCCCTAGGACTTTGAAATGAAGAATGAAAAATAAGCATTTGTCTAAATAATTCATGGAAGTTGACTGGTCTTCAGCATGCAACAACATGGGTACCCAGTGAAACGCAGCACAGCAGTTTGCTTTTCAACTGCCTCAAATGCAAGCAGAATGCACAACCCCAATGTAAAACAAGCATTAGAATATTTTTCATTTAAAAATATTTGAGACTGTTACCTGAATGCCAATACTCCAACTGACGTTACAAAACACAGGGTTTTCACTAACTTTTTGCCAAACCCTTATACCTATAGGCTGATCTGGCATTGTTTCAGGCCTGCATACAAAGTACGCATTTCTAAGTGAACAGTTCTCAGGCTCTACAACATTTGGGCACCTATACTTCAAAGAGACACAATTCAATTTGGAGCCTCAGCTACCAAAAATTTTATCCATTTTTGCATTTAATGCAATTTATCCAGTTTTGAATCTAAACCCAAAGGCTTAAAAGAAACAATGACTTCCATTTTCTTCTCTTCTAGCAGACATTCAATTCAAACCATATATGGGGACATGTTTTGTACCATCCCATCACTCATGACCTAGAGCAATCTAGGGAGATTTCAAAATAGTTACAACCAAAAATTAAGGAAATAAAAGAGAAATATATAAGCTACTAAAAGACTAGGGTGTTTAATTTAGTAAGGTTCTTCGGTTGATATACATTACCTACATCCTAAGGTCTCCCACAAGTAGTTCACAGAAAAAAAAAATCTCAGCTGCTACACAAGTTGGACTTAAAAATGATAGAGCACCTTATTATTTGAAACACAATGAGAAATTACTAAATCATTCCCAAATCCAAACAGGATAATGAAAACTCCTAGCACCAAACCTTCTTTCTCTTAAAGAAAGCCTGCAGGGTTGTGGTAAATTAAAGTTTAAAAAAAGCTATGCAAAGGAAACTTCTAGATCTGGTTTTGCTGCTCCGTTGTTCTTGTCGAAGGCTTGAGGAAATTTATGACTTCCTCCTCCTGCTTGTACCACTAAGAAATCTTCCAGAATACAAGTCTCCTAAATCCTCTGCCTACAAATATATGTACATTTAGGTGATTCAGCTGAAAACGCAAGTCCTTTTGTTTGGGGGCAGGGAAGACTCCCCCCAAACCCACTTTTTTTTAAAAAATGCCCTTCTAAAGTGACTATAAAAAGTACATTTGTGCTTCTTTGCTATTTATAGTGTATAGGAAGAAGGCCTGAAATGGCAGCAGGCACTTCTGCATGTTTTGTACCTCAGAAATATAAGTATGCCAAGAATTTTCATCTGTGGTTTCACTGCAGAAATCCTCAGATTTCTAGGAATAGGAGGGCTAAAATTGTCTCATTCCTCTGCTAGAGGACATACTGTCACACATCTCCTATGGTAAATAATAAGCATTTGTCAGGAGTTTGAATTAAACAATGACAGAAGATTTTTTTTTTAAAAGGCATTTGAATAAAAATCTTTTACAATTCTCAATTTTTTAGAATAATCTGATAACATGGAGATAACAGTTTAGTATAAAAGACATGTGGAAAATCTTCTTTTAAAAGGACAAAACCCAACAAAATAAAAAATACAGGCCTATTTCAGATCATTTTTATGTACCACAAAGCAGTAATAAAGATCAAAACAGATCTTTTCTTCCAATGCAGATCATCATTTGACTGTTAGAGAAGGTGCTGCTGAAATGGAAAGGCTGGTATTTCATATAAATAATATTTTTAAATTTGCACTTTACAGCTATTCCACTTGTATGGTGGAGTGAGTAATATAATTCTCAACAGGCAAGTACTCCCACACATTGTCTCCATGTGAAAATCTTGAGGCTATCAACCACCAGCTGCCCCAAGACATTAGCTAAAAACTAAAGCCTTGTGTCACAGCCAAGTGAACTTTTCTTTAGGTCAACATGAAGATTTACTGGCACTCAGAACAGTATACACCAGCTTCAAGGTAAAAAGAGTTTGACGCAAATATCTGAGATAGCCCTATCAGCTCCATATTTCAGCTCCTCCCACCTGAATTGGCTTCTCTTGTCTAAGTCAACTAATGCACAATTCAATAGCCTTGACTTACTGTGAGATGTGAGTTATTGGGGTCAACAGTGTCTCACCCTCCAGGTCAAGCTCATCGGCAAAGCTGTTGGTCCTGATGAAGGGTCCTGTGTTCACATCTAAAAACGTTGGGCTTTTTTTCACTGTGAGGAAACACGCAGATAACAGTTAAAGCAATAGCATTCGGCTTTTTCAAGAAAGGTCTACCACTCATTTGGATCTCTGAAATACTGTACATTTTAACAGAATATTGAAAACAGAAGATACTATTAAAAAATTGCATATACCACAGAGTTCATGAAAAGTAAAACTTTAATTCTTCTTCTACCCAAAGAATTTCAACTTCTGCTGAAGACTTAAAGCTAGGGGGTTTTTTTCTTTTTTTTTTTGTTCATATGCCTTATACACTAGAATGTAGGGTATCTATATCACAGGCAGCTTCATGCATTATAAAACTTATTGTACAATACTCAGCCATACCATGGACCACTGCTCTACAACAACAGCATATGAGTGCAATGCAATGACAAGATCAATTTCTTTTTATATCATCTCTACTTCATGTTTTAGTTTATAATACCAGCTTCTGGGGTGTAATTACTATGACTAAGATCAAGAAACCAGGCCTAGATCAACAAAGGAACCTAGGCATTTTCACGGTGAGCAGTCACCTCCTGCCACGCGCTGTCTGAGCCAGCCTGCTGGCTCCCAATCCCTCTCACACTTAGGCACAAGGATGCCTCATCTTTGAGCCCAGGCACGAGGCAGGTGGCAAGATGTTCAGTTCATCCAAGATGAAGCCCTTAGTGAGAAGGCCATTTCACAAAACTTCAGATATTGAAAGTTTTCAGTGGCAAAGTTACTTGTATACCAACTTTCATGCACCCAAGAAATTAGGCAGAATATTACACATTTCATTTTTAAACTCAGGCTCCTAAATTCTGCCAGACTCTAACATTAAGAGCCCTAAGTGCTTTCTCCAGCATGGTCCTAACATTTGGTAGAGAAGCCACAAAATTTGCATATAAATAAATCCACTATTGTATTTATACATGATTGTAAATTAATTTTATAGAGAATAAAAACCACCAGTAAAATTCTGTAGAAATCATAGGTAGATTCTGACACCGCCATAGAAATCTTTATCTGTGTAACTGGCTGGATCATTCAATGAAATAATTATAATGTTGTAATTTATGAAGTCCCTACTGTATTAAATAAAATACTTTATAATATAACAGTAAATAATGTCCTGCCAAAATGCAACATGAAAGCTAAAGGAATACAGCAGAAATAGCTAACTTAAATGTAGCTGAATTTAATGAGAATGGAAGTGGGGATATCAGGAAACAATTTTTTTAAAAAAATGCAACCATTTTACTCAAGTAAGTAGATCATTTCATATGGCAGAAATGGATTTGAACTTTTACAAATAATCAGAAGAGAAAATGTTATTATATCATCAGGCACATGGCCATTCAAAATTACAATGGGAAAGACCACTCTCCAGAAATTATAATAGGAGAGGAAGACCTCTGAAATCAGTAAAAAAAAAAAAAGACAGACAAATGCTAGGTGATAAAATTATTAAAAGCAGGAGCCACTTGCAGCATTTAAAAATGAAAATGAAAATTCTACAGTAAGTTTTAGCTAATGCTAGCTTCCTATTTTCCTATTTTTGGTTTTATTGTCACATTATTTAATCACTTTGCTGTAGTCATCATCCAAGATAGTGGCTGTAAAACAAGCAAAATAATTCCGGATTCAGAGATGCAGTAAAATGTCTTTAAAACAGATTCCTTTTGGCTTTCACTAAATTAATTTTCACTGCTTTCATTTCTACATGATACAAATGAAACTTTCCCAGTTTCTAAGAAAGGACTCACAGCCTTTTTAGTTTTCCTGATGACAAGTGATAAAACTGCTGAACCTAAAACCATCTAGAGTGTTTGCTGAACACTCACCAAACTGTGCTTATGAGAGACACAATACACACAGTAAACAAGTGTATTTGCAGAAATTGCTATTCTTGGATCATTCACGGTTACTGGTTTTTAGTTTCATGGGAGGGGAGAGAAGGAGTGGCACAATGAAAAAGGAACAAGAAGTCAAGACTGTACCTCAGCCTCTTTGAAAGTGCTGTTATCTGAGAACACAGAGATGAAGAGCTGCTTAATATGAGGCAAACATGGTATCTCCCTCCCTCTTTTTATTTTAAAATTTTCCAAGTAGATCATAACCAAGATCAGTCTGTTCTGGTGACCGATGCAGCTCTCTGCTCTTTATGCTCTCATTCTTAAATGCATGTTGCTGCTTCCAACATGAAGGAGGAACCACTCCAAAACACTACCATGCAACCTGCTTGCACAGAGAGAGAAGGGACCAAGAAAAGAACATGGCCTTAATGAGAGCTTCCCTGCCACAAAGTGCCTTGAAACAAGGCTCAAGTAGAACACCAGGGAGCATATGCTGCCTCAGCACTTTTTTTATTTATAAAAATAAATTCATAGGCATTTGACTTTGGAGGAGCCTTTCTTACAAAGGAGTGTTAAAAAAAAGTACATTAAAAAAAAGACACTAAATTTCTAAATAAGTAAGCTAAAGGAAAGAAAGGAAGCTTTAGAAACTCATTTTCAATGGATAATAATGAGTGAAAAGAAACAGGCAACAGGTGTAACAAGGGATATTTACTATAATTCAGGGGTCCCCAAGCTTTATTTTCTCTATTTTTGATGGGTAGCAGCAGCAACTATGGTAACAGCCATGACTATCCAACTGATAAGGCTGAGCCAAGTACTACTTTGAAATGGCAGAAAATACACTCCCCACAATACGAGAGCCCCTGCTTTAAAACAGAAACTCTGAACTTTCTGGTAACATTCCAGGTCAGGCTGGACGGGGCTCTGAGCAACCTGATCAAGTTGAAGATGTCCCTGCTCATTGCAGGGGGGGTGGACTAAATGACTTTTAAAGGTCCCTTCCAACCCAAACCATTCTATGATTCTATGAACTTTCAATCGAGGATTATAAACACAATAACAAGAAATTACTGATAGGTTTTCTATATAACCAACACAACAATTTTATATACAGTATGACATGTATGCAGATGCTTTTCTGGTAGTGGGGTATTTGGCTAGTAAGACAGAAAATATTTTGCAGTTCCTCTGTTGCAAGCACAGACAAAAAATTTAAAACACTTTAAAGCACTTTTCATGGAAAATCTGAGTTTTAATTAATGCATTTAGAAAATAAGTCTGTTCTGCAAAAAAATTCTTTTTTTCATTTAACCACTGGCAATTTACAAGCTGAACAACTTTCCAAACTCAAAATTCTACTGATATGCCTACGCTTTCTTTAAAAACCAGCACTATAATTTTCTATGCCACAGCAGGCAACTCCAGACAGAGCATTGCAAAGATTTAGTAGTTAACAAAGGTGATGGAGCAATGAAATATTATGAGCTTTACCTGGAGAAGAAGGAGCACTGGAAGACTGCTGGTCTGCAGAAAAGGATGGCCAGGAGCGCTGACAATCTGAGTCAGAGTAAAGATGCACATAAAATAAGGACAGATGGGGTGGGGTGGGGGTGGGGGGGTGGGGGGAGAAAAAAGCTCCAGATAGGCAGCTGAGGAGATGAAGGCATACGTAAAATATAGTATGTTGTACATGACATCTTTAAAAACAAAAGAAAAAATACTGCGGAAAAGACTTTGTATGAAACTCTTGAAGTGTGCATTACATGTTAGCAGAATATTAAATCACCACTAGGGGAGGCATCGTTGTCCCTTCGAACCCATTCTTCATGACAGTGTCACCTGCTGCAAGATATTCCTCCCTACATGCCAGTCCCATTTTGAGGAAAGTGATCTATATGTTTGCCCCTTCCTTCCTGACTTTAGGGTTTCCTCAAGTGTTTCCCTTTCCAAAGTGTACAACCTCATAGGGGTCAGACCCCTCTTGCTCTGGTTCATACTGTTCACATAGTAGCTAGCTCCCAGTCAGATTTCCGTGCTGTCAGGTGGACAGACGAGTACTGCCACCCATGTTTGAAGCTGCCTGACACATCCCATAAAAAGCATTTGAAGCTGCCCACTTCAACCATTTAAGCCAAGTGTCTGCCTCAAGCTGAATTTCTTGGGGAAAATTTTCAGGCAAGCAAGAGGAGTCAATGACGAGAAAGAGACTCAGCAAAACATAACGTTTATGCTATGTTTAGTTCTTTTTAATAGTGTTATCCTTTTAATAACTATTTCATTAAGAAGTGCCTGTGGGACAGAGTGGTATTTTTCAGAATTGTTGCCTCACTTTCATGCAAAGAGAAAAACTCTTAAAATATAAAGGTATTGGTGTTAAAAAAATCTGAAAAAAAGCCTCATTTTGCAAGCGTTCTGTCAGTGCTATGCATGCTCCAGCCACAGCTCTTGGGTCTTTGCTGAACTGATGATGCCAGGAGAAAGGAGGGGAGAAAAGGAGGTGGAAATCTTTGGTTGCACAATTGTACTGGCAGGGAAGCCAGATGGGGGATCCAGGAGTGTGAAGACTTGAATATAATTGGGCAGCCCAAAGACAGAAACAAAATTTACTGAATATGAGAAAGCAGCATATGGATATGTGACTAGAGGCTTTCTGAGGATGAAATCAAAGCTGAATGAGCATCCATTAGTCTTGTACTTCCTAATTTCTTGTTTCTGAGCTTTTGACTTGGCAGCTTCAGTTTTCTGCGTAGGTAATCTTACTCACAAGCAAGTACAAAAACACCCTCTCCTCTTTATTTCTTCGAGTCAGTGTGAGAACAGTGTTAGGTGACCTCTCGGGTTCACTGAGCTCACGCTGCCTGGCTAGAAAATAGAAACTGAACCTATGGTGGCTGGCAAAGCTCCTCTGATATTTCCCCAAGATGAAGGAATTTCTTGTTCATGTGAAACAGGTGACTTCATGGCTCTTGCTGCTTTTCTGAGCTTGTCCTACCATGCTCACCCCCAACAGAGATGCACCGCTTGGAATACAGGAGAAAAGTGAAAACTGGAAAATGGGCAAATCAAGGATTGGTCAGGGGGAGTCAAGGAGATTCAGTTTGTTTTCTGCTTTTTTACCACCTTAATTGCACCTGTGCTCCACCTGGGTTCAGAGGAGAAACTGAACCTTGTATTTTCAGACAATTTAATCCAAGCCTGAGCATCCTTGCACTCAATCACTGAAAAGAAGCCTCTATTTTCTTTAGTGGCTGTAGAGCAGACAACTTGCAGGTGGCTTACAGCACTCTCACTAAATCACAAGAGTTTTTTTGCCCAGTCCTAGCTCTAATCCTAGACTCTTTGGGGAACCCTCAATTGTTAAGAAAGTGCCTAAGCAAGCACATTAGAGACATCACAGGACTACATGGCTGCTTAAGTGATCACAGAATCCAGACAAACAGTAAAATAAATTATTTAATTTATGGGTCCCCATCTGTTCACAAATATCTACAGAGCATTTTTACAGGAACAGATGTGTGTACTTCAGAATGCACAATATTGGAGGTCAAATCTGGAAGTTTTTCCTCCATCCCAATCTATTTGTTTAGAAATTAATTCTCAGCTATATGCTCAGATAACTTAACTACTGGATAAATCATACCTTATTTATATGTACATTATCTTTTTCTATTGGTTATATATACACGAGCAATTTTTCTCAATAATAAAAAAAACACACCAGAGATCATCTACTTAAATGACTGCTCACTTTTCTCTTGTAAAGAAACCGTTGGTGCAATTGTGACTACAAGTGTGAGAATGTACATTTTTGTCTGTTTTGATCTCCTTGGCTGCAAAAGATTTCTAAGAAACTATACGGCACTAGACACACATGAAAAGCACTGCAAACACTACATGGTCATAAGCTGGCATGCCATAGATAGAATTATTTTCCTCAACTTACCAAGCAATTTTAACATTCCTGTTTGTCCTGTATACTTGTAACAGTTTAGAGAGAGCAGAACACAGATAAAAAAGAAAAAAGATAAGTGTCAGAAGAAATTAGAGAAAATCCTTTTATTGAAAGCTATAGAGCTGATTTTTGAAGTTGCAGTAGTAGGCTGCCTGCAAATCATATTGTCCTTTAATCAGCTTAGAAACTTAATGATGAAAGGTGGGACTTTACAAATCTAAGCATTTGTACAGTTCATTCACTGGATTGTTTTGAAGAAAGGTATCTGTAGACAAAGACTGAGACACAGACTAAACTTAGTACTTGTCCACCCTTTAACAGCTATGTCATTTCTACAACCAGATGCAATTTTCAATCATTCCTTAATAGAGGCCAAGAAAAAGTGGAAAAGCATGCATGTTACAGAACAAGACAAGACAGAAGCATATCAAAAAAGTACATGGAAGGTGAGACTTTCTGCTTGAATTGAACTCTGCCTGGTGCCAGCCCACATTTCTATCTTATTTTAAAGATCATTAAATTTAATCAGCTCAGCCAAATTTATGAGAAAAAAACATAAGTACTTAAGGTATCCATAGTCAATAAAACACACCTTAAAAATTAAACCTCATTCTTGCTGCCAAAATTTGAGCAATACACATTAAAAGCTTCTAATAAAAGTACATTTGTAAAAAAGCCACACTGTAAATTCAGAGTTATTTGGAAGTTCATTACAGCTAAAGCAACTATAACTAAGCTATTAATTATAAGGTGACTATCAGAGGCCTTTCTTCTTTTTCCTCATACTGTACCATTTTGTACAGTGACAGTTAATACAGATGGATCTACATTCATTTTAAGTACTTCTGCTTTCAAAATTTCATTCACAGCCTACTCCACTGAGCAGATGACAGGAAGGAGCACATGATAGTTTCATATAGCAGACTATGATCAGTGCAGCCAAGATGTGTCAATTCTTTTTGGTTGAAGTACAAGCACAATAGTAACACATCTTGGGTAAATTTCACGTGGAAAAGCTGACAGCTAATCCCTGTAGTTTCAATCAATTGCAGAATTGAGGAATGTATGCACCAGCCTCAGAGACAGTAGCTCTTCTGGCAGGCAGAAATGACAAATAATCTCAGTTTGTCTGCAGTGAAGCATGCTCATTAAAGAAATGGTTGAACCTCATCCAGACGAGCCAGCAAACAAAGTCAAAAAGCAAAGTATTCTTGCTTTAGAATGACAAGAGCTTGTTCTGTCCTCATCCTCTCTCCTACAGATATTAAAGAGGAACTGTGTGTAAATCACTAATAGAAGCCACTACAGCTACTGCCATTTTATAATGGAATTTCTTACCAGAATGTTCATAAGCTTCAAAACTGAAATCAGGTTTCCTGTCCTCCGTCACATGGTCATAAGTGATGTGTGGAACAGTTAACATTCTATCTGGAGAAGAAGGCCCATTGTCCTTGTCTAACTTAAATTTCTTCTTTTTAACCTAAAAACACACGTACATTAAATTACTCAAAGTCACATTTAGTTACATTTTCAGTAGTATCTTCAATAATAATGCAGTCCCCAATGAACTATAACCAGCCAAAACAGTGCCTAATCAATTACGTTTTCATGATGCTACACAGTGCATTTCTAAATAAGATTGACCCCCATCTTGCCAAAACTGGCTAATCACTAGAATTCTGCACACTGTCATTAGCAAATCCCTTGCCTGCAGTAAAAACATCTGCTAGCTCTGTGACAGTTTATATAAATCAAACTATTCTAGAATATCTTCACCATTTTATGGATGCAATACATCATACCTTCAGCAAAAAGCAAATGGATATATTGCTACTGAACTCAGATGAACCTGGGATACTAGGGAAGCTTTTGCACAACATCATCTCCTTCCAGCTTGGGAGTCCTCTGTAATACTCTTACAACAGAGAGGATGAAGTATTACATAATCTAAACATTCTGACAAAGGGGTTTTGTTGCTGTTTTTAAAATTAAAAAAATTCTTAACTTATGGAGTCAGTTGATATGAAAATACTACCATATGTAGGCACAACATGTCTTCACCATAGAAGCTTAGAAAGCCACGAAATCATAGCTAAGAGAAGCAGTAGTTTTGTTGTTTTTTTTTAAAAAAACAATTAAAAGTTACTGTTTTGGAAATAGTAATTTTCTTTTTTTTTTTCCTTTGCTTATAGTTTTTCAAACAACAACAGTAAGTTACTGACTGATGTGCCTAAGTCATTATTGCTCTTTTCCAAGCCCATAGATCCATTAAAAAAGTTAAGATGGGGAACTGAAGTAAATTAAGTTACGGTTTAAAACATTTGTATACTGAAAATCTCAAAACTGAAATGAAAATAAATACTTTGAAACCAAGTAATAATCTGTAAAACAAACACAACAAATAGCCTCTAGAGAGTAAACAAATTCAATCTAATTTAAAAAATGTAAATTACTATAATAGGAAATGTTAGTTACTGGTACCATCACTGATTTCTTCGGTTTTGGACTGGGTGACAGCAAATGATAATTTCTGGCAGGTTTTCGGATGTATATTTTCCATGTAGAAGAGTCTGGGTTTTCTGCTGCATAGCATCTCCATGCAGTCTAGAACAAATGTTTTAAGCAACAGAACAATTGAAGCAATCGGATTTGTAGCTATCTGTACTAAAAAGTAACTTCCAAGTAGCATGTTAGTCATTCTTTATTTAATAGTATTCTTGATTTTCCCTACTGGAAACATAAACTCAGCATGGTTTAGAATCCATATTTAGTAAACAGAAACCACATAGTTTGAACTGGGCAAACCAGAAAGGAAGATCAGTCTTTTCAAGTGCAACTTTTGTTTGCATTAGCAACAAACAAATAGTAAGAGAGAATTCTAGACTGGACTCAAAAGATTGGGTTTAAATTTCTTGCTCTGCCCCAGTTTCCCTCTCTGACCATTCTGCCCATTGCATCCTGTGTTTCAAGCTCCTACTCGGAAAAGAAAAAAAAAAAAAAAAAAAAAAAAAAAATCATTCTTCCCTGCCTCACAAGAGTACTATCAGAAAAAAAAACCCCAACCAACCAATTGTGATGTGGTCAGTAGGGCTATATTCATACAAAGAAATAAGACCGAGGGCATGAGGGAACAGCACCAATGGTTAACCAGGAGCCAAAAGCCAAAACCAGTCCTCCCTCCTGCCAACCACCAATGATTAAAGTACTATGTTCCAAGACAAAAAGGAGGAAAACCAAGCCTAGAAAACAAGACCAATCAGAGACAAAATACTACTGCATTCTCACTTAATTGTGTAAATATATCAAAGTTGATTAATAATTAGTCTCCACATTAAAAAGGCAGATCCTCATTTACAGACTACATGAAAAAAGGACACACATACACATACACAAAATCTAAAGTGGGAAAGGCCAGAAAACACTAAAAGGAAGAAACAAAGCAAGGCAGAATGACAAAGGAAAACAGACAGCAGTTGAAAAGTAGAGGATCAGACAATCACCATGTAATTCCCACCACGGTTAATAGGGTACTGGAAGAAACAACTGGCCACTAGAAGATAAGAAGGAATACAGGGAAAAAGTATCACTCATTTCAGCTGTTGTCACCTTGTATTTATTTCATAAAATTCTTGGTTTAAGAATAAACTTTTTGTAAATTATTTGTAGAGCATTTATTAAACTGGGCTTTTAGAAGTCCAAGACTATTAGTAAATCATAATTACCACTATTAAGAACAGGTAGTCAGCAACTCATTGTCTATCCTCCACCCCCCCTTAACATTTCAGATAGAGCCAAGTATAACGTTCTCGATATGCAATCTCAGGCTTCCCAATAATTTGGGGTTGATTTCCCAAAAGAGTCAGTGGGAGCACTAAAAATCCATTCACAGAATCATGGAATGGTTTGGCTTGGAAGGGACCTTAAAGATCATCTCGTTCCAACCCCCCTGCCATGGGCAGGGACACCTTCCAGTAGACCAGGTTGCTCAAAGCCCCATCCAACCTGGCCTTGAACACTGCCAGGGATGGGGCATCCACAGCCTCTCTGGATAACCTGTCCCAGTGCCTCACCACCCTCACAGTAAAGAATTTTTTTCCTAATATCTAATCTACATCTACCCTCTTTCAGTTTAAAACCATTACCCCTCATCCTATCACTGCACTCCTTGATAAAGAGTCCCTCCCCATCTTTCCTGTAGGGAAAGGTACTGGAAGGCTGCTATAAGGTGTCCCCGGAGCCTTCTCTTCTCCTTGCTGAACAACCCCAACTCTCTCAGCCTGTTCTCATAGGAGAGATGCTCCAGCCCCCTGATCATCTTCATGGCCCTCCTCTGGACCCACCCCAACAGGTCCATGACCTTCTTATGCTGGGGGCCCCAGAGCTGAAGGCAGTTCTGCAGGTGGGGTCTCATGAGAGCAGAGTAGAGGAGGAGAATCCCCTCCCTCAACCTGCTGGCCACACTTGTTTTGAGGTGGCCCAGAATGCTATTGGCTTTCTGGGCTGCAAGCAGACATTGCTGGCTCATATTCAGTTTTTCATCCACTAATACCCCCAAGTCCTTCTCCACAGGGCTGCTCTCAACCCACTGATCACCCAGCCTGTATTTGTGCTCGGGATTGCCCTGACCCATGTGCAGGACCTTGCACTTGGCCTTGTTGAACTTCATGAGGTTCACACAGGCCCATGTCTCAAGCCTGTCAAGGTCCCTCTGGATGGCATCCCTTCCCTCCAGTGTGTTGACCGCAGCACACAGCTTGGTGTTGTCAGCAAACTTGCTGAGGGTGCACTCGATCCCACTGTCCATGTTGCCAGAGATGTTAAACAGGGCTGGTCCCAACACCAACCCCTGAGGAACACCACTTGTCACACGTTTTCCACATTCTTTGCAAAACCGTACCTTTTTCTAACCATGCAATCCAAACGAAACACACTGAGTCTGAAGATTTTTGGCTAATCTCTGGCTATAACCAGAGCCCTAAATTTAAACCTTTTTCACATTAACTCTGGGACTGTTTAGTTTCAAGCATAAACTTTACAGTTAGCTACTGTTTCCATAAAGAGCCTGACCTGGAAATCCACATTCACTCATGAAGCTAGAGAAATAAGTCATATGAGAACACAAAAATGATACAGCTTAGGTGCACATCTAGATTTCTTTTAAATTTGATCCCTATGCTTCTAAAGCTACATGCAGATACTAAGGGAGGGAAGAAAAGCTGGAAAAAGCTAGAATGAAACAATATTAATACTTCTCCAGGGTGAAAAGCTGGCTCCACTGAAGTAAAGGATAAAATGTCATTGACCTTACTGATGCTGAACTGCAACTGTATTTCTAACAGAGTGGATCAAAATTTTTCTTCCTGTATGTTATCCTACATGAAAAAAAACGATTTTGCAGAATCCCAGTGGTTCCCAGCCACCTATCCTGGAGCTGAAAAATTCAGACAAGATTTTCCTATTTAACATTCTGACTTAATTCTCCTAAATTTGAGATTTTTAAGAATTTATTTGTCCCAACAAAAATAAGCATATTTGACATTTGTCTTTACAAGCAACAATATATTTTTTAAAAGTACAATTTTACATGAAGCCTCCTCTCTTTTTTTCTCTACTGCAAGCATAGTATTTCATAATATTTTCCCCAGGTAAATTGTTCAATAATTTTTCAATAACTACACAATAGCCTTCAGTTTTGATTTTAACCAGCTGAATTAAACAGTTTGTACAGATTTGGGAGGGAACTTTTCTGCTTATTAGCTTACATTAAAGGTGGGATTTCCAAAACAGTTTGAAAGACGTGCATCTGTAACTCCTATACAATTTTTAATGGGAATCAGGCACGAAAATACTACCAACAGTTTTGAAAAAAACTGTAAATGGAAAGAAATTATAGTATGCAAAATACAGGAACTCGGTACCTGTATGAGAGAGGCAGCAGCTGGAATTTGACGGTTGAAATGCTTCTGTCGTTGTTTCTGTTGTACCTTTAGGGCAAAGCCTGAACCAAGAATTCCCTGTGGGAAGAAAGAAAACACAGATCTAATTTTTTTTAAGGGGGAAAAAACCCACACATAAGCTTGCCAAATTATGTTGTATTAATAAACTTCTATTCAGCATCATAAAACCCAACTAATTATTTAGAGGAAATGACTTAATACTGTTAAGTTTTTAAACTCAGTATTACTTGTTGAAACAAACTATGAATGCTATCATGCCCTGATCCAAACTCTATTTAAGTCAGCTGGACTCAAACACTAAAGAGCGAGCAGAAATGATATTTCATACCCTCTAAAAGCCTCATAAAAGCTTGTGCAGGGGAACGACAGAAGAGGGAGAAATATTAACCTGATGTGCTTAACTTCATTTTTATGAGAAATAAAGCTTTGGCATGGCATGATTCAGGTCACAAGAAAGACCTTTTAACTGTAGTATGGTAATTTCTATTTCCATATGTTAACGCATGCTGGGAGGGGAGGACAAAGAAGAGGAAAAGGAATATTACAAAATGGTCAGGATTTCAGCAAGTTCAACACAAGGCCATCTAATCCACTCTCAGGACAAAGGATATGGACTAATGGCACAGGATGGCATACAACCCAGAATGGCCTCCAAACGTAGTATAATAATAAAGTCCAAAATTAAGTATAGAGGGAGTCATTTATGCAGTCATTTCCATAGCTATAGACATATTTAACAGAGGTTTTAGTAACACACATGAAATGACATCTTCTATAAATCAGCTTACATGACTACACCTGCTCAAAAAAGTGTAATTCATCTTCTCCATATGGTAGTCAAGGTGTCAGAGCAGCCAGTGATCTTGGCTCAACCTCTAAGAACAGTATTAATCATCAAGTGTTTTGAAAGAACAGGAAAGGCCCTTCCTATTATGTTCGTTTAGCAAAGATCAAAGAGTTAATGATGCTCAAACATCACTTATTTGGGAAATGAAGGATCGTTGCTAGATCCAGAACCCATACCAGTTGTGTTTAGCCACAATTACTTTTGACTGTGATCTCAGCCAGTTCCCCTTATTTAAACAGCAACAAGGCAGCATGCAGTAGTTACTACCTATCAACTATTTACTGCTAGAGCTTCAAACCCTAAATTTCCCCCATGGGCCAACTCACAAGAACAACTTAATTCGGTAATAAAATCACACAGATAAAGGGGTGTGTGGTGGTGTTTTACTTCTACAAACGACTAGGGAAATCTGATAGGTAAACCTAAAAGCATTGCTGTGAAGGTGGGGCTGCTACACAATTATTTATAAAACATCTTTGCTCGCATTCAAGTCTGAGGGGAAAAAAAAAAAAAACAACCCACAACTCTTCAGTCAAAATAGTAGCTTTTGGCATTTTTTCTTACAAATCATTTCATTTACCAGATCTCCCTTCTAAACAAGGAATAAACGTGAAAGAGATTAGAATGAGGAGGGGGGGAAGAATATGCTTTAAAGGCAAACTGATGCTGGAGAGTCTAAAAATCTACACTTAATTACCCTCCTCTGCAAAAGATTGCATACCTTTAAAGTAAGCAACAAATTTTGAAAAGCCACTGGAGTTTTAATAGCTACTGTTTCACATCATGAAGAATTTTTGTGACGGTACTGGAGTAAAAGTATTCTTCTCATCCATCCTGTACTTATCCCCACCACTTCCCTGCCACAACTACACTAGCATCTGCTAACACAACTGTTCGCGTCACTGAACTGAAAAACTTGCTGAAAAATAAACATCTTAACAGCACATTTCAGGTGGCACAAATGTTGTAACAGCACAGTTCAGGAGTAAAGCTAAATTTGTGAAAAAAATACCCTTAACTACCATTAGCACTAAACATTTGGGGTTTTCAAACCACAGTCCAGGTTTTGCTGATTTTGACTTTACCCTTGGTACTCAAGTGCCTTGTTTCTTGTCAGAAAGTACCTGGGAACCCAATTTCAGTGCAAACAAATTGCTGTAACAACTTTAAAAGCTCAGCCCTATGTCACTTTTGGAAATAGGACTTTGGCCATGGACAGACACTAATTTGGCAAAGAGCTGCATCAGTGTCCCTGGCTGCTTATTGTTGTCTCTCTGCCAGTGACATCTTTTCAGCAGCTTTGCTAGAAGGATGTATGAGAACTCTACAGTTCGCCCTGGACCTAATCAGTTGAGTAAAATATGAGTGAATGCCTTAAAAAGCCACAAGATCACTAAGTCACTGAGTCCAGAAGTAATTAGCATGAGAAATAATTTCCTTTACCCTTCTGAGATGGGCAGAATAAGTACTTTGAATTAAATACCTTTTTCTCAAACACATACTAAATCTAGTGTTGCATACAATAAACACTGCATATGCAATTTTTTTTGGTACTTCTAGAAGCTCTTTTGCTACTACAATCTATATATATTTTAACTACAATGTAGAAGTTTAATACAAATCTTTCATAATATCAGGTTAAATGAAAGGTTAAAGAATGAATAACAAAATTTTCCTCTGATGACTAATGAGTCAACACCAAATTGCCAGCAAAAGCACAAGATAACCTACCGCAGGTAGTGCAAAAAATGAAATTGCAAATACTGAAAAACAAGATGCAATCGTCTTTCCTATCCAGGTCTGAGGCACTTTATCCCCATAGCCAATAGTTGTAACAGTCACCTGTAAAGAGAAATACATAGCACATTACAGCAAGTATCAATATGGTCATTATGGGTTGTTATTCTTTCTTCCTTTTTTATTTATTTTAAAGAAACACTGGTTGCATTCCTAACTCTCCCAGTGACAGTCTGTGTGACATTAATGAAGGTAACTCTCCTCTCCAGGTTTGCTTCCCCATCTGTAATAGATGGGAAAAGGTACAGGAAATTGAATTACAGTAAAATACATGCTTAAAATCTTGTAAAGTAAAACCATTAAGTCTTCATGGCTGAGGCAACTATACGGCATATGAAGTTACTGGGATATGGGTTGCCTGCCCACATCATACACTTTCCTTAGGGGGAAGCTGCCAACAGTTCTGAATTGCTCATTTTCTTTATGGGCAGGAGATGTTTGCTGAGAGGGCTGTTGCATAGGAAGAACATACATATACTGTAACCATGGACTATGACTGGGGTCAGACATGAAGTATTCTAGAGAATAATATTGGTATAAATAGCAAGAGAAGCTGAAAATTTTCCATGCAGTAAAGGTCCTGAAAACTTAGTCTAACAAATCACTAATTCGTATAATACATCAAGAGCAAGAACAGATAATTTAATGCACGCATGCAGGAAACATCTGTCGAGTCTGGGTTTCAAAACACTGAAGTAAAGATTACCACCACACTGATGTAGCATAACAAGGCTTAATAAGTCATTATTTGCATGAGCTCAAGGAAAGAATGGATTTGTTTGAAGCAGAAGGATACATTTGGCACCTGAGAGCAATTTAAATTCACCTATGTCACAAGCTATTTCTGAATTTGGAAATTATGAGAGATTTTTATCTGTGACTTTGAAGAAGGCTAACCAAATCAGAGCATGTGAAACCACATGAAGCTCTCAAGCAGTTGAAGCACACCTCAACTGCTGGCTGTTCAGATTTTCTTCTGACAGTATGGGCTTCAGCTGTCCAGGACACAGAGGATGGTTAGTCCCAGACAGTAATATACACAGGCCATCCCCACCTTGTCCTGCATTTGCTCCTAGTTCACCTGTCTGCTGTAATGCATACTACCCAGCGATTGCAGAAATGCAGGCAATACCTAGGGCAGCATCTCTAGGGAAGGAGAGAAGGGGAGGGCAGATTTACAGAGGCAAGATGTTTGTTAAGGGGGTAAAGGGATGGAGAACCTGGATTTGGGGAAACAAAAGGTCATGAAAGGTGCTTCAGGAAAAGTGTGGCTATTGGCCACTTCAATAATTGTCCGTTCCTACTAAAAGATGAGACACCAGAGGGAAATCCTGTGGATGTAAGTTCTGACCTGAGCTGTACCTCAGAAACACACAAAGCAAGCCATCCATACTCAAACTGCCCACCTTCTAAGCAATGTCATTATGTGTCTGTCAAAGACATGACAAAGGGACAGTTCTAGCTGCTTGACATGTTGATGTTAAAAGTTTAGTGCAAGCTGCTGATACTCAAAACAGTCAAGTATTAGCATTTAATTTTTAATACAAGTTTTTAAAATGTGGCTTATTTCTAAAACTGTTTCGTATCCTACAAAAGTATTTTAAGAATCAGCAAGGTGAATTAAGTACCCAAGTGCCTTTGCCTGTATTCCTGAAGACATTGTTGAAACACCACCTTAATTCAGGGCCTGATGAGGCACTGAAGGGATGACATTATCTCCTTACCTGCATAAGAGGGTCAGTTTAAAAAAAATCCTAAATTGTAATTAGAATTTCCTGTTCAAAATATATAGTATAAAAAAGGAAATATAATTATGGGAATAGTGATGGCCTCCAATGCCTTCTTCCACAAAAGATTGTACGAGAAGATAGTGGGTTATGCTTCAGTTTTTGAAAAGATTTACAAATTGTCATTGAAAATTTTTATCAACTATTCTGTTACAACCTTAATATCATGTTGAAATAGATACATTAACGAGAAATGTGAAAAGAAATAGGTACTTTTGAGCTGACTGAAGTATAACTGAAGAAAAATTCATACACAACTAAGAAGTATTTGTCACCCCTTTCCCACAACCCCCCTGCCCACCCCTTCCGAATTGGTCCATATGAAGCATCACTGACACAAGAAAAGTATTTTCTGTGCTGTTTGTTTAGGACTTTTTGTATTTTTTTTTTAATTTTGGAAACTGGGTTGCATATCAAAGTGTGTGTTTAACATTTTTCTCTGCCCTCATAACTAATCCATCTACAAATGCATTGTATTCCAAAATTACATTTTCTTTTTTTCCCCAAGATATGTGCTGTTGAAACCTTACATGCCAAGTTTCTGCCCTAAATGAAATTTTACAGCCAGATTATAACCCCCTAAAGAGTACAATACTAATTTTACAGTTGTAAAATAGGATTTTATTATGGAAATACTGACTCAACTTCTACTCTAGCATAGTAAATATGTTGGCATAATGAAATTAAATTGATACAAGAGCTCACACATTAAAATTTCATTGAAAAGCAGCATGTAAAACTAATTGTTTTAATTAGGAACAAAATCATATTCATCCATTGACTATTTCAGAACTTTGATCTGATGTACATCACCACAGGCTTTGGTATTAAGACTAATCTTGTTCCTATTAAATACGCATCAATAGTCTGAAGCAAAAATCCACACAGCAAGAAGAAATAGTTAGTCAGCACTGAATAGGGAAGGGATTTTATTCAAGGCTATCAGGCTAAAGTGAGCACAGCAAACTAATCAGGTGAGTAACAATGCTCTGTTGATGAAATTCTTTGTGTGCCTTGCAAAAATTTGGATAAACAGCTACAAAATACAAGAACACATGATTAAAAAGGCAGACATCACAGGACTGAGGGAGCAAACACAAACTAAAAGATTAAAAAAGCCAAGCGTTAAAGCAAACACGGGAAAGTCACCTTCTAGAAAATACCTTAACAACTTTGTTTCTAAATTTGCAGCACTGCAACTTCAAAAGCAATTGCACTAGGTATTGTTTTCCATACCAAATACCACTCAGAATTTTCTGACCCACTCGCAATACCCACCTTGATTAAATCAAGTAATACAAGAACAACATCCAGTGATATACCAGAAACATCAACTGGTTCCCTAATTTCTTTGCAACTGAGGTCTAGTAAATTGCAAAATGGTTTGAATGCTCTCCTGTGCGCCTAAGTGTAACGAACACATTAGAAGCCTTTTTACGGCTTGACATCTTATTCAGTCAGCTGCATTCATACAAGCTGAATATAAAGTAGAATCTTTCCAAGTTGCTGAAATCAATGCAGCACAAGTGCAAACAGATTAGACAGTCATGCTTTTATTTTACTGTGAAGTATGCAATCTATATAAACCTAAAAAAACCCCCAGCGATCTTTCGATATTTTGGATTCTTTTCCAAATGACAATATTTTTCTCCCTTGTGCATGTAAGGATGTTAGCAATAAGAACCGATTCACACAACAGAAATTCCACTTTCTGCTGCCAATCACCTCTATGTACATTGCAACACTCCAAGAAGATTCAAGTTACATCCTTCAGATGAACAAGTTAAGAGACTATGTTCTACAGGACACAAATGTTTTGAAACATTGGAATTAAAATTGTAATCCAAAGCTGAAGAATGGATTCCTTGTCACTACTATTACAAACATTTAAAGGGGAAATTTAGATTATTTTTCTCCTTAAAGTTTTGAAGTCATTTCCATAGTTATCATTGTAGGCTCACACCATCATTCTCGATGAAGTTGAAGTACATAACTGAGACACAATCACATCTGAAGGGCACTGAAATACTTCTAATAACTTAGGATATGAAATGAAATGGAACTACACAACCAAACTGCAAAAAGAACAAACAGAATACATTAACTTCAGTGTCATGTCTCTCAAATAGTAGATCCTCAGAGCTGCCTAGCCATCCCTCTTGGATCTTAGTTTAATGCCTCCTCAAGGTGTCATTTTCAGCCATCCGTCAGTTCTGACCAAATGACTGGCTGCTCTAAACCTCCTAATCAAATGGTGGCCCAAACTAAACATCGCCACTTGTGAGATTTCAAAGATAAAACTAGAAGAGTCTTAAAAAAATAACCAACTGATGAAAACTAAGTTGAAGTGCTGAGCCTACCTAAATTTGCAAAGTCTGTTCTGTGCAATGAAAAAAGGGACTACAGCAGCTTTAACCAAGTCAGTAAGAATACAAAGGTTGAAGGGATTTTCTGGTTGCTACTCCTAGTTTCTGGCTACTTCAAGTCAGCCACGTTATGTCACCTCGTTCACTATCTCTTGAAAATGCAACTCCACCTGAAAATTAATTGGCTTTCCCCTCACTGTACCTGTTGGGATGTTATTCCAGAACCTCACATTTTTAATGGTACCAGACATTCTTGTAGGCTCCTGTCTTCATTTCTGAAAGATGGGATTTCAGCCTTGTTTTTCTGTTCCACTGTTTCACGGTCTCAGTTTGTCCACCTCCCCTTTTCTCTTGCCCCACTCCTGCAGTACAGCATGCTGCAAAGGCCGCTGAATCCCTTTCTCAGTGTGTTCAGCCTCAAAAATAAAAGCTGTTTTCACTTGCTCTTGTAAAATAGTCTATTAATCCCCTGGATCACCATGGCAGTAGTTCTCAAGGATGACATGATACAGGACATAAACTTGCATAAAAATAGTGAGAACTGTTCATTATTAGTGAAGGTATAGGCAAAGTGTTCTGGTTCATCCGAGCTTTTTTTTTTTTTCCTTCCCCCTAAAAGCACGCTACCAAAATACAAAGGTAACTGAATTAGGCAAACATAGTCCAGCAAAAAGACTTAAAACCTCGCAGGAAGATGGTTATTTGATCATTTTTTTAATTTGATCATTGCTATGATCATTTTTACTTGGAGTGAACAGACAATTTTAGGTCTGAACTCAGTAGTAAACATATACATGGACACAAGCAATAAAACTCATAGGAGATCCAGCAGCTTTGTATCCTAGCCTGATAATTAATCCATCATCAGTTGTTTAAAGTTTACAGTACAGCGATACCCACTTTCTTTGGGAGGCTGCAGTATGCCAGCCCTTGTCTGCTCGCTGATCAGATGAATGGGAAATGGTGGGAGGTCTGCCAGCCACCATCAGTCACACTGCTGGCAAAGTCAAGAGCCAGCTCTGCCTAGTGGACTTGACCTCACCAGTGTTGAGCTCGAGCACATATAGGTCTTCATCTAGAGTAGAGGAGTTTCTCTTACCTCAACCTTGCTCAACAGACTACTTCTGTACAAAAAATGTCAGAAAAAGGAGGCAGCTGGAGTAGTACCCTCTACATCTCAGTGTGACATTGAAGGAAGTGCTGGGGGAAGATATCAACATATGCGGATAGTTTGACTACAATTTCTAAACTGTTTGTGGAAATTTTGCAGCTATTTATTTTCTATTCAGTATTAGTACTATATTACACCTCACAAAATATAGTAACTATACTGAAAAGAAACAGCATTATCTAGGTACAACAAGGGGAAAAGAATGTTTGAGCATATACAAAGTAGCCAAATATCTTCGGAGGGAAATTTTAAAACATCTTCCTATGAGGATAATGCTAGCCATATGACAAAGGAAAATCAGAGTGAAGTTAGTTTCAGCCTCCTACAGATCCACTTCAACAGGAGCACAATTTGTGCTAAGTATTGAAATTTAAATGAAAGCTAAATTCCTTAATTATAATTATTTTTCCTAGATCCTGCAATAGAAAATTATCTATATTTTGAAATACTTTACTTTTGTTTCATCAAATGGAAACCAAGTGTTGAAAATTTCTGCATTCTTCTAGATATAATTTTTTTCCTAGCTCTTTGATATCTTTTGGTAGAGGTTTAAAGATTTGGGAATTAAGAAAATAAGTCCCAAGAGCGTTCTTTACATGTAAGAATATCTACATCTGTACTTTGTAAGTAAGAATTTTAAAAGGTTTCTCTGCATCTACCACACAGATCTTCATTAAATGAGAACAAAATGTATCTGGAACTGCTCATGGAGTTAAAGCTCAGAGATGAGAAGGCAGCTGCAAGATGCAGAGATTGCACATAAAAAGCATTTAAAAATACTAACCCTTGCATCTTCTGACCCCTGTTCCAAAAATTCTTAAAATAACCACCACCACCCCCAAAAAACCCCAAACACTTCATCCCAAAAATTAGAGGGGAGGAAAAAAAAAAAAAGGATGGGGGGGAAGGATATAATGGGCCTATACTTGGTATTCTTGACTTGTAAACCACAAGAAGAATAAAAATGAAGTGTCGCCTTCTGTCTAACATTGAAGACAGTGTATAGTCCTCAACAGCTTTTTTAATTTAGGAGGAGGGAAAAGAGGGTTCTGAATAACACAAGATCCCTTTTATGTAGCAATTTTTCAATATTTACGTTCAACTACTTATAAATTAAATCAGATCTGTTCTAATTTAACAAAAGTTCTATGCACATGTAGTTTCAAGTGTATTTCCCTGCAACTTTTCAGCAAAGCTTTCCCACAATTTTGATTTTCAATTTATATTAAGCACATACTGATAGGCTTTACTAAATAGGAACATGGTTTTATGTATGCTCAGAAGTAAGCAAACTTATGAATGTTGTGTTGAATTCGGTCCTTGATGAGAAAGCATATATCGATGAATTAAAGGAACAAGAAACTCTTAACTAAAGCTGGTACTTGCAGACAATTGCTTGATCCAATTCAAACCAATTCAAAGGAACGGGCACAGTGTAATATCCATGCATGGCTATATTCAATAATTGCTTGTGACAAATAGTGTTCACGATCAAAGAGACTGTTAGCACAATCCACATAATGGTTTTCCTGAAGGATGTTTGTTCAGATGTGAAGGTTGGATTGTGTATCATTCAGTGGATATCAAAAGGAGAGCTCCCCTCAGTCTGCCTGAGGCATGATTGAATTTAATGCTTGTGGGGGGGCAGGGGGGGGATGACAAACCACCAAAAAAACCCAACCAAACAAAAAACAACACAAAAAAAGCCCCCCAAAACCACACAAAAAACCCTAGAGACAGTGAGACAATAACATTCCCCGAAGGTGGTCATCTTTGACAGATTTGGTGGGAACATTTAGCATCTTTTTTTTTTTTTAGTGGGTTTTTTGGTGTTTTTTTGTTTCTTTTTTAATTCTTGCTTTTATTGTCCAGAATCTATACTAGGTCTTCAAGACTGTTAGTCTGAACATGAAGGACAACATAAGCAGAGTAATTTTGAATATGAGCACTGGGAAGCTGAAAGATGCATCATGTTACTTGTATTTTACTTGCAAATATTAAATTTGTCTTTTGAAAGACATAAAGATATGCAGCCATTGGCAGAATTATTTATATAACATGTGCTGCATTCAAAACCAGCAATAATACAGACAAATTTTTATGCCACAAGGTAACCTTAGGTTTCTTCAAGAAGCCTATAAACTGGAATGGTGAATAGCTACAGCCCAGAGTTCTCAAGGAAATCAAATAAAGCCCAGGAGGCCGATTTACATATGGAAACGAAAACACAATATAGATTTATAAATAACAACAATGACAACAAGGAACACTTAATTAAAAGTTATGCACCCTATGGGTATGTCTATAGTCAGCAAAGCACAGTAATATAAAAGTACCCAATTCCAGATGCAGTTTAGTTGTAGTAACACAGACCTTTTATATGGTTTACTTTATGCTATGCTACATATTCTATTGCCGCTACCCAAAGAACTTGTTTAGCAGTGTAGACATAAGCTGAGATAACAAAAAAAGTGCAGTGTTGTAGAGCGAGAAAGGGGATGTGGAAACGTTATCAGGTATTTTTCTTTAGAAGTATTCTCTACTACATAAGGTAAGTGCACTTTTAGAGCAGTGAGATCAGCTACGTTGCCAGACAGATCACGTATCTATGACAGTGTTTGAGACAGGAGCTGTGAATTACCCTCTTCTGCACGTCCAGTTCAAAACAGACTGAGACAGGTTTTCAGTGACCAGAATTTGTGGCATTTAAGCGATTCTGAAAATTCTGGCTAAAAGATAACCAAAACTTTTGAGACCTAACACTTTGAGAAGGTTTTTGTACGAGTTTGAGACCTTCATTAGGAAGCATCCAGATACTTAATGACCCCCCACTTATTGCCCTAATTTTAAATGGCTTTTTCCTAGCAGAAAGCATGAAGAATATTACAGTATCAAAATACCAGAAATGGACAGACCTGAATCCATTTCAGTTTTGTTTTGCTAGATCCTTTTAGCAGTTAGCAGAAGTGTAGCATCTGCGTTTAGAGCAGAACAAGGACACTAAATTCCATTTTTAATATTAAAGAAGTTACATTATGGGTTCATTGAATGCAGTCTCACACTTCAAGTGGCATGCGCAACGTAATAGAAGTTATAACAGAGAAAGAATAGTACCATAATTAAACTTATTGATTAAAGAATTTTCTTGTAATTAGAAAGACAAAATAAGTGGCGTGCCTATTAACTGAGCAATAATTCCCTGAAAGGAGAATATTTCAATATCCTGACAGACCATATTGCTTCTGTGGAAGGCTTTACTGTATTTTCAGTAAGTCAGTCTGGTCTGTCACATACTCAATTTTTAATGCCAATGCCAATGACAACATGTGGTTTTAAATGCAGCTACATCTGCCACTGTTAATTACTGAGTCATCTGACTGCTATACTGGAAAATAAAAACACCGTGATGACATGAAAGCATTGAAAAAGCTACTTGCCAGAAAGCCACTTCCTTGTGCTACACAGCAAATTTTCTGATCCTGAGAGAGGCTGTATTTAACCATGGCAGACAGCAAGAGGAAGGACTTCTGCAGCAGACCTTAGTAGCAACCTAAACAAAACCTGTTGCATTAAAAAAAGGCTACATGTGTATTTCAGCACCAGACCTGCAATAGACTTGGTCATCAATAGAGCCTTCCTTCCTGAAAGAACAAGTACTACTGTTTGTAGAGAGAAGGCTATGTAAGCACATACAGACAGAGGTTTATTAAAAATATTTCTTTAAAAAATATGTTTTATTAGTGAAATGGAGGTGTTAGTCCTATCGCTCTTGTACATAAGACTTACTAGCAGTCTCATTTTTCACAAAAAAAAAACCAAAACAATGCCTTTTGATTTAAAACAGCAAAGACAAGACTCTAGAAGATCAGCACATTTTGAAAATGCAAGTATTGAATCATTAGTGATGCCTATGCATTTTAAAGATCTGTAGCATTTAATGATGACAGTTTATTTTATTAAGCTACATACAGTTAAAGCAGATAAAATCAAGTCATTGCTTGAATACTAATGATAAGGAAAAACAGCTTTCAAAAAGTACCTTTCTTTGAACTGTTATAGGAAAAGGAAAGGGAAAAAATTACAGATGGGAAATCCCAAAACAGAGCAGCCAACCTAATACTGGCATATCATGTGAGAAAAGAAAGAGGGAATTGTTACTAGCAGAAGCAAGAAAATTGAAGTGTTTACTAAAATATAATCCCAGAATAGAGCTGCCAAACTAGTGCATATAATAAACAAACATAGAGACAACTGTCACTAGCAACAGCAAGAAAGCAGAACTTCATTAGCAGAACTAAAGATTCATCTACACCAAAGTGTGGCAGCACCTTAGAGAAACCTCAGAAATGTCTGAGCAAGATGGTATGTTGACACAGCACAGACGAATGCCACATAAGGATACTAAGTGGGTTCCAAAGCAATATAACCACTTTAAAACAGTCCTGTGCCTGGATTTCTGAAGTATCTCAGATGCTCCTTGTTCTGGAATTAGTCCATTCTGAATAAACAGGGAGTTACTGTCCCAGGCCAAATAGCAAACCATAGATATCTGCTTAAAAGACAACAACAACAACAACAAAGCACCCCCTCCCCCCAACCACACACCCAAAAAAACCCCAAAGCACTAGCCGTGATTTAGCAGGACTCTTACCACCTTAGAAGGTTGAACCCTACCATGAGAAAAGTAGCAAGTAATCACTATAACAGAAGGGAAGAAGAATAGATGTTTCTACATCTCGTATACATAATTTGATCACTTCAGATCACATAGAACTATGACCACCAAATAAAACTACTGATCATCTATAGTATTTTCTTAGTTTCACAGAATTACAAAAACAGAAAGTGCATTGAAGAAATAAGGGGCCATTCCAAAGTGCCGTTTTACTCCATGCTTGCTTGAACTTTACTCCACATTTGAAGGTATTAACTACTTTCAGTACTTGTGAAATTGCTATACTTACTACTCCCCACCACAGGGCATCTGCATAGCTGCCAAACTCTGTTTCTCCAGAATCATTTACAGCATCTTTTTCAGCCAGGTACACAAAATAAGAGGAAAAAATCAGGCCCAGAAATCCAATGTAGAGTGTAGTTATCAGTTCCTGCAAAGAGAAGCAAAATAATGGCATTATAATATTATTGAGACATTTAAATTACCTATCACTGATGGTTTTTAAAATATGATTGGAATAGAAGAATGGAATTTTAGCAATTAATAAACATTGACACTGACTGTTGGCTGTGGAAATTAACAAAAATCCACTGAGCTTAATGGTGAAAGAATTTACACCATAGCTGATGACTTGGTCCAGCGTGCACATTTCAAACACAGGGTCAAAACAACCTCCTCGCTTGCAAGCGTGACTCATTAATCTTTTGGTCACCAAAAAGTAGTTGGGTAATTTTTTCAGACAGTGCCACATTCAAAACAATTTTGGAATTTAGATACATGTTTTTAGAAATACTCAGACTACTTTTAAGAAGTCTCATTTTCTGTGGTTAAGTCCAACTACAAGCCAAAAGTTTGCCAAAGTGAAGGTGAATATTTTTAATCTTTTAGGAACTTTTTGTCCCTTGAACAAGGCAGAACAACCATACTTGGTTAAAAGAGATGACTGCCTGCCTCCACACTAAATATATTTGACATCATCAGCATATCTGCATACATGCTGTTCCAAATATAAGGACTTTTGCATCAATTATTATGCTATTCCTCAGAGTACTCAAACTTACTTGTCTGTGTATGAACACTACTGATCCCAGTAGCCTCCATGTACCACCCTGACGGTCAACATGCAGCATTCGTAAAATCTGCAGAAAACGGATGCCCCTGGAACGCAATTTTTAAATGAATGAAAAGACTAAAGAAACAAGAGAAGAAATAGAGGTGGAGAGGGGAAGTCTGTCTCTTCCAAAGGACCGTTTTAAGAGAAAGACTTTTATTTTTTATTAATTTTTATGTTAGACTTAGCAGCCTATCCCTTTTCACTCCGTTCACCCGTCTTTCGTCTTGTTATGAAGACAGCATGGGAAGATTGCACGAGAGAAGGACAGACCTTTCTAAACATGGCTAGTACAGATAAGTCAAGGATTCAGGAATTTTGGACGCAGGCTGTGAATGCTCTAGAAATCATTCATCAACTCATATTTGACCTGCTCACCAAGATGGGAAACAACATACAGAAACAGCTAACTAAAGATCTGAGTTCCTCACCTTTGAGGAATTTCATAGGCAATTCGAACTAGACAGTGCAATAATATTTTAAAATATTCTTTTTATGAGAGTCTCTGCAATCCTAGAGCACCACTGCAGCTAGTGAGCAGAGCACAGTACACTGACATGTACCCTGTCACTCAAGAAAACCAAGTGGTGTGACCTTCCTGAGCACGAGCTGGGTTCAGTCCATCAGGAGCTCACAACTACTAACCCCAGGCATTTTATGAAGAAGCAGCTTGAAGGCATCAGAGACATGAAGCATGGAAGAGTTGCTGTAAAACTGAGCCAAGAAACTAAAACAGGATTTGGGTAGAATCCACCTAGTTGGGGAAAGGGGGCAGGGGTATGTGCACCTCTTTCCATCAGATGTAAAGGCATTATGACCAGACAACACACTCAAAATTTTATTTCCCCTACATTTAATGGGATCACTGTTTCACACCAATACATGATTGGTGATCTGCTCTGTTACATGACTCTGAGCAGTGACTCATTTTCTCCTGGAAAAACCCAACACCTTACTCAGCACTATTTTCTTTTATTGCATATAATTACCTGATAGCTGAGGTTGCAAAGACTTGACCTTTAGAGCCCACACAAAGAACTATCATGGAAGCAACAACTACAATTAAATCTGGAAAATAAAAGTCAATTGAAAAAATGAGTTAGCAGCATCTTGCAATACTTCTGCAAGACTGTTACTAGAACCAATGACAATATTACTGTAACAATTTGAACAGTCACCCCAAATTAAGAGTTTTGTTTATATATCAAGAGATCTCTATTGTAACATATGAAGAAAATATAATTGTGCGATTGTAATGTACGAAGAAAATATAACTGTGTGATATGATAGAAAGGTTTTACTGGGATGGGTCCAAGATGGCCACATTCTAGATGAATGATGAGAGTGATGTAAGTTACTGTAAAGCAGCCTCAGCAGCCTGGAATCATTATTAGCTATAACCCATGAGGAATTTCAGCAGTTTCTACCCATTATCTGTTCTGTGTATCTTATTTTCTCTGCTGGTGTAGACAGTATTTTATTCATTGACAGAGGTTTTGGGGTTTATTTCATATATAAGACAAGTGCCTTACTATTATTTCATCTGTCTAGGTCTAAAAGTGAGAGAAAAATTGGAATTAGTGTGTAAATCTAATTTAGTTTAAGTCAGTCATTACCCTAGGACTGTACTCTAAATCTCTGCGCATCAGGCCTAGTTAATTTTGGAAAGGAACTCCATATTTTGGAGAGTGAAATAGTTCTTGATACTTATCTGGCAAAGCAGAACTTTGTTTTGCTTTCCAAGATGAAATAAACTGGATGACGTTTCAGAACCCCTAGTGTTCTAGGTCTCAAGAGAAATGGATTGTGGACAGAGTGCAAAGATGCAGTCAAAGCCATTTTATAGTTGTAGTCACACCTGAGATACAGTTGTTATTTATATATATGCACAGAGAAGCTAAACTAAACTATTTTATAATTGTAAAAATACCCAGGTACAAAATTTTGTAATTTATATTCAGCAAAATTGTAGATAGCTTATGAAATACTATATCATCTACTCGACAACAAATAATGTTTCCAAGTAGCGGAAAAAACTATGTCACAGAACAAGAATTACTGTGCTTCTATAACAATACTCCTCTTCCAAAATCTGGTTCATTTAATCCATCTATATTTTAAGTGCTTCAGGGCAAGGGTCTTTACACAGTTCTCTCAATATTGGCTAACAAAATACAGATTGATTTTGGATTATTATGTTTCTTTCACTGAAATTGCTAAATGCATGACAAGCATTCTAAAACCAATAATTGTTTGTGACATATATGGAATATATGGATGTAATTTCTAAGAACACCAAAGTCATGTTGGGAAGCCAACTGCAGCGAATATCAAGGGCAGTCTGGTGCCCAGTTTCAGATGCATCACTGATAACCATATTTTAATCCAATAGATACACAAAGTAAATACAGTGCATCTATCATGCTCCACCATGCAGTACATAGCTCAATTAGAGTGCAAAATAAACTCATAAAAAATTATTCAAATGGTTGCTGGGTGTTAAAAAAAAAAAAAAAGCTGTCCAGTATCAAAAAAAAATACAGTTGTAGCTATTGTATGGTGTCTGGGATCCTGAGGTCACAGGAGACAGGACTATGGTCAAGACTTATTTCTGGCAAAGCTTCAGATCACTTGTGAAAAGAAAACACTCTGCTTTTCTGGAAAAAACAAACCAAGCTACATTTGTTCTCAAACGACAGTGCCATGGATTCCTGAAAGGAAATTCAGATCTACGATAACGCTAATGACAAGAGCTCTTGCTCTAACTTGGCTTCAACTACTGCAGAAATTCCATTTCTCAAAACTTTCAAGGACAAGTTTTAGTCATTGTTTACATCAACTTTGCAAGCTGTGCATACTCACCAATGATTGAAATAGGCTTCCTAGCAAAACGAAGTCTTCCCCATATTCCAACATATTTACTGCGGCATCCTGCTGACCATAACCGAACCACATATTCTGTTCCAAAGAATACCACTAATACAATTTCCTAAAAGAAATAGACAGGGAACTAGGTTAATTCTCTACTGTATGTCTCTCATATTTTTGCAGAATGTATTAGGAAATGCTAAAATAAAATGTAAAATTTGGAAGGTGAAAAAAATGTCAACTATACCAAAATGATCTCAAGTAACACAGAAAAATCCGTAAGACTAAAGAAAGAAAAGATTAAGAGCAAGTTTAAATACTTTAATTGCACACAGTTTGGTTTGTCTACACGTACTAAAACTGAAGACCATTCTCTGCAGTTCAGTTGGTCTAATTCAAACAAAAGGTTTCCTGACTGAGCCAAAGAAAACAAGCAGAGTCTGTATTCAGAAGATGAGTATTTTGCTAGCTTATTTCATTTTGGGAAGAGGTGCGCTTTACATTCAATTTACTGTATCAGCTTAGCCTCCCACTTATTTATACTTTTTCAGTCTTCCTTTAATCTCACATGGATTGAAGAAAGATTTCTAGTAGCCATTACCAATAGGTCAGTTTCCAGGTGCACTGAAAACATAGTGAGATCTCAAGCATGCCTTTCCCATCCTCTTCTCAACAATTAGAGACTTCAGCAGAAACAGAGATCTAGTCCTGAAGCACTGCTGGTATCAAGCTACGTGTTAACCACAGACCTATGCTAAGGTATGACTTGGGAAACGCCATACAAGTGATAGGTGTCAAAGACATCTGACATTCTTGTTAATTAGACAGAGGTACAATTATGTCGTATTTGGAATTTAGTCAATGTGTAGATAAACCTTGCTTCCTACAGACTGGTTGAGCATGGCATACTCAGCATAGTTTCCTCGAGTATCAGGGAGCTGCAATACTCCCCTTATTGGCCAACTCGACTAATAACTGGTTGTATTCTCTATCAGACCCAACAGCAAGATCTACTAATTGGAATTATAACAGTGGCTTGTAATTGAAAACATACAAGACACGGCATATGGAAAGAGTAAAGCAGGAAAACCAATCATAAGGTATCACAGTTACATAGATTAAGAGAACGAGCTGCTTATTTCATAGAATTATTTAATATAAAGAGCAACTGCAGAGAAGACAACATACTGCTCAACATTTTATCCAGCCTCCTCACATTTCTGCAGGGTTCACTGCTGGTTTTTGTAACAGATTGGCAAAGGGGATGGTACCTATGATTATCTTCTAAATTAAATGAAATAACCAGGATACAACCCTAGTCCAGTCAAGATGAAAGGGAGTCATATAATTAGCTTCAAAAATGCATGGGACATTGCCCTGAGTACTGAGTGAAATAATAGGTCTGTATACAGCAAGAAGAGGGGGAAAAAAATGTTATGTATCTGTTGACTTTGCTATAACCTTTTTGTGGCTCTAAAAAGCCAGTCTCCTGATGGCATAACAAACTGTTCATCTCAGGGCACTATAGTGTTGAAGTTTGACTCAATGATGCTTCTAGAAAAGCTAGGAGAACATCAGCCAGGACACTTGCCCTTTGTTTTGACAATCTCATAACCTATGCAAGATGTCAGATGCAGCAGAACAGCTATCACAATTGTTTATAGTCACTTGTATTCCAGATAGATTTTCAAGATATAATGAAACTGTCCAGATTGTTGCTTGTAATAAACATGAAGCTCAGACCCTTTGACTCAGCCAAGAACCAATTCTACAGCTTCATTCTGAAAGGATCTACCAGAATGCTTCACCTTTTCAAAAAAAAAAAAAAAAAAAAAAGACTATTATTAAATATATTTCAATAAAATAAAGTCATAATGAATGTCATAAATCTAAAGAAACAGTATGTGCAGCAGATGCTTTAAGGAAAGCCTGTGTCTTATGGCAGAAGCTTCAAGCGCAATGAAACTCTCCCTTCGTCCAACTTCACCTAATGTCATTTACAAACCTACAGTGAATGGCAAAATTATGATCCCTGCTTTACATGAGGTGCTGTTGAATTGTCACAGCAAAATAAAGCACCTGAGGCCATCTTTTCCGATCAGGTGATTGTATTCATTTCACAGACATAGTCAATAAACTCCAACATCCAAGTACTCTTCTGTATGCAGGAGGCTAGTACATCTCCTTTCATCACTACCACAGAGGAAACTCCCTTAACAAAAGACAATAGCAACCATACAGGGAGCAAAAACTGTCTTTCATTCAAAATAACTAATTTGAGGAAGGAATGTATAGCTTCACATCGTATGTGATAGCACAGATAATACTGTTCAGATATCCCCTAAAGCAATTACCAAAAGCAAAAGAACAACAACAAAATTATCTCAGTAGGCAAAGAAAAACCCAGAGAAAAGTTTAGGTTTTAGCACAATGAAACCACAAACAGCACTCTGACCAGGCACCGTGGCCTTGTCAGGATCACAGTTTCAGTTTTATAGCAAGAAGGTAGAAAGTGAAAGCCTGGATTGTGCTTTAAAGAAGCGTGTATTCTCTGCGTAGGGAATTTGCATCGGAGTTGTGCGCCTATGTTTTTTAAAGGCCCTCCATGGTTCATTGGATAACAGGCACACCGGCAAGTATGCAAATAGGGGCTGTCCCAAAGACAATGTGACAGACACGCAGTCAATGGTTACTGTCATCCAGCTCTTTGCGTGACATGCAGACAAGCTTAGAGAACATTGATTGTCCTATAGACGCCGGTGACTGGAGGGAACGACCAGTCGGCTTACACCAAGACACATTTTTCACTCCTGACGTTTTGATAAAGGCTTATTGACCTAAATGAGACCCAAGTTATTCAGGGAACATCAGGGGTGAAAGTGCACAAGCTGTTCTTCATGGTCATACACAAAAACTCCAGGTATCCATTAGCAACTGGCAAATTCCCCCTCCCCTGCCCGTGGCTATGTGACAGACAAAAGTGTTTTTAATATCTTGTGTTGCGTAAGTCTAAAAAGTAGTCTCTGGGGGGTGGGGGAGGCTGATGAATTTCTGTCCATACACTTATACTAGCGGCCAGAAACTTGCAGACAACAAGGAAAATTGCATTAGAAAATTATGCCTTCCTGGGCTACAGACTTATGGCCTATATTTTCATGATTAACAGCTTAACATGGAACTTTACATTAACTAGAAGGATGCCAACCTGGTCCTTAGTTCATTTCTGCTGGTGATAATTAGGGCTAATTCCATTTAATAGCAGGTACCCTGGCAGAAAGCAGCAATGCCTCACACCTGAGAGTTCCAACAAATCTGAGTTGCACTACGGATCAATTTGGTCCACTGTTTCTTCGATACTTTCTCCTAATTGTCCACTTAACACCTATCTACTAAGTGTACTGTAAAAAAGTTTGCGCTTCTCACAAAGAATCAGCTAGACTGAAACATCGCTTCGAGAAGCTGAGATAGGAAAATGGAAGGATGAAGTGCTGAGCAGACAGAGAGGATGTAAAGAATGAGTGAAATAAGAAAAAAAGCCACATTCAGCGCAAGGGAAAAATTAAAATACAGAGAAAATAACTGCCTGCAAAACACTAGTGGGAGTGGGGATTAAAGCTCAGTGGAGGAGTTTTCCTGGTTAAAATTACAGACACACAAGAACTGCACTGTGCATGTAACTTAACTGTGATCTCCTTTCTACAAGGTCAAAACAGAAATACAGCACTGAGATAAAAAACTTATATTGACATGGTAAAAAGAGCCCTCTGAGATGTGACAGCAGTGTGGGCATACAGGAGCCCTCTTGCTTAGGAGAAGAGACTTTTTTTCCTTTTAATTATCAATTTGTACATGGTACTCTCACTTCTGCCATCCTTCCTCCTCAGCCCAGGCATAGGGTTAATGCCATCTTCATGCCTTCTCAGCCACATAATCCAAACACAGCCAAATACCAGATTAACTCTGGATGAAAAGGTAGAGAAGATGAACATGAGATACACATGTAGATCACTTTTCTTGAAGAACTCTGTCAGTGTCAGTAACCATCCAGCTGCAAGCAACTCCTCACGTGTAAATTCACAACACTTTCAACTGTAAGGAATAAGCAGATGAGAGTAGTGTAACAAGCCCTGGGCTTTTCTACTGTGGTACAGTGCGTGGTGAAACTACAATAGATCTCCAGCTAGCCATTTAGCAGACGCCAGGGAATGAAGTATTTCTCATGAAGACCAGTAAAGGAGCTTGAGTCCTCACTGGTGCATTGGTGCAGGAGTGGGGTCAGCATGTGGGATCCATTTCAGAAGTCTTACGACAGATTCTCCTGTGCATCTCACTACGCACTTTCACAGTTTTGACATGGAAACAGAAGTTCCTTTGAGCTGATCAGGTACTACATGAACAGTTTTGGGAATCGCTTCAAGTATAATGAAAGAGCGATCAAAACATAAAAATTATCCTCAGCCCGAGACAGACATGTCATAACTTAATCATGTGGCTAAAGTACAGCTCTCATCACCTGATGAAAGAACTTAGGCAAGATCCATAAAAACGCAGTCCCCTCACAAACACACCCATGCTATTTGTCATTACAGCCCATATCTCCACAGTTCCCATGGATTAATCACAGTTTCATAATAGCCCACAGAGGGAACACACAGAGAACAGCTCAAAGAACAGCTGTGATGAAAAGCCCATGTATTAGGTTTGACTTACACTGAAGAATTGGACCTGCTATGGGTAAGGCCACTTTTAACTATCACCTTGACAAACTTCAGGATGCCATTAGGCAAAAGAACAAGAAAGTCCCTTCTATCAAGAGGACAACAAGGAAAAGTTACTTATGAAAAGGACTGTGACTGAATTGAAGGAGGAACCAGACTTCGTCAGCTGTGTGACTGGAGTCAGATCTATGAAAACAAATACACACAAGTATATTAGAAAAATGAATATCTGGTTTATTTTGCTAATAAATACATCTTGAAAAGCCTTTCTTTTACTACTCCATCCCCACTGGATTGGAAGAGCTACAATCCAATGTTGGGAGGCATCCAACATCCACACTGCGAGGTAAAGTGCAGTAGGAACTCCAAAAGCAAGGACAGAGTCCCTAAACTTAGCTGAAGGACATGTTTTTAAGCAATTAGACAGATTAATAGCTTGGGGAAACAAAAACCACTACAAAACCCTGACATAGAATGGAACATGACACCATAACAGCAGCTATTTAACAGATAAAGAAATTGTCTCTGGAGGCTGAGAAAGCATCTCTGTAGAGAATATATTGCCTGATGCTCTGCCTGTAGACCTCAAAGCTGTAACTGGTCATGGAGCATCACAGAAGTTCACACAGCCATTCGATGTGGGAGGACTAGATGAGGTCATCTGAAACCTGTTAGGAACAAGAATGCCTTTACTCTGAGTCTAGACTTTTTTCAATGAACTCAATAAACATGACAGGTAAAAATACATGTTTCAGGAACAAGGAGGCAAAGCATACGACTATGGTATTCTAAGAGGAAAGGGAGATAACAAGCACAGGAAAACAAGAGGCATTGACGAGGGGGATGACTTTAAGCCTCACAAGCACACAGTTCTTGTACTGTAAGAATTTCCTCCCATCCCAACATTTTACTGGGAATATGACTCTTACCCATCTCTGCCATATCACAAGCTCTATTACATTATCCTCACTGGAGGCATCAACCACATTGTTCCCACAAGTCTTTCAAAATCTGGCTTCTTTCAGACTCTAGCTTCAAGCATGATAAAGTTCCCATGAATTCCTTTAAACAAGGAAATAAGCTCTCCCATAGCTTGTATAGGGATTGCATGCCAACCAGCATTACCTCAGCTATAAGACTCCTGTGGCACTACTTGCACTGATACCTATTTGTAAGGCAAGGCAATGGAAGAGCTCTGCTACACAGCTAGTGCGCCAACAGTAAAGTGGAAACCTCCTCGCAATCTCAGGCAGCAGTAGTGGAGCAAGGACTGCCAAAAGTTTTGTTCAGAAGTCATGACAAGGAGGTCTCTGAAGTAGCCAAGAGAGGGGACAATAGATCCGCTGATGCTAATGAGAAGTGACAAATGGAGCACTTGCTGTCAGCCAAGGGCTGTGGACCTGGATTGGGCAACAGGGAAACAAACAGGCTCAGCATCTTCTCAAGCAGGGACACAGCATATCCTCTACAGCCACCAAAAGGTCAAGAAAAAGCAGGAATGTCTCTCTCATGTAGAGCAATAGGTTGCATTTACACTCAGAGAAGGGTAGCATGCAAAAAAGGAAACACTGCAGGCTACAAATCAGTTCAGACAGAGCTAGAGTCCACTTCACAGCACACTGTTCACCTGACACATCAGGGCTTGCAAATGCTTCAGACGGCACTTGTGTATAGCCAGAGCAGCACTTGTCTGTGCAAATTAACAGCAGGCAACTGTTTCTTCTAATCTCACTCACTTTGTATAGAGAGGCCCCTCTTTGTTCTGTCAAGAAAGGCAGGATTTTTTCCTGAAAGCTGTACTGTGTTTTCTAAGATACACAGAACAGCAAAATCAGATGGCCTAGGCAAACAAAGACAGACACCGAGCTCAATAAAGTAAAAATCCCAACTTGATGAAGTACAGATCAAAAATAAAAAGATAAATAGTTTTTCATATATATAAACACTTACTGAGCAACAACAAGTGCCAAAAGTGCTATTTAGGATTGGGGATTTTTCTCCCCCTACTTAAATCTCTTCACTTCCAAAGATCTTGTAAATTGCATCTTTTCAAGTGAAAAACAATCATGAAAAGTTTTTAAAAAAATGTTTAAAGCCAGAACACTTCGTGTTCCTTCCTTTCAAAGAGCCTAGTATCATTTGCTAAAATTCTTTATCTAGCATAAAGAATATAATAAATATCTAGCAAATTTGGCACCAAATGATTAAACAGGCAACAAAAAACAAAAAACATGGTATCAGTATCACACTTCTATCTTCAGAGCCCCATAATTAATCCTAAGAAGTTACTGGACATCATTAAAGTCCCCTTATTAATGTTTTTAATTAAGATTAAATAATATTTACATAAGTGTTCATGTTCTGAAAAAAAAAGGGACACTTACTACGAGACGGACTTAGAACACTTGATTGTGCTGAAGCTTTTCTGTTTTCCCTTAATCGGTGCCGAGAGCACAGAACAATAGCACTGGGACCAATAAAGAATACTGCAGGCCTGCAATTTTAGGTTGAGATTTTCCAAAGACTCCAAGCAACTAAATCCTATTGAATTTCAATAGGAGTCGGGCACCTAACTCCCTTAGGTGCATTTAAAAAGCCTTTAATTGATTTCTTAGCTTTCTTCTCCCTAGAGGTTTCGGCCAAATCCAAATGCAGGCAGTTGAATTTTTTCCACCAACTACAAAAGGCCTCAGATGTCAGTGGTGTAACTTTGCACATGAAGGCATGGTCTCAGAACGCGGCTGCGTTATAACAACTTTCCACACCGTCACCCCTGCACAAGTCTCTTCATAACGCAGTCGTCTTTAGCTTTTGAACTTACTTGCTGATGATATCCACCAGGAATTTACAGAAGTAAATTAAGCTGGGCTTGCACATTTAGTTTACGATACTTGTTTTAGTGTGAAGTTCTCCCCCATCACAAAGTATGCTCAAGAGCTAGACTTTAAATCCAAAGTATTTGGCAAGAGAAAGGAAGTGTCAACATGTTAACACTGGCACAAAAATTATTAAAACCCCCACTCGTTTCTGTTTATTTCATGAACCTCTTATTCAGGGCTTCATAAAAGTCTCTAGAATGAATTCATACAGGACCCTCTCCTTCAAAGTGAAAAATGCTCTGGCTTCTACCCAGTGCAGCATATGCTTAATTTTATATCTCAATGAATTGAAAAGAACTATTCACCTACTTAAGATTAAGCACACATACACACAGTTCACAGAGATGCACACTCATTCATTAGTACATACAATATGCTAATACGAGTAGAAAGGAACTGTTACAGACAATTAAAAAAAATCAGTCTGAGCCAAGTAGTCTATTTCTTTATGTTACAGAGAACTTTTCATATTAACAGTATTTATACAGTGGCTACTTTCCTTGATCTGATTATTTTTATCCTGTCAAGTGTCTTGTTGCATGCTTTTTATTAAATACCCTTCCTCACTCATTTTTTAAAAAGTTACTTCATATCCACCATGTCCTACACCGACCAGTTCATAAGTCTTCCCTTTGCTCCACAGCTAACATTGAATTTATTGGGGGATCCCATGAAGAGACTGTATGTCTGTTTTTTTCTGGCTATAAATGACAGGGCCATAAAAGCTATTGTGTCTTTCAGTAAACCATGATTCTCTTATACTCTTAGACTATCACAACACTATTACTTTCTGAGAGAATATCAATATCGTACAATATCTCTTTCCTGAAAGCAGAGCAACACAAAAGGAAGAATCTGGCCATTATCAGCCCAGCTTAACCTGCAATAGCTTCACTTTGCATACTTAAAAGGGAATGTGATAGTAGATGGCATTTTTAAGATGCAGTGGCCAAGTTCTGGTCACCTGCTATACAGTTTGGTAACCGCAACACTTGAAATCTAGTGGTTTCAAACACACCAATGTACTTTTTTTTTGTTTGAGGCCACACTGTGATAGCAGCCAGGAAGAAACAATACATTTTAAAACAGAAATTAGAAAGATTATTGATGAAGAAATATTTTTGTTCCACTGGTTTTGAAAAGTAGAAAATAATTTCCGGCTTTCTATGAATATTACTTTTTCCTCCTTACTCATCTCTTTTCATTGTATTAGGAAAGGGCAGAAGAAAAGAGGAAAAAGACTGGTAAGGATGGGAAGCTAGAAACCTCTAGTCTTCAATTATCTTTCACATTAAATCCATCTTTGCTCTTGACAAATGGTGTTTTTCTACAGAGTCATATTTTACACAAACTGCAGCCAGGTTTCATTTTATATTTAAATTTTAGTGATTTTTTCCTTTTTTTTTTTAATGTGTAGTGTTTTTAAACACAAGGTGTATGTCTGCAGAATCGTCTGTAGATTTAAGGCATGAAAGGGAATACTTTTTTATAATAAAGTAGAAAACTTAGAAACTACATTTCTTTCTCTAGAAACTTGCAAAACAAGGACTGTAAGAAAATAAGCTTTCATAAAATTAATTTTCCTTTTTTGTTGTTTCTCTCTCCGTACAGTCACCAATTGACCAAGGATATCTACATTGCCACTTTGCAATAAACCTGACCTCCGAAGCCCTACTAGTTCTTTGGGAGTCTCACTCCTCCAAAGCTGACAGCACTGCATATCCATCATCTCAACCTTACCCACAGCCCAGACATTCTGACCTACGAAGATTTCTCAACTTAAGGGCACTATCCAGAGTCCAAACAAAGAGAAAACACACCCACAAGCTGTAGCAGTGCCCTTCTTTGTTCCCTGGCTAGGTAGGAGTCAGGAAGACTGAAACGATAGGGGAGATCAGAGCTCAACTTGCTATTCAGGTACAGGTTTCTCATACGGCTTTAACTCCGCTCCAGAGAAACCCACTACTCTCACCATCCTCTCCCACACAAATGCTTCAAGACAATGAGATAGTAGCACTGGGGATCAAAGTATAGCTGGATATGCACAGCAACATCACGAGGCCCCCACATCTAAATCCCATGAGCTATTATGAGCTATTTGAACAACTAGCTCCTACAAAAGCAGGTACAGAGTATGCTGAAGAGGAACTCTGACGAAGTTCTAACTTCTTACCTCTCTTGTGTAGACAAGACATCCCCTCCCCTCCCAGCCCTGCCCTCCGTCCAAAATGGAGTTACAAAATGGTACTGTGTGCTAGATAGCCTTGCTTCAGGATTCTTAGCTCTACCCTTCCAGCTCCTCTATGTGGTTTTTGGCTTTATGGGACCTGTCTGGGATGTGGTATGTGTTCTGCAAGTAAGACATTTCCAGAAGAGTGAAAGGTCACCAAAAGCAGGACATTACCTCTTTTCTACATATACTCATGATACCCTCCTTTTCTAGAAGCAGCATATTTTCAAAATTCATCCTCCAAAAGTAAGATTTCTGGCCTGGGCAATGACTGTACTCTTCAGTAACAGTTTAACAAGAACTAAATTTCAAATGGATTAACACTGGTTTCAACCACCTCCAGATAACAAAGGGAAAAAGAAAACTTTCATTTTTTCCGGACTGGCAGGACAGCATTGCAGGATAGAGCTGTCAAGTTCTGAAACACAATCCTGCGCGGTTAGAAGTAGGGGGCATTCCTTTCACACACCTGGGCGACCACTGCTCAGTTACTGGTATCAGGCTCAGCGTTGATAAGAGTTCAAGTGCCATATTTCTGTTTGACATTCCCATAAACACAACCTGCTTTTGCCTCAACATACTTGAGCTCTCTCCCAGGCCTGCTCCAGGGAATACGCATCATGCTCTTCCACACAGCTGCAAAAACAGTCACACACTAAACCTGTAGTCCAGGCACTTAATACTCCTCACAGGAAAACACATGTGCTAGTTTAAGCTAATAAAAAACCTCTCAGATGCCATATGTACACAGCCCATTCAGTCAGCATTTTACAGTTGCCTCTAAAATTTGTGAAGGAGGAGAGGGGAATTATTTGACATGCAAAATAAACCTAACCGAAGGCAACAAAGTCAGCATTTTCAGCTAAGTGGCAAATACATTTCACATACTGAAGGCAAGTAGTTTCCTCCTCGTGCCAATTTCCTGCGCTCGTTCAATCAGCGAGCATTAAACAGTTGTAGCTATCATTTAGCGCATCAGGATTATAGCATACCAAAATGGGAAGTTAATTTATACCAACCAAAGCACATGATTAACTCAGTGCAAACTCTCCCTAGAGCTTTGATAATGTTCCAAACAGATCAAACTAAACTTACATTTGCAAAATGAAGATATAAACCAGATCCCTCTGAAGTTGCATACCCCATTAACCAAGCTACCGTTATGTGCAAAGACTTATATTTTTACTTGGATTCATGTTTCTATCAGTTTGGGGTCCAACATAAATAAATGGTGCAACAGAGGCAGCTCTTTCCAGAATTCAAAGTTACGAAAGGAGAACTCCAGCTCTGTGAAACTCCCTTCACTCACTATCACCTTTCCCCTGCTCCCTTTACAAATAAAGGACAAGTGCACTATTCATTGCTGGAAGAAAAAAAAAAATATCTTAAAAAAGCCATGGCCCTCTCAGTGGCAGCTGGTCTGAGCTTCAAGACATCAAATACCTCAGGAAACTAATAGGCATTATATGGAATGAATTTAACAACAGCAACAAAAACCCAAACCCAAACTGATATTTGGCAGATTTCAGGAACACTGTACTCCAAAACTCTTTGGAAAAGGAGAGACCTTATAAAAGCAATGCCTAGGACATGTCAAGAATAAACTGAAGGCTCTGCAACAGTATATGGGCTAGCAGGCAGCTGATGTAGCAAGCAAAAGCCACCCAACCAGAAGAATACCCTCTGTGGAATGGTACTTGAAGAAGGAAAACAATTGCAACCTAAAGGAACAGGCACAAGGAGCATAGTGTAGAGACAAATGAGCCTTTTCTGTGCTGAAACAGTGGGCAATGCAGAACAGATTGAGAGTCCACTTTAAGATATACGTTATCAGAACGACCAAAGCACTGGTTATGCGTTTTAAATGCATTAACATACCAGAAAATCCAACTAGTAGCAGTGGAGCAGGACTTCATATTATTGCATTACTATTGCACTCATTTTTCTGAAGCTTGAGGCATATCTGCTCTCTATGTGAGCTATTCTTCCAGGTGATTCATGGTATGATTTTCTTCTAGGAACAGCTGAATTTTCAAGGGCCTTCTCTTTGATCTGAGATTTACTGTTGCTTAAATTAATAATTAAACTGAACACATCATTGGAAATGCCCCATTTCCAAACATTTTTTCCTAATATCTTATGTGATAAAGCAAATGACAGTCTTACTCCACAGCCAGACAAATTCTGTCAGTAATTATAAAAACTTTTTTGGTGTGTTTGTGTTTTGGGTTGTTTTTTTTTTAATGTCAAAAGATCATCCAGTTTTTTAGCTTTCCCTTTACACCTTCTCTGCAGTTCTCAATACTCACTATTTCAAAAAGTTGTTTTTAGTATGTCTGTCCTGCTTAAGCCTCTCAAGATCCCATTGTGTTGGATGTGATAGTAACAAAAAACTGTAAGTCTAGTCTGGACACCAAAGGTCTTACTGCCAAACCAGAGAGCTAAGATTACCCACTGGAACCAAAGATGCTCATCCCACCCAAAAAGATACTTGTTCAGCAACAGAGGAACTAGTAAGAACCGACGCTTGTACCAGTTGTCTTAATAGAAATGAAGCAAGATGTTAAAGAAAGGCGACTCCTTGCTTTAAAGCTACTCAACCTTAGTATTTACTAACCCAGTATGCAAGCCACCACTGTGTGACAAACAACTGAAACACGTGACATTTTTCATATCCTGTCATTACTGAGAGGTGATAATGTTCTTTACACTGTAAAACATTCTTTTAAAGCAATATTTTCTCAGTATGCAAAATAAATAATTACCAGGCTAAGTTCTTTTCTAGGACTAAGGGGGAGGGAAAAAAGAGAGTCCTGATGCACAACAACCAAATACTGACACACGAATAGTGCATGTAAAGAGTTTGGGTTACATCCTTTTTTAATGGTTTTACAAAAGAAACAATAGCTTAAGTGGCCAAGACCTCTAGGAATGATCAAATGCCACAGGTTTTAGACTACCTTACAGAAGGAAGAGGCTACTTAAACTGCAGTTCAGTCTGGATAGTTTTCCAGTTTTCTTAAAGCATCAGTAAAGGTGGCTAAAATATGGAAACCGGGGTCAGAGGCCTATCCTCCTCTGCCGAAGGGAACAAGGCAACAAAGCCAAACTCACCCATTTGGCGAGTTCTTTCTCAGTGGATGAAACAAGTGGGTCTGCCACACTTGGATTTGCGTCCTATTTCCAGCTCTGCTAAAAATGGCTTTAATGACAACCTCATGTTTCCCCTTTCCTGAACACATAACACATTGCACATTTAACTTTGTACAGAAGTGTCAATTGCTAGTACTGTTCAGGGTGTAATTAATAACAATTACATTACACTAGAAAAGCACATAAGGGACTGCTTTGTGTACAATGTGCATTTCCTCATCAGCTGGATGGCCAAAGGAAACCTACTAGACATGAAAGAGTGGTACAGCTGTGTCCCATAACTGGCTATTTGAATATTTATAAGCTATTGTACTTGGGATACCAAAGCTGATGACATGAATGCATGTTTTAGTAAGTTCATCAATAAAGCTTTCCTCATTAGAAATCTGCCCCTAGCATGTTACATCAGAGAATTCTGTTATCATGAACCATATTACTTGTCCCAAGTGGCATACTGTTAAAGCCAGAAACATTGTGCCTATTTTAACAGCATGCTTTACGGTACTCAAAATGGTAGAAAGCCTCTGGTAATACTATCTGTGGTTTCACACCTTTTGAGTAATAGTAATGAATATTTCATGCTATGAAGATATGAAATGTGTTCATCTCGGCTGCTAAATCACCCTGAAAAACACTATGAAAGCTCTCGGTTTTAAATACTTTGTGAATTATTTGCAGGCTGTGGGAATTCTCTCTTCAACAAATTTGATTATTTTTTAGGTTTAAAAAGACAGCAAACAGTGGTGGTGCTGGAATAAGCCATCAGTTCTCAGCGCAACACCGAGTAGTTAGCACCGCGTGACTCCTAGTATTGCCATGAGACTTCATGTTTGACTGTTTCAATCTTAAGCATAGTGTTAAACATGGACACATTTTTTCACATGGAGAACAGGGCAAACAATCTTGGGGGGGGCTGGGGAATCTATTGCAAACTGGAGGTATTTGTATACTAACTGGCTACTGCACTAATGTTTTCCACGGAAATTCCAGCTGCATTAGTTTTGGCAACAATTAAAGACTACTTTTAGAATCCTTAACAACATTCAAGGAGTTCCTTTTAACTTTACTTCATGTTCTGTAGTTCTTTCTACTCTTTAAAGCTGGAAAAGCAGGGGGTTTTTTCAACTTTCAACTTGTTTTACTGTTAAAATAAATACAAAGATAAGTTTGTCAGAATTCATGCTCAAAGGAACCCCACTGAAGTATTTATTCCTCTTTGAGAGCTGAGAAGCTCCTCTTCTGCTCAGGTTGTACCTCTTACTGCTGCTCAGTACATTGTGCAACTCTGCCTGTGAGCCAACACGATCATAGGACTCAATGATAAAAGAAGCTATTCAGAGTTTTGGCAGGAAGAACACTTCTGACATTTTGTTTCATCTGGATCACAGGATTAGACTTCGGCTCAGGGCTTTAACACTAAGCTGCCCATGCTACATCACACAGAGCTGCTTTCTGACACCTCTTGCACTGTATAGCACTTTATTCTTGAATATTCCCATCCAAGTCAACGGGATGACCCTTGAAGCAAGCTGCAATCTGTAACAAACAAGCACAGTTGAACCTATCTGTTAAAAAGGGAAGATTACACCCTTACACTACAGATATCTAAGTATTGAGCCACATAGTCAACGATTTGTGTTTCTTCAAAGGAAAACACAAACAAAAGCCAGCACATATGCAGGCATCAGAAATGTAATTGCACCATATTCCAAAGAGCAGCTAAACTGTTAAAAACCTCTGTGACTAGATGTGATGTATTTCAAGCATGTTTGGAACTACAACACAATCACACAAACAACATTCGTATTAATACTGATTAACTAAATTAATATTAACTTCCTGGCTAGAAGGTGACTTCATGGAGAATGAAAACTCCAAGTATTTGAATAGGGTAAACATGCAGGGCTTTTTCTATAATTAATAGAGAGAAATAGGCACATACAAAGGGAAATTCATCTGAAGTGTTCTAGGCACCTTAAGATGTAATAAGCTACACTTTCAGGAGTACCTATCCTTTTCCATGAAGGGAAGGCCTATGTGATTGGCTTATACTACCTAACCTAACTTTTAGACAGCTAAAAGCTGCAAAAAAAAAAATCAGAGTCATCCTAGAAGAACTGCTTTGAATTATCCAATAAAGTATTCTCAGCTTGGAGCAATGGTATAACAGCAGAGGAAATTTACTATCGGTTCTCACTTGAAAGAGAGGTTTATGAAGGGTTTCTATTTTGGGGGTAGTTTCCCTAGAGAGGTCCATGTGATTACCTTGTTTACCTCCAGTTTCCCTCTCAAAACTCCCAAATCCATTAGTTGATCTGGACAGATCAGAAGGTCAGGCATGTCAGAGGAGATTTAAACTTCCTGAAAGTGGTATGAAAATAAGGAGCCTGGCAGAAAAGAAATATCCTTTCTACACCCTCAGAGAAAAGATTTCATGCTAATAATCACACTCATTGGGATTCTCTAATTTTTATCAACATCAAGCATCAGGAAGGCTTATTGCAAGTTTCAACTGAAGCCATTGGGCTTCATAAAAACAAACAAACAAACAAAACCCAGAAAGGCAAACAACCGTCCACCTCAAGACCCCCAAAGCCCCCTAGCATCGTAAGGTTTTCCAGTATCAGTTTTCTATGACTAAGCAGAATTTTTCCTACTGATTCCTGTAACCTATGTTTACCCCAAAAAAGTGACTAAATGCAAATCACTTTCATAAAGAAATTTTTTAAAACTATGAAACCAAGAGGTTTATTTTTCAGTTTCAGGAACAGTTTGCTTAACTTCATACTGAGTTTCATGGCAAGAGTGAAACAGGAAATACTTCCTCCATGTCCTTTCCACCACCACCCACCCACATACTTCTTCACATTGTTACATGACTGTTTCCAGGTAGGAGAGAGAACCATTTCAGGGAAAAAAACCTGACACCTAGTTTCAAAGGTTTAACTCCACAGAGAGATGTAACTCTTGATTCATCAGAGCATGAGCTCAGCAGAGAAAGCAAACCAATGAATCTTCATTCAATAAAGAGTATGTATTCATCATGTAGTCACTTCTTGAATCAACTCAGATTGATTAAACTTCTTTCATTAACTGATTTCAGCTCATCTGGTATATTAACATCTATATGACCCACCTGGGGCCCTCGAACATCTGCTGCACTTGTCTGACTTGTTTTAGGAAGCCCAGGCCCCTCTGTTTATTATAAGCATTTCTCAGATTTCTGTTAAGACCTTTAGATTCCCTGGATCTTTCTTAAGAACTATGGCAGCTAGCTGCTTATTCTCCATAGAATCATTTGTTGCTGTTGTCCAGCAGAGCTGAACACACTTCTCTCATTCAACCACACATGCTCAAACAGAAATCTGCTGGTCTTCCATAAAGGGAGACATACGGTTCATGCTTATGCCTGTCCACACATTTTCATTTTCTAGTTCATAATGGTCACAATAACCCACTGAGTTCAAATATTTACAATCAGGAGTAGGTGTCAGTAGTGGGTGGGGGGTTGTGGAAGATCAAGCATTTATTTGTGCCCCACACATTTAGGATGTTGCTCTTGGGCCTCTTATAAGACACTTTTCTGCATGCATTATACTTACAGAAAAGCTATTTTCCACTACGTTCCTTTATTAGCATATGAAAAATACATAATGATGTCCTCATGTGCAAACAGAAAAAAAAATTTTCTATTCTTCAATATCCTCCAAATTTCTGAATGTTACACAGGATAGTATGAGCTGATAAATTTTATGGTAAACGGAAAAAACCAACAGCATACACAAACACCATATCCTCAGTATAGTCTCTGCATATTGGATGCAAAATTTGGTCTGCAAAAATCAGTTAGGAATTTTCCTGTATTGTACACAAAAATATGATCTGTACTTGATTTCGTTGATGTTAAATAACTTAAGACTTTTACACATATTCACCAGTTATTTTGAGGTTTATTTGTAGTCATATGAGCTGTTCAGAATATTTCTTTTGAAAATAGTTAGAAGTTAATTGACTCAAGATTTTGGGGGTGAGGAGTGAACTTTCTAGACTACAAGCCATAGTATGTTAACACAGACAGTATCTCACACTATATTGAGCTCTACTAAGATGAAAGGCTTAGAGGGTTCACTGTATAATAAAAAAAGCTCATGTAAGCAAAAGAAATAAATATTTGCAAAGAGAAAAACTGCCTTTAAATTCCTAAAACCCACCCCACACTGAAGATTCACCATCATATTAGACAGAAACATCACCATAGAGAAGAGTGGAGAGTAGGAGAATGAGCACAAGGAATAGCCTTCCTTAAAAAAATAATTATCTAAAAGTAGTTAGACAATCTTTGACTTTCGAAACTGCTGAACCAGTCAGTTCTATCTCATGTTCAGCATCATACTATTAAACTAAGTCAAAAGTTTCTGTGGTTACTATCAGATGAAATGAGCTAATTTCCCCTGAGAATTGGCTACACTGACCAGATGTCTTTAGCCAGCTACTCCCCAGATCAAGCAGGAGCAGCACATGCAATGCCTTCTCTGTTACTATGGAGATGGGTTTTCCCATCCACTATGCAGCCGGGCGTATAGTAGCTACCAGCTGTTGTCTCGACTCGTACTCCATCAGGAGAGACTGAGGAAAGAAAGTGGGAGACATAGGGCTGAGCTTCTCCCAGCCCTGGCCCTCACAAACTGTAACCACAGCATCCAACCCTCAATCTTAGCTGCTGCTTGGGCTCATTGCTATTGTTTAAAGCCACCTTACGATGCTTCCTCCGCTGGTTTTACAGATTCATAAGTCAACACACAACCGCTTGGTGTAACACATTCAATTGCTGGACTGGAAACTTAAGGCTTCCCCAACTCACGCTTCTAGCCCAACATTCCCATCTAAATGGTTTTATGAGCTTAAATCTAAATCTCCAGCAGTAACCCATTTCAGGTTCCTGACATTATTCTTGCTTCATACTTTCAAAGAAAAACTTCGTGGACTAATGGTTCCCTATCCTTCCTGCAAGGCTGGTTAATACCTTCAATTCCCATTACTTTTTAACTCCTGTGGAACTTTAATCCGTCTCTGACCATGCTGATGAGCTGCAGAGAAACAACACTGGCTAGGATTTTCATTCTTGCATTTTCTTTTTGAATGCAGCCAAGTTCAAATGTCTAATTATAACTTTGCAGAGTTAATGATCAATTTAACAAAGGCTTTAGAGTATCTTTGAAGTCATAACAACAAGCCAAAGGGGGGTTTAAAACGTTAACTGCACAGGGAGCCTATGTAGAGAGCTTTCTTAGGATTATCTCTCTCACTTAACAACAAAGTTGAGTCATTTCAGAATACTTCCAGAAACCCCATGGCTCGATCTGGTTGCCACATAGCACAGAGCTCTAGCTAGTGTTTATTTTATAGCTCTGAGCAGCACCAATCATTACCCTATTAATTCAAGCATGTTTAATTCAATGTCCTTCAACTACTCAGTCATGCCCATTTGTAACTTTTAAGCAACTACAGAAAGGTACAGCTTGTTACCACATTTATACCTAACAGGTGCTAATCACTAGAGGTTAGATATACAATGTAAGTAGGGTATATATTAAGACAGCTACAAGTAAGGTTCACTTAAACGTATGATATGCAGCCTCTGCTCCTTTTGCGTAAGGCACACTTTTTTCCGCTTATCACACAGGCTGAATTTGCCTTCAGATGTATGTAGCTCCTGCCGATGTCAGTGAGCTATAAATACACATCAGAGGACACACTCTGACCTGTTTACTTTTTAATCTGACGTATGTAGCCCCTCATATTTAGTATATGTTACGCACCATTGCAATCCTGAATCAGCACATCCAGAATAACAATAAGGGCATGCTTAGCCTGGAGCAGCACACAGGGAAAGCAGTCAGGCTCCTCCTTGCTTTCCTTTTACAGCAATCCTGCCAGTCAGCATCACCGGACACATTTTGCAGCGGTTTTTTTTGTGTCTGCCCTCAGGTATCAGACAAGGGTGAAGCTGAAAGGCATTAACCTGTTAACAAAAGGTTAAGCAAGGAGTTAGGACAGCAAAGGAGTGATAGATGAGGGGGCAGCCGTTGCTGGTCCTCCAAAGTGAGCTGAGGGGAAAACCAACAAAACCTCAGGCTGCCTGCAAGATCTCCACCAACACTTTCCTTTGCGCTATACTGGAGAACATGGCTGGACATTCTTCCCATTTAAAATTACAAGCGAGGAAAATTTCCATAGCAAGAAGCAGAGACAGTCTCTAGAGCTGAGCGCTGTAAGAGGAACATTTCACAGGTTTGACCAATAATTTAACAGCCAATCTGTGGCTTGTGCAGAGTGACAGGGCTGTAATGAAAAACTTCTAGGCACATAGGGGCTTATATATAGGGTATTATCAACAAAGAAAATTTATGTATCTTTTTTTCCCAGTGCTGCAGTTACAGACCACAATAATTGTATGGTGACATGTAGGATAAGTAAAAGCTGGATAAATTACATCAGTGAAAATCAGTGTTTCCTCTCTAAATCAGCCAGTGCAATCAGATTTCCTTTCAGATCTCTTGGGAGATTACATCTTACTGCTTGCTTCATTTAAACCCAACTTCCCTAGACTTTATCTATGTGACAATTTCCACTTCATGGTGAGTTTGTTCATTACATTCAGGTACTTACCCTTATAGCCCTGCCACAGCAAAGGATTACGGATGCTTGAGTCTAAAGATCACTTAAGCTCTGATAAAATGTAAAGCAATAAAGAAGTGAGAGCAGTCAGTCTGCATCATGCTAAAAAAGGCTTTTAATGAATACCAGAGTACAACACTGCTGCAACAAGACCATGGAGCTGGCTTCCCATTTTGGGGGGAGTTTACTTAAACTCTGAAGAACGTTAGTCTTCCCAGAGATGATCAGGGCACTTATATTCCACAGAAGTAAAGGGATGATTTTTTGTTCTATTTTTAAAACAATTTTTCTAGAAAAATCACATTATGAAATGGTATTTGGACATTTATCACAACTATCCCTACCATTCTTTCTAAGTGTACAACACAAACGTTGTACTGCAACAGCAGTACAGACCTGTATATTTTTAATAAAATACAACTGCATCCAACAAAAGAGAATGAGGTATCAAATTTGTTTGCTTCTCCATGCTTTGAAAGCATAAGGACTCTGTTTAAATCAGAAAAACAAGCAAGCTCATCAGCTCTCCTCAGGACATACAGGACCTTGAAAACAGGGGTTGCATCACAAGGCACAGCATTTTTGGTTGATACAGCAACACAACAGCTATAAATCCTGAGACAAAGTCTTCACATGTGTTTCAGTGGTTTAGTAACCCCTATCATATCTTCCAAAGCAACATAAGCACTAGAAGCAAAATTTGCACACCTGTAAAGAAAGCTGGATTCTTCAAGCATAAACTGTGCCAAGAGAGGTGGTGATGACAGGACATCTGTCAACTGACACTTCTTCACCTACATCAGAAAGATTCACCCATGATTTTTAGAGATTTTACAAGCTTATATTTAATTTCACAAATGCAATTAGGCCTACATTCATCCCACCTCGCTTTCTGCTTTTAGCTGGAAAACCCATGGCTCCATCCATAAATCTGTGCAGGAGAGGGGCACCTCTAGAAACACGCTACATACCTAACTTTGACATCTCAGCCTCAGGTTAGATGGCATGTGCTCATACTTGATCCTCAAGTAAAGCAGCACTCAGGTTCCTGAAAGCTATGAAGTACAAACAAAAAAACCCCACCCAAACCAAAAAAAGAGCTTTGCCATACCACAGTGAGGTAAATGCACTGATTTTCTGCCAGATCCAACAGCAGGGATAAAAGAAGTGAGTGCATACCAGCTCTTCAGTAGGCCATAAAATTCTCATTCTATTGTAGTAAGTTAATCTGAGACCAACAAAAGTTTAAACCAATGATTCAGACTGTGAACGACTGCAGCAGCAAAGAAGCCACTGCAGATGACTGTCTGCCCCCTCTTATGGGAAAAACTCACACCCAGGGGGATGGGCAGGTGAATTTTTGCATCCATTGATACTAATTTCAACAGAAACCATCTCATAGATGCTGGCCCAAAAGCTTCTTTTTCAGACAGAACCACTGCAGTGCAACACAGCATCTTACAGTTCCTTCTCATCACCTAGCTCAGATTTTGAACACCCAAAAAATTCAGGCAGATTCTTAATTTTTAGGCACTATGCTTCATGGTGCAACATATATTGAAAAAGCTGCTACTGCTAGCTTGTCACTTTTTGTGCAATTTATCTAGTGGTTTGTATCTAGCAGATCATAGCTTTAAGTTTTTGGCACAAGAAAGATCCTTAACGTATTTATATGATGGCAAAGGCCTCTCCCTGTTTAAAATCAAGTTACATCTTTCTCTGTCAAAAAGGGACACTGTTTTGAATCGTAATCACTGCAGACCCTACAAGTGCAAAAGAAGCGGCAAGCAACATGACAATATCTCACAAATACTAAGAGAACAACCTGCAGTACAAAGCTCTTGTAGCTGCAGTCTTTAATATTTCCCTCCACAAGGTTGCAATGTACAGGTGCTCAAGACAGTATAAACACTGTCAAAAGCTGAAACCTCTATCCAAACAGGAATAAGTAGGTAGGTTCAATATACATACAAGAGGTTAGACAATATCATCATTTATCTTAACCTTCTCCTTAAATTAATGGTTTGGTTATGTAACTAAATGATGTATTTATTTCCAAACGTGTTTTTAAGTACACTTACTAAAAGACATACACCTTGCACTACTGTAATTCTTGATTAATTGTATCAATTTCTAAAACAGATAGATATGTAACTTCTAGAATCCACCTGTTTTGATTCATCTAATGCAATGCACTACAGCAAGAAAGAAGTAAAAGACGTTATTTAAAGCTTTCCATCAGAGTACATTTGTCAACAATACTTATTCAAAGCATTTGCTTTGACTGTGCCATATTTGTTTAACTACTACTACTGGTTATTTTAGCCCATACTGAAGAGTTCTGAAGAACATAATCTGGGCAGATGCCAGAGGAATGTAGCTTTTAAACTTAACCTTATATTCAAAGAGCAAAATATAGCTCTAACAACATAAGCAAGCAAAATTTTGTCATGTACACAAACCTTTCCTGTGTGTTTTTTTCTTTTTTGAAAGATTTAGTGGCAAAAACAGGATTTAAGTGGTTTTCCTTATAAATATTTCAGAAGATAGTAGAGAAATTCATGCATAGCTCTTGCTACTGCAAGAGCTACTTGAACAAATTTAGAAGTTTTACTTTAGTATTTTGATAATCAGAAAATTAAGCATTTCACATCAGATTAGATTTCACTGACTTCTGTGTGGCTTGTTTTCTTGACGTACAGTCTTCTGGGAGGGATTTGTATGTTTGTTTTTTAATCTGGTGTGTTTATCTGCTTACCAGAATCACATTCTCACACTTCAAGGTGTTTTCTGACTTTATTACATAACCAGTGTGGTGGGTTGACCCTGGCCAGACTCCAGGTGCCCACTCTATCACTCCCCTCCTCAACTGGACAGGGGAGAGAAAATATAATGAAAGGCTCATGGGTCACGATAAGGACAGGGAGAGATCACGCAAGCAATTACCGTCACGGGCAAAACCGACTTGACTTGGCTAAATTAGTTTAATTTATTACCAATCAAATCAGACTAGGATAATGAGAAATAAAACCAAATCTTAAAACACCTTCCCGCCACCCCTCCCTTCTTCCTGGGGACAACTTCACTCCCAACTTTCTCTACCTCCTCCCCGCCAGTGGCACAGGGGGATGGGGAATGGGGGTTGCGGTCAGTTCATCACACGTTGTCTCTGCCGCTCCTTCCTCCTCAGGGGCAGGACTCCTCACGCTCTTCCCCTGCTCCAGCGTGCGTCCCTCCCACAGGAGACAGTCCTGCACAAACTTCTCCAACATGTGTCCTTCCCACGGGCTGCAGTTCTTTATGAACTGCTCCAGCGTGGGTCCCTTCCACCACAGGCCGCAGTCCTTCAGGCACAGACTGCTCCAGCGTGGGTCCCCCATGGGGTCACAAGTCCTGCCAGAAAACCTGCTCCAGCCTGGGCTCTTCTCTCCACAGGTCCGCAGGTCCTGCCAGGAAACCTGCTCCAGCGCGGGCTTCCCATGGGGTCACAGCCTCCTTCGGGCATCCATGTGCTCCAGCGGGGGGTCCTCCCTGGGCTGCAGGTGGATATCTGCTCCACTGTGGACCTCCATGGGCTGCAGGGGGACAGCCTACCTCACCACGGTCTTCACCACGGGCTGCAGGGGAATTCTGCTCTGGTGCCTGGAGCACCTTCTCACCCTCCTTCTTCACCGACCTTGGGGTCTGCAGGGTTGTTCCTCTCCATATTCTCACTTCTCCCTCTGGCTGCAGTTGCTGTTGTGCAGTTTTCTTTTTCCCCTTCTGGAATTTGTTCTCCCAGAGGCACTACCACCATCACTGATGGGCTCGGCCTTAGCCAGCAGCGGGTCCGTCTTGGAGGTGGCTGGCATTAGCTCTATCAGACATAGGTGAAGCTTCTAGCAGCTTCCCACAGAAGCCACCCCTGTAGCTCCCCAATGCCAAAACCTTGCCATGCAAACCCAATACACCAGTAATTAATTGTCACCATCTTTCATTTGATAATGGTCATTGATTCTGACACTTTGCTTAGAATCAATATAGTATCTTTCTACACTCACTGTTCTCAAATGCTATCAACTGTTCTTTCTAAACTGTAGGGTACACACTAACACAAACAACTGCAGAATAAGAATCGCAGGTGATTTAACGAAGCACATTCATAGATAAGCAGACTGTTCTGTGCACATGTACTTAAACTGAAGGGCAAAGATTAACATTTAGAGCAAATCACTAGGTTATAGGACAATCTTTTTACACATTTGTTGTGTATGGAGATATAAACATACTTCTTTACTCTGAATTGGCAGTAATGCTACTCTGAGTCAGACAGTAGGGATACTTCTCTGAACCCCAAAACTCCACAAAAGGCCACAACTTGATTTCAAGTGCACTGAAAAATATAACAGGTAGGTACCAAACCTGAATCTAAAATTCCACCCGTGTGCAAAGAAGGAATAAGTATCTGTAGTTCACCATTTTAAAATTGCAGGTTAAGCTTTATTAGATACAAAGGTTTCACAACAGCACTGCAGGCATTGACATTTTGGGCTTACAAATGTATTTTCAGGTCTGGTCCCTACATATTCATGGTGCAGCTGGCAGGGAAGATCAAAGCAAAATGCAGCTGAAAATGCCACTTTTCATCTGACTTCAAGGTTTGTCATGTTTCACAGGGTTTCCATTGCTAATAATAAATCTGTCCCTGCCAGCTGAATAAATTGCACCAGATGAACACAGATTTCACAGCGCAGGACCACTGAATGTTTCAAAACTTGGAAAGGTGCTTCAAATTTCAGGTGGTGACAAACACACAGGAGACTTTCAGGGACAGTTCCCAACCCACAGCAGTAGTTACCTTTTTAGGCTCCTGAGGCCAACCTCTCTAAACAGCACCTACATCAAGACTGCTATTAGGGCCAACCCTAACAGCAGCACTACAGGGAAGCAAATTGAAACAAATACAACCCATCATTCTTGAAAGCAGCCACTGAAAAAAGGATTTTAGTGTAGCTGTTCTGGATCAGCCCACTAGCAGTGTATCTCTCCTTTGCACTCCTATTAAAATGTTTTATACAATTCCACTTCGCACAAAAGAGGACTCCTGGCAATCCAGGAGTCAAAAGCAAGCTCACAAATATTTTTGTTTCTTCTAGACAAAAACAAATCTCCTCAAGCCAGACTGCAAAGAGCAAAGGCCTTTGCAAACATAGTAAATGTATTCAGCTACTTAAAATACAATGTTTATTTTACTTCAAAGAGTTTTAGACTAAATTTCCTTAAAGCAAAAAGTGCAAGCAAAATAGTTTGGTCTTTTTTTCTTTTCTTTCCCAACCTCTTAAAACATGCCAGTTGGTCTAGACCTGCATATCACAGGCTAACATAAATAAGTGCATCTTTCATAAAATTTATTCCACAAACAGGAGCTAGACCACTGGACAGATGCAGCAGCTATATTTTAAACATTTTGGCATCCTTTTTCACCCCTGTTTCCGTTTCCCTGCACCTTCCTTTTGATCTGTTCCCACCCCAGGATCAGTCATCTTCCCTTGGGGGTGGATGTACTGGCACGGCTCAAGCTCAGCCAGATATTTTGAGGGAAGTTTCATTCCCTCCCTGCTACTTGCTCAGGAGAGAAGAGGTACTGCTCTGGGCTGAACTTCCCCCTCAGTGGCTCTAGTCAAGCTTTCCAACTTGTGAATTAGTACCTAAAATAAGAAGGCGATTCACAGAAGAAAACAGACGGACAGCGTATGAGAAAAGATACCCTATTTATCTGATGGTTCAGAACTCTGTCATTAGTGCTAACACATACTTTGCTACCTACAAAGCAGAGCACAGATCTTGGGAAGCGTCCTTCAGTTCAGCCAGCTACTGCTTTTATTCTTCAATACTTAGGTCTCCGTATTATGTTGGGGCCCAAAACACAAAGGGGCCCTCATTTACAGCCAACTCCCACACACAACAAATAGCATACGATATAGCAACAGCAATCACGGAAGCATGTTCTTTGAAGCTTACAGTAAGCCCAGAGTGCAGATTTGTGAATTTTCCTCTTGCTCAAGGACAGGCTTGCCTGCTTTCCTCCAAGGTCTTCCCCAGCTAGGAAAGCATGGAATACCTACAGGCACATTGTCAGAAAAGCCTGACAGCTGTAAAGGTACTAGAGGAGGTGGAAGGCAGGTGGCAAATTTTAATAGCATTTAGTACATTAACTATTACAGATTTTTCTTTCAAGAACTGACTTTGTCAGGGAGGTTGAGAACCCAGCTGTAGACTCTAATGCTTGTTCTTAGTCTTTCCTGCAATCACACCTTATCGTTCCATGGAAACATTAGCCTTCACTTTGTAAAACGTTAAAGGAGACTGAAGAACCACTTTTTTAGAATTGGCCCATGAAATAAAAAACTATACATTCACCTCAGACATGCTCAAGCATAATCCTACAACTTTCTGCTTTACTATGAATTTTCTGGCTTTTGACATGAAGGGAATGAATCTAGTAGTCCATTACAGTTTAACAAGTGATACAGTTAAAAAAAATTTTCTCTTGGGAAAAGGCTTGTCTGGTGACATTGGCAGCACTGGTCACTGACCCCTAGGGAAGTGGGACAGTCATACACAGATGGGAAATAGCTGGGAAGGAACTACATGGAAGCACTGAAACATTAGACCCTACCTAGTGCCTGAAAACTCAAGTGTGAGGTCCAGATGCTAAAGTCTGAATATGTTAGCATCATTGTTAGGGAACTGATACTAAGTGACAGATAGATTATATTACATAAAGTTCAATTTCTGGCTGCCCACAATGGCTCCTAATTCAAACAAAGGCCTGACAAGCGACTGACAATAAATAAATCAAAATAAAAAGCACATTGCTTTGAAACTTTAGCCTTACAGCTGGGAACATTACAGTAAGTTTATTTGTTAAAAGGACTGCTTGATTTTGACCTAATACTACTTTACCAAAGCAACTGAAAATTATTGATTTCCTGTGTTAAGAATTGAGATGAATAAAAATCTAAGAGATTACAAGTAAAAATCTTTCTTTGTTCTGTATATCACTTCCACTATGCTGGTCAGTCAGATGCCATTGTTTTTCCTCCTGGTCCCATGGCACATGAAAGTTGTCTTACTGGGAAATTAAACAAAATGGAAAGAGAGAAACAACAATATTTTCCAAGATTTTTACTGTTTGTTTTCAGCCTTACATCCAAGACTAAGAATAAACAAGAAAAACAGTAGCAGTTTTAAAGAATGCCCCACACTAGTTCAATTTTCATTTTTGTTTTAAAATGTTTGCAATTCTTTTGGTCCTGAAGCCTCTTGGGATAGAGGCCGGGATTAATATTTATATAAAGTGATTAAAAGACATTTTATTTTAAAAAAGCTGACATGCAAGCAAAGTGAATCTGTGCATGAAAGCCTAGATACACATTCAGAAAGGCAATGCAAGTCACTTACAACCCTAAAAGGGCAGAAGCTCCCCCCAGATTTTAACTGACATTGGCTTTCTGTGCGTTTGAATTCTCCATGCCTTGTAGACTGCTTCGGTCAGTAACCATTTTTAAGTTCAAGCTAGGGAAAGAATAACAGAAGATACAGTTCCACAATGTGTGACATCTGCAATTCATTAAGGAATTATAATACTCAAGAAGTCCCTGTTCCAAGAGGTGACAAAAAAACAGAAATGATGAGAAGTATCTGATCATGCCCTTCATCCCTCATCCAAGCCACTTAGTATTTCTTCCTCCACCTCTTACACCTTCACACGAAAGGTTTCACTGACAGTCTCCACCACCTTGCTCCAACTTTCTAAAGCAACTAATTTTTTTAAGTGAAAAAGCTCTAGCTCAACATCTCCTTTAAGTATTAAGAAAAAAAAAAAACCAATTAGCAACTTTGTCAATGCCACACCAAATTTAAGAGCAAGGAGAAAGACAGCTGTTTCAAGGAACAGACAACTCAGTGAGGTAACAGTCATCAGAAGAGATGTTTCTCCTGCTTGTCTCCTTGTTCACTCCATAACAAGCAGTCATCTAACACTAAGACTATTTATGATGCTGTCCTGCATTTTTCTGCCATTCTATGCTAAGAGGCATCGCAGCAGAATCTCCCACTGCTCATCTGCTATTTTCCAGATGACCACCCAACCAGATGCAAGTAGCCATAATCTACACATTTGCAGAAAATCTACAGGAACCATAGCACTGTGATGGGTGGGAAAAAGACATTAAAATCTAGGCCCCTGTTACCTGACTCTATTTAATGGAGATTTAAAGTGCCAGAGGATATTTGTCTGAATTAGCATTGAAACACTCTCCCTAGCAAAGAGCGCAAGCAGCACTGCAGTGGGAAAGGGACCAAAAGAAGATGCCTTACCCTATGCATTTACAAACAATAGTCTCTTCTTTCCAAATGAAAGCTAACTGCAGACACAAAAATCAGAAGAAATCAGCAATTTACATACAGATCACAGAGCTCATTACATATCTATGAAAATATGATTTGTTTTTAAAGAGAGAAGCATCCCTGCACATAAGCTATGAAACAAATGAAGCTGCCTGGGACGTGAAACCTAACAGTCCCTTCTGTCCAAACACTAAGAAACCAGAGTTCAGATGCTTTCCAAACGTGGAATGAACTCCTGAAACAGCTTTCTCTTAATGGCTTCACTGGCATTTCAGAACCACAGTTTGTTGACCTTGAGAAAGTAAAGATTGACAGGCTGCCTGTTTGTTTTGGGATTTGTCATTTGACAGAATGGCCACAGTGCGCATTTTTGTGCGACTTGACGCATGGCTGAGCTTCTCACCTCTGACTCTCATTGGCCATTAACCTGACATAATCAATTAAGAACAGAAAAGGAAATTTCATGTTATCACTACACTACTTGAAAGCATTTCTCCAACATTTTAACACAGAGTTTCCTAGTTTTGTTACCAAAACATAAAAATAGGTCTTTGTTTACAGTTATTCATTTTGATTACTGCTGCAAACCTTGTTCTGCTTTTGAGGTCTACAAGATCCCAGATCTATTCCCTCCACTTTACCCACTGTAGCACAAATGTATTTTAAGCACATACCAGTGGAAAGTTTGACTTCAATACAGTCAGTATACTGCCCCTACTTTTCTTGCATTTTTTCCTTGCGGATGAGATAGCAACTCACTAAGCTTCCAGTTCAGAACTGGGAGTAAAGGAAGAATTTTTTCTTTACATCCTTTTTAACTCTGTTTGCTTTAAAAAGGCACATGACTCATAGTGGTTAAATATTTAACCATTTCACTAATGATCTGGATCCTAACATGCAAGTATGAAAAGACACATCATTATGTCTGAAAAATCCTGCTCATATCCAAGCAGCTTTTTTTCATTTATATTTGTATATCTATATACACACACACGCTAGGGATCTGTAAGGTAAGTTGCTATCTCGGGACTAGCCTATACATACATTTAGTACTGGTATTCTGTGTAGAGATATGTGGGGGTTGGGGCCTGGTTGTGTTTTGGTTTTATCAAAATAGTTGCAATAATTCAAACCCAAATGTGCCTGTTATTGTATTAATAATAACAATGACATAATAGTAAAATTATACCCTATGGGACTAGGCTACACTGACGCACGCAACCACGTGCTCTCGATCACTTCAAAGACAGCAACAGATTGAAGATACTACCACACCCAACTCCTCATTACTGCACCTCTCATCTTAGAGATTACCACCCACAAAGCTGAACAACGGTAACCTCTTGTGGAAGTGCTCTTAGCCCTCTTCGATCTAACCAAATTAGTTTTAACCATCTTTAGTGGTAAACAAAGCTTTCTGGGGCAGCTAGGCACTGCAGCAAACTATGAAAGCAAATGCAGTACAATGCAGTTCTGGGCTGAGTAAAATCCCATTGAGGGGCAGCAGCAAAGAGCTAGCAGATGACTGCTTCTTAAGCTTTTCCAGAGAGACATGCTTCTGCAACTCTATCTACACCCTGTCTGTACTAGCCGAGTTTGAACAAAACAGCTTTTGTTTGTAGAGACGGCCTAGCTGCCAATTCGAGTTCAATAACTGGCTCTGGATTATAGTAGGCATGCCTAGACCTGTAGGATAAAATTAATTTCTGTCAAGTTGGTCTCAATCAGCTGTCAGGCTGATATCCCACTGTCCTGCAGCAAAACAGATGCAAAGTAAACATAAAATGCTACTTAATTCATTATTCAGTCAAATCAATACAAAAGAGGCACAGAGCGAAGTATGTAAAATAAGGGCCAAAATCTCAACTTTTATATAAAAAAAGCTTTCAAAGTTCTAAATTAAGAAACGAGACAAAAAATTAAATATACTTCTCTTTTCAGTGTTATGATTTCTGAGGCCCATCACTGAACCTGAACACGTGGAGCAGGCTAAAGCTGGGACTTCTGTAAGTTATGTTCTTTCTCTGCTTCAGTGCCTGGCTGTGCAAGAGGCTACTCACGCTTCCTTCCTCTCACCTTTTCACCACATCATCTGTTTAGGCTGCAAGGTCTATGAGGGTAGAAGCTATCTTTTAGAGTATGTGGGCCCCCACTCTGCTAAGTGTTGTACTTGATCTTACAAGCAGGACCCTTTGAATTGGCTGTAATGTACACAACAATAATACCCTTTCTCAAAAAGACAGCACACAAGTCTGCTTGTAAATTGTGTTGCAGATAAAGTTTCCAACACACTTTTAACTATCAAAAGCTAACAAATCTTAATCTAGAGTTCCACAAACACTTTAAACCAGCACTGCTGCCAAAAGAAGCAATCTCATCTGGCCAAAAAAAAGGTTAGTTTGAACCCATCTGGGTTCTCCAAAGCAGTTTACAACATAGCTGCACAAATGCTTGTATTGGCACAAGGAATGGAGCAGCAGGACCATTTCTTCAGGTGGCAGTGCCAGTTTATGCAGGCTGAAACTCATTCTTAAAAGTGCAGGCTGGGTTCTTTGAAGGATTTAACTCACAAAGCCAAGGTAGGGTGGAAAAGCTACAGGTCACCCAATTTTACTTGTAAAACTGCTAATACTCACCTCCGAAGTATGTTGCCAGGTTAGGTACATTTCTGTTTGTAAGGCATTACAGAAGTAAGATTACTAAATATTTAATTTTCTCTCCTCCCTTTTCCCCTGCCCTGGCCACTAAGTATAACTCGTTACGAGTTTCATACACTAAATCAATGAGTTGGAGCAGCTCCTAGAAGGTAGCTGTCAAGCTCCCTGCCTGTAGGCCAGATGGAGGTCAGTCATCATACACACGTATTCTGATTTAAAACTGTTCTGCAACATTGCAGCCAAAACAGCATCTAAATACAGTCTACTCACTCTGCTGTAGGGAACCATGAAATAGGCTGATTACCTCTACAGCAGACGTTCTTTCTCACCTTGATCTGGGGAACAGCTGCAGAGGGATAAAGGACAAGTAAATAAACTCCTTTTGCATGCATTCCACATGTAAACACGTCGTCAAGCTGACAGAAACAACAATGAAAAGGAGTGTTTCTGAAAGGTGCCTTAATAAGGATGTTAACAGCATGCTGGAGGGAAAAAAGGGTCAGCCGCAGTGTCATTAAGCATAAGGGAAACCAAAGCGAGGCAGTACATAGCTTGCTTTCACAGAATGGGTGTGGTTAACCATGGATTTTGGTTATGTTGTTAGTTCTTCAAAGTCCTGCTGTTTCTGAGAGCTAATAACAATTCTTGACTCCCTATCATCTTAAAAATATGCTCACATTCGATGGGTTAGGTGGAAATACCTGATGTAAACAATACACTAAGGTACAGGTTCCTGAAATCAATGAACAACTGGGATAGCTGAGAAGTGCAGCAGTTTTAGGACATCTATCCCAATGTTTGGTTCCTAAGGGCAACTCAGAGAGACCTACAGAACTTAGTCCATCACACAGCTTCTGATGCTGTCGCTACCAGGGCACATGGGCATCCATACTTGTTTGAAGCCAAGGCACAGGACATGCCAGGAATGCAGAACAGAAATGCGGTATGCAGCAGCTCTCTGGGCTATCAAGACTTCTCCAGCAGCTCAGTACAAACACCAAGTTCCAAGCTCTACAACAAAATAGATTTATTTTATAAGGTGAGATGGAGTGTAAATGCCCGTGCTATGTATTACTAGCCACTGAATCAACAGCTCTAAAACTCTTTCACAAGACCTTTCTGATTACCGAGACACAATAGGGCTGGGCCTCATATTAAAACAGGAACAATCCTAGAAACTCTTTGTGCGAGACAAGTCTAACAGAACTGATGCTTCAGTCACGCTGACATTTTTCATACTACCAAAATAAAAGTAAATTAGATAAAAATAAATTTAAAACATTAAATGTGAGATAACAACAGCTTGCAGTTACATAAATCAAACTCTCATGCTTCTGAGATTATCCTTAAGTACAAGCAGAGACTGTTCAAGAAACTTCTCCTATTATGCCCCGATCCTGTTAATACTTATGCACACAGGAAGCTCTGTTGAAGTCATGATGATTACTCATATGCACAAAGTTAAACATACTGCACAATTGCAAGTCTCATGCCATAAAAACTTCACTTATAAATGTAGAACATAATTTGGTCGCTGATACCCATATACATAAAAAAACCAGCATATAGAGTCTTGACTTCCTCCCCCCCACCCCAAACGGTGGAATAAACACTTAGTACAGTGGAGTTGCCAGAAGGTCTACTCAATACAAATGACACCTAGCTAGAAGTGTTTTTTCTCATCATTGCTAAAAATAGAAATATGTTCTATATATAGAAATATATCTATGTAAAGAAGCATACACATAAATATATATTTAAGAAATAACAAGGCGATCTCTATACTTTCTTGTTCCTTCTCTGTGCACAAAGTCAGGTATTTGTCACGTTTTTCATGGCATGGCAAGTTTCTAACAGGATGTTCGTTTACTTATTCCCCTTCCAAGAGCAGTCAGCACTCAATGCTGAGATGCGCTTTCCTACTATCAAACACAGAATTCAAGAAATGAAATAATGAAGTTTTTATAAAATAAACTTGTAGAAGCTTACTTTAGAAACTGCCAAGAAAAAGAAAGCCACCAAGAAGCCCAGTTGCTTTTGTTTTTTTAGCCAGTTAATTGAACTTACTTAATCCAACATCGCAAAATAAAATTCTTAATGCATTCAGTTTAAGTTATTTTCTCTCTGCTAACTCTCGGAACCTCCTTTCTTCCAAGACATTGGCACTCACTGCTCTTCTGCACTACAGTTACACCACACCTGCAGAGTTTATTCCAGTTTTGGCTACCAAGGGCCACTTAAAGCCATTCAAGAGCCACCAGCTAGTGACAGCTGGCAAACTCAAACCTGTCTCAGTAGTCTATCATATGTAATCAATTGCAAATAGAACTTCAACAGACTCATCCCATTATTTCCTAGCTCATTCCCCCTGGGAAAACAAGCCAGCAAGCTTCCACTTTGAATCATGAAGCTAGTTTTGCCTCTGTCCCTCCTTCCCAACTTCTCCCTTTCTCCTCTCCTTGCATCAGTTCACTGCACTGTTTCAGTTTTTCAGCTTGATATCCGTTATGTTATGTCAGCTGTTACATTACGCTTAAAACAATAGACTCCAGCTGGCTGAGGTCAGATGTGAAAACAAGGACCTAACAAAGCCATAGACCCTCCAGTTATACTGAAATTGAGATACACACTGAATGTAGCACTTAATGACAAACTACTTTCCAGACATTTGGGCAAAGCATAAAGGAAACACCTGTCACTGCAAACATTACACACTAATCCAGATAAACCCTAAATTTAAAAATCTTTTTTTTTTTTCCACTGCTTGGCTCTAATATGTACCAGTATTTCACAGTTTTAAATTTTTTTCCGAGATGGAATTTGTATTACTCTGCTTGTTTACTAAAATATTATACAGTAAAAAATGTGTATAATTTCAAAGAAAATATGTTTACCATGTTTCTTTTTGAGTTTACCAAGCAAATGCTCTGAGTTTGACATGGATTTACACCCCAGAAAAGTTTAGTCAAACTTTAACCCTTAAGTAGAAAGCTTGACAAAAGTGAAAAACAGATGTAACAGTGAATGAAACACACTTTTTTCAGTGATGGTATTTTCTTAGATGCACCTTTGAACAGAATTTGTTGGAATGCAGCTATAGTAAAAAATAAAGAAACAAAACATTGGCATACTATGCAACTTATGAGGGTAAACACAAGCTCTTGAGAATAGGTGATCTACTAATAACTCTGGAGCACATATCCCCCTAATTTTCAAAACACTGCATACCATATAAAAGCAGTATTTTCTGAAAATCGTCACGCTACTGTAGTTCACGTATGAAAGGCTGGGAAGCTTGCTCAGCACAGAGGGACAACTTGGCACTGTGCTCATTTCAGTCTTTGGCCAACACCCCAACGTTGCCAGCCAGGGATACCACCATGTCAGATCATGTAGGCCACCAAGCAGCCAGCAGACGGCACCAATCTAACACCAGTGTTTCGTGCTGGCCTGCAATCTGTCACCAGCTCCATCGTGAGCTTGAGGAAGGTCGCTCTTCCCAGAGCCTGTCTTAGTCTTCAGAGTCTGAGCCCCAATAAATGCTTGGTGCTTCATAGCCATCTTGTCCCAAAGTACTGTGGGGATAAATGCTAAATTCTGATTCTTTTACTCACAGTGATGTAGTTGCAGACTTTATTTTAAATGACAGTGTTCAGGTATGACACCACAGAACTCCAGGTACAGAAATCCAACAAGAGGGATTATTTTTTCTCATAGTTCTTTGAAAAGGCAGAAACAGAAGTAACCAATTTTCTGCATCCAAGCTTATCTTTATCAAATACACACTCCAGTGTAGCAGACTAAAATAAGAATTCAAACCCAGAACTTTTGAACCTGCTAGAAGAAATACATGCAATACATGTAAAAAGAGTTTTATTTTCTGTAAAAATCACTGCTTATTCTTATCATATATATCTGAAAGTCATTTCTGGTGGTAACTTCAGAGAACTGTAGCCAAATACACTTTTTCTTTTTCCCCCCTGAAAAAGAAACATCTAAGACAATAGCAAGAGCATACCTGGAAGGACATAACATACTAGAAATCTTCCAGTGTGTTAACAAGTTTAGTATATTTTTCTTTCTCCTCCACGCAAATACTTGTCCAATTCATTTCACTGAAAGCTTTAATTGTTCTCACTTTTTTCCAAAAGCCATCCACCTGATGAGAAATCAGGTAGGCCAAACAGCATGAATTTTGTGGCTACAACCACACAAAGTGGCCAGAGTTGTCTCTGGCAGCAATGTTTACACAGCCTTTTTCTTCCACTCTTCTCTCCCAGAATTATCTTTGTTGATTACTCTTATAAAATTCCCCAAGCCCATGTGAAAAACCATCTCTTTATTAATAGTTCACTTCTTCCAAAAGCTATTTTTATCTACTTCAGGACATCATCCAAGGTCTGAATCCAGTCACCCCAGATGGGACACAGTGTGGTGCAATGCTGCCCTCTACAGATTTTAAAAGGAAACTATAGCTCCCTTCTACAACATTTTTAGCACATGTGAAAAACAAGAAGCAGCTCTTCTTTCCCTCACTGATCTTAGCATACTTTCCTTCCATATCACCTCTTCGTCCCTTCCTGGCATTCCTCTTCAGCTCAGACTTCATCTACACCAAACAGTAACAACAGGCTTGTCTTTTTTTTTTCTTTTTTTTTTTTTAAAGCCCATTTCATTAAATTGGTTCTGCTGTCCCTAACAGACAATCTTATTTCCGCTTTAGAAGCCTCTGATTTGGCTCACTAAGACCTGTTCAGAATGGACATGAAGCAGAATTTAAACTGGACTAAAAGCATGTTCGTGCAACCTTCTGAACCAAATCAATTAAATCCCTTTAACATCACATTTGCATTAAACACATAATTCTCCTATACTGACCAGGGGAGTTGACAAGGGATTGCTTTGCAAACAGCTGGAACAAGTTAAGATGTTAGTTACTACCAGCAGCATTTCAACCCAAAGCAGCTGATCTTGCAATGAAGCAGATTAGAAGCACTCACATTATCTGCCAGCACAGCTCAGCTACAAACATCAGAACCACAGGCTGAAGCACAGTGAGAAACACCTGGGTTCAGATTCAGAGGAAGCTCCTTGCTTCAGCTACTAACTATACTGTCACCTAATTAAAAGGGGGGAGGGCAATTTTCATTTCTATTCATGTTTCCTGAGCCTTCAAACCACTCGCATTTGGCCTTTTTACTACAAACTAAAATGTAGAGAAGCTGACTTCAAATGAAAGCTGGGATTCTTGACTTCAGCTGTCAATGGAGTGACAGAAAGAAAATGCTGCAGTGAGTGATTCTCTGGACAGGTCTATCTGCAGGTCCAGCAAAGGAAAAGGATTAAAGAGCACAAGTCTACCACACACACGTCTTCTACACCAGCTGACCTTACTCTGGGTCAGACCAGGGGACATTGCTGAGGCTGCAAAGACAAATTTTTCACTGTCTCAGCTACAGTTGTTCATTAGAGAGAGTCTGTAGACTACATTAGTCTGTACAGCTATCACCAGGCCTCCTTTACAGACGTTAACCCCATTTAATTTTTCAAAAGGATGAAAATGCAGCAATGTCTCTGTCTTGGTCTTCTTAACCAAGGAAGATAATCAGAAAAAAAATAAATGCTGGAACCACTGTGAACTATTTGAACCATTTGTTCTCTCTGAAGACCGTCTTCAGAATCAAAAGCTGTAGGTATTTTTCTCTTTCTTTCTCACAAGACCCACAAAACACTCCAGCAAACAAAACCCAAGGCCTATACTCAAAAGATTATATTAAAAAAAGAAATAAAATCTAGATCTCACACAGGCCTAGACTCTGTGCCACTTTCTTTTAATTGTAAGAATAATTTCAATGCCAATAACATAAATGTTAACCACCCAAAACTATTACCTTTTATCTTAATTGGTAGTCTTTTTAATGTTTAAAAATCATTTAATCTCTTCCATAAGAAGTATGCTAAAGTAGAAGAGGAACTCAGAAAGCTGGAAATAGCTTATACTTTCATCATAAAAACAAAACTTTTTTTTTTTTGTTGGAATCAATATTGAAATGAGATTCCTACCAGAAAATAGCTTTTTCAGGCACATTAAATATCCCTTGGTTCAGCAGAATATTTAATCCCCTTGGATCAGGCATTTGGATTTTCTTAGATCATGCTGAGATAACAGCATTCTGCTGTGTTCTGGCACCATAAAATCCTTGCTTATGAAAATAAAAGAAAAATATGGCCTCTCTGGGAACATACATCTCTGAATTACTTTTTTCCATAGTTTAAATATTGTAGTCTCAAAATCAATTTTTGCACAGATATACCACATTCTCTTTATGAGTCATGGCAAAAGCTCTCCCGCACCACTATTTTAAATGGGCCAAGTGTACATATACCCTTCAAAATGACGATCCTTTCACAATCTTGGCTCAGACTCCAGCTCATGCTGGGCAAGTGCCAACGAGTAACTGGAGTCAAACCCCTTCAACAGCACCATCTAGTGAAAAAAAAAAATAAACACATGCAAATTTAAACAGTTTTCACTGCATTCTGGAAACTAACAAAAGGCCAATTCTCTCCTAATCTCCCATTACAACTGCATTTAGGTATAGCTTTCATCAAGGCTCTTTGCCTTGTGAAGTGTGGTGACAAGCAGAGACAGATTCAACAGCTAATTGTAAGCTTTTTGTCTAAAAGTGGTATACCACTTGGAACACATATAAACTTTCCCTTGTTTATTTTTCCAATATTAAGCTTGCATTTTTCTTATTGTTATTAAAAATAGAAGCATTTTAAAATGCTTTAAAATTACTGACAACATCTTCTATTTCCTCCTCTGGTAGTGGGAGGTAATGTTATAAGACAAGCAGCTCCAGAATAAAAAGGAAACAATATATACAAATAATCTCAACCACTTTTTTAGCTCTTACTTTCATATAATTGTAATATCTTGTAAGGATATCTTATTGAAGCATGAAATTCTTATTCATGAAAATGGGCACACTCAGCTTCCATCTGTAACTTTAATGTGACCAGTCTCCCTGGTTTCAAAAAGACTATCTGCTCAAGTTGTGTAGGTGCTTAGATCTTTCACAGGATCAGGGTAAAATACTTTGGCTACAGGGAGGAAATAAAGCCGTATAGCTCTTAATTGTCAGTGTTTTCAAGGGTCTTGTTTGAATAGTTTTACCAGTCAGGAGGAATGGATTCTGTACTTTTCCCAACATGCATCTTCAATGCCATGCAACTCACAAGTGGTCTGTAGAAGCTATTCTGTGATAACAGTAGTTTGCAGATAACACACACGTGCTTTTACAGTGTGTGTACATTCCATCTCATTTTCAAGATCAATCAGATTTACAGTGCCTGTGCAGTAACCTCATCTAATCGGACTTGCTTCATGGGGCTGTTCAGCTCAGCATACCCCTATGCTAACTGAGCACTCATTTACTCATTTCCAGACATTTAGCATGATATAGTCATATCTTGCATTTCCAGACCTATGGGTGCCTGATCAAAGCCTCCCCCCCCTCCCCTCCCAAAATACAAGAAGGCCACAAATCCCAAATAGGCAAAATTTCAAAGCATGACACTGCACATTTGGTATCACTACCTACCTCAGTCTTATATTTGATGCACTACAAAGCATAATTCATTTAGAGAGAATTCTACACTACATAGGAATTTATGTCTAAATAAAAAGCAATCTGCTCTTGACAGAGCTTCAGTAATTTTCCCTTTGGAATGCAGATAGGGAAAGGTGGACTCAATTTTATAATCTTCAGAAGTCTCTAAGTGTTACTTTAATTATTTTAATCTCACACACACTCAGGCAGTGTAACTCAAGTTTCATGGAATAACTTGAGGTCTCATAAACCTCAAATTACACATGGCCAAAGGCTCCCTCCTTCTCACTGTCCCAGTTAAGCCCAAGCAGAAAAGCCTTCTTCAAGATTCCCATACTCCTTGTGGCAGGTTGTTGCTACACCACTGCTCCTTTGAGGTCTCTCTCCCTCAGTATTAGTTTTTAAATCAACTTGTTTGCCCTTCTTTGTCATTGTAGGTGAGCAAAGTTATCTACTTTCATTGTCTGGCTCCAAATTAAAACTATTATTGTGGTATAACTAAAAGTCCCTCTACAAACACAAAAGATAAATTAATTCCTACTACAAAGCAGTAGAAAGAGTGCTCTCCTAAGCTTTAATAAGTCTCCTTACATCACCATTTGGGTTGGAAGCTTGCACTGTGTTTTTTCATCCCTGTATGCTGTTACACTTTCTTTTACTTCTTTCTTTGCATTTTACAGTTTCTCTTCAACCAGTCATCTGTGATTAACTCCCCCCTTAAGAATTCAGTTACATCTAATTTTGACAGCTCATAATGATATAGTAGAGTGAAAGTAAAATCTTAAAATAAGAACAGAATAGGAAATTTTACTGGGTAGACACTAACAGGAACCAGATTCTGACATTTATATTTGTGTTGCAAGGTGCCACAACTCCTTTGAAAGTCCCACGAAAACTGGATAGAGCAGAGAGCATATTGGCCTATCTACTGCTTTGGACCAATGAACACTGTAATCCCCTTAAGTTTCTTGAAAATAACCACAGTTAATCCTTTAAGAAAACAATATCAGAATATGCCAATACTGAACAAACAAACAGCTGCTGAATTCCCAAGAAACCATAACAGCAGGAGTTCTATGTTAAAAATTAACCATAGTTTTTCTCATTATATGGAACAGGAAAACTGATCCATACTACTTAGAAAGCAAGATAATACAGAATAGTATGAACACCCAGTACATACTGGATATTACATAGATTGTATGTAATCCGGAAAACATTGCAAACATATTACAGTGAACATATTACACACGTGCAGACAATACATACTGCATACAGTATGAACACACAAAATTAGTTCCATGATTTCACGGGGGGTGGGGGGAAGAAACATCACTGGTTGTCACTAGAAGTCATTCCACTGAAACAACACACATGTAAAATATTGGGACATATTTCAAAGATGAGTGAGATATTATCACAAGTGAAATTCGTCACAGAAATTGGCAGAAGTATCCATAACTACTAGTTATGGATAGAAAAAACCACAACTAAAATCTGTACAAAAAGAAAACCCCAAACCACAAAACAAAAAACACCGGATGCAGAATTTCATATATAGACTCTCTTAGCTGGCAACTAATTATAATGTTACACCTAGGAGTTCAAATATCTTACAAGTTAGTTAAAAATAATATACCAGGCATGAAGGTACCTTACACAGAAACAGTGTGATTGACACTAAATTTAATATACTATATCCTTATTCTAACAGTATTCCTATTAGGTATAAAACTGTAGCATATTGGATAGATAAATAGATAAAATTTATTATAATTGATAGGGGGTTTAAGTGAACTTTTTCACATTAATAATGATATCATACATAACAATGATATTATTGGTGTGCTGCTACAACAACTATTTTGAACAAACATTTAAATTGCTAGTTAACTTTTTCTCAATATAGTGACAGTGTTTTCACAAGTAAAATCATGGTCATTTATTTACAATTACAGAGAAATCAATGATTTAGCTGGGAGTACCCCACCACTGAGGTACAACAAATTTATAAATTTTTTTGTATGTTTAAAATCATGCCTCTCCAAAACTCAGGCTCTTCAATGAAATCTAAGCTGGCTGAACAGTAATACTCTTCGAACATACATGGAACATATATGTTGCAGCACTAGCGTACTATAAACTAAAGGTAACTATGTTTTCTCTACTGAAGGAAAAGTGCGTAAAACAGGTAGAGAAAGTTATCTTAACTCTGAAGTCAATGAAAATACATGAGTTTTCCACTTGTGAAAGCACCAACTAAAAGAAAGGACTTCCACTTACTTTTTGCCCCCCTATGGTCAGGTGTCTGGTCTTCAGTATGGCTGAAAAATGGATTAACCTGAGCAATATGACAGATTCAAGCTTAATTAGAACAGCCATGTGTGTTGGACACAACATAGATGCCCTCATTATAGGCCATATAGGGCAAGACTTAGTTTTTGCACGACCATGACTTTTGATGTTTCTGTGGCTTTACAGACTCATTAGGGAAAAGCAGAAAAGCTGAAGAGCCTCTTGTCAATTAAACTACAAGGAACATTGTGCTTGATATGGTATTAGCTCAGGAGATCAGAATTTGCACATTAAGAACAAAAATGCATCAATCACATTAATGTCCACATACATACCATCCAAAATAACGTCCCTGTAGCAAGAGCTGCATACTGTTCAATTGTAGAAAGCACGCTGAAAATAAGGCATATCAGCACAATAAGGAAGCTGTAAATAAAAAAAAAAAAATGTAATGTAGTCTAGTAAGAACCTAGAGGGAAGACAGATAATTATGCCATTACAAATTACCTGTACACACAGAAATGTTATTGGCATTGGATTATCTTAACACACAGCTGGTAACTTTTGAGTGATCCTGCTTCATATTGGATAGTTCATTTCTCTTCAGACACTGAGGTTTTGGGTTGGACATTATCAAATGAACCTGCACAATAATATTAGCTTTAGCCTACCTATAAGAATTGCTGCTTCCCAGCCCCTCAGGAAAACAACATTTCTTGTTCTTTCCCATTGTAAGGGCTTCTACAGCTGAATCACCACCACACAACCACCCCACACACAACCCTCGCAACATAATTCAAATATTTGCCTTTTTGCTGTTCCAAATTCTAACAAATTGCAAAGAGAAATCCCAATTAAGACAGAGCTCAACAGGCTCTGCCCACACTGTCTTTTATAACCAATCCCCAAAAGGCCCCAGATAAATGAAATCTGACATCTGAAACACAACCTAGGACCAATTCCATTTTTAAATAGAACAAAATTTCAGAAAAAACTATCAGAGAGTGGGAATATAAGGGTTTGTTCCCTGGTCCCTCCTGCCCAACTGAGTCCTTAGGGAGGGGGTCCTGGTTCCCAAAGTAAGACTCAGGACAGCCAGGGAGTTGCAGCAAACTCAGCCTAACTGCCTGTAGCCCCCAGAAAGCTTTTTCCCCCAGATGGGGAGCAAGGCTGCCCAGACCTGCAGCCTCGGCCTTCAAACCCCTTCCCTGAGCAGCTTCAGCTGTGCCCACCACACTGCAGGACTGCTGCTTGCTTTAGAGGAACATTTGGGAAGCAAAACATTTGAGACCCAAACTGGATGCTATCCACTACACACTAGGCATAGGCAGCTTCCAGTCCCCAAACTGTGTGTTTCTTTTTAAAACATGACATGAGCAATGAATAAGACTGAAAACATTCACTTATTAAAAACAGAGCTAGTTGTTAGGGATATTTTTCACAATCCTGTTGAGACAAGCAACACCAACCCTTTGCACTTGACAGAAACTTGCTGAAAAATCCAGTAACTAAATAATCTCCCCCATTACAGATCTCTAAAACCATTAATCCATTTTTTTTTCTCAGAAAAAAAAACAAAAAAGAATTGGCATAATGAATAAAACTGAACTCAAGAGGAGAAATATTAAAACACAACATCACTGGCTGCAAATTGGCATGGCTCAGCTGAAGTCACCCAGGCCTTTATCTTTTTTTTCACCTGAGTAAGAACTCCATTGGGTGAATCTTTCAAAAGGCCAAGCACTCAAGTAAAAAAAATGTGTCAAGGTTGACATTATAAGTTAGACTGTCCAATGATTGCTTCAAAATATGATGCATGTGAGTCCAATTCACACATACACAAATTATATTGTAAACACATTACAAAATCATGGAGAGGAAGTCTGTAGGTAATTAGGTACAAAAATCAAATTAGTAAGTGATAATGAATTGAAGTTAATAGGATAGAGATTATCACACATCAACACACATATGAGAATATACTTTTACCTAGGCAAAGTATAAGTATGTGGGTGTTTCTGATTTATCTCCAAAATCTTCTCATTTTACCTTGTATCTCTAACTTTGGCCATTCTTAAATAGAAGTAAGGTGTGCTAACAAGGCAGGGGAATGCAAAGATGAGCCAGTCATTTGAAACATAACATAAATGTTCCCCAAGTGTCCAGCCCTTCTATCTGCAATATTCCCACGGTTGCTTAAGACCAATACACATGACAACATGAACATAAATGGGTTCAGTTACACAGAGGTAGCTGAGGGTCTCTGGATAAAAAGTCCAATATACACAGAAGTACCAGTTCGAAGCAAACAATGAGTTGCATGGGATGGCGTAAGCTGTCTGAATACATCTTGAGCAGTAACAATTTATACTTATTATATCCCTTAATAGTAGTAGACTTCTTAAAAGCATAACTCAGCCAGTGCATGACACAAGAGGGCACCAAAGCAAAGACTATCCATTTCTGTACTTTTCCTAAACAAACACAACAAAAGAGACCCTAATAAGGATTAAAGGTGAAAGTTTGTGTACTTAAGTGACAGGAGGATAAACTTAGGGTAAATCATTTGCCAAATCTCTTTACTTGTTACCATTAGAGAATTTGAAGGCTGACATAAGAACTGCATCAAGTGCCAGTCACCACACTACCTACTTTTATGGGTTTTATGCATGTGGATCCATTTCAGTTTACTAATTTTTTTTTCACCCCCAGAAAAACTCTTGAAATTTATTGTTGTGCTCCTTGCAGGCTGAAGCATGAGACACCTTCACACCCACACATACACATTATCCCAAGCAAAACAAAGATGTTCAGTGAGATATTGTTCCTGCTCATCTTTCTTGGGCATAAGGGAGAAGGTGCCCACAAGCCCCACTAGTACAGCCATGCCAGTGGAGCACCACAGTTAAACTACTAACTCTGTCACACTGGCATCACTATTTTGCTTCTGAGATAGATCAATCGCACATAAGGAACAGACAGTGCAAAATTAAGAGACAACACCCCCCACCCCTGCCCCCGGTCCTCCTCTGGCATCAGCCTGCTGTTCATTTCCTTCCAACACTCGGCTCTTACTCTGTTTTTGTTTCAGTACTAGTGGCTTCCTCCTCCACTTCTGAAGCGTAAGAAGGGAGTTAGGCACCAGGAAAATGGAAAACAGGAAAAGTTTGCCACTTTTTTTTCTTTTTTTTTTTGACAGCTACCTCCCCTCTCTTCAGCGATAAGTGGAGCACAGTTTCTCAGTTACTGCCTACTTTCACTTGTTGACAGCAGACAAGTTCCCAGTAGATAAATAGTTACAAACAACAGTTGCAAGGACAGACTCTGCCTCAAACTTGAATTTGCTCTATGCAAAAATCATCCTGGGGAAATTTAACTGTCAAGCCTCAGAAAGCTTCCACTAGTCATGTGAGAGCTGTGGTTTTTTTCCCCAAGTATTTAGAGCGTAACTGAACTTGTGTGAATTTTCATAGGGAAAAAATCAAAGGTGCAACCCTGACAATGGAAGATAAAATGTCAAAGCCCACAAATTGGTTTATTTTTTTGAAGCAAACGCTACAATTTTCACATGCCCAAAATAACCTTATCACTCTTAATACCGCTTTACTGTCATCACTATTACTATATTTTCCAAAAAAAGTACTCACCTTGATACAGATGCTAAGCATGTAAACTGTTCATCCAACCAGTTAATATCAAACTAATGAGCAACTGAAACCAATGTTACAATAAGAAGCATTAGACAAATTACTAGTGGCCAGATGTATCAGCCCTACCCTAATCAACCACATAATTTCAGATAGCTAAGTTGAGAGCTTTGTTTCAGACAAACTAAGTCTCACCTGCATGTCAAAGCTCTGTTAATGGAAAGACACTGGACACCTTCAGGAAGCAATTTATATCCCATGTGAAACAAGTTACTGTGCAAAACGTTTAGTTAGTTCAACTGTTGAACAGATGAAGGCTCTAAACATGGACATTTAAATCAGGCAAACTGAATATGGGCTATCCACTGTACATGCTAATCCCAAAACACTTACTCGACTCCACAGAACCATCATTTACTCTTCACTGGGTTGTAGCCAAGCTGCTTTGCTTTAACATAACAGGTGAAAAAGCACGTTACTTAGTCAGCCTTGCTCCTCTGTCTCAGTAAAAAATTAAAAATACCTTAGTTCCCATATAATATCACTCAGGGACTTTAAGATCCAAGACAGATGAATGGTTTAACTAGTAGCATCGGCCACTCTGGAACACTGCTAAGCATACAGTCCCATGCTGATTTCACCAGTTGCATATGGGGTAGCAGACCAAACATCCACTATTGTATCTGCCTTAACAACTCCAGTATAATACCTTTTTCCTCTAAAGGAGGAACAGAGAGCAAAACACTTAAATTTCTTTAATTCTAGCAGTCAGAAAAGGCTTAGTCTCTTGGAAACCACCAATCTTTTATCTCCTGCAACCCGTTGCTTGTTTACCCTCTATGCACACATGTGACCATCTTCAAGAGAGGAAGCAGAGCCATGAGGAGTTCAGCTTTCATCAGCTCTGATCTAACTCTCAGATTGTGGGGCCAAGAAAGCATTAGAGACGAGGCGATAGTGTGTGAAATCTTTCATATTGCCTGTCCCAGGTTACAAAGTAGCATCTGCCTGCATGTAGATAAATCCCAGATACTGCATCAGTAAATGCTCTCAAAAATACTTAGCTTTATGGTTAACTTGTATCGAACAGTGCTATGTTTCTTTTAACACCAAGAATTTTGCAAGTGTTAAAGCAGTGTGGACAGGAATGCTTACAAAGCAGCAGAGGTTTTCTTTCACGGACTTCGTTTTCAGTAGACTATTACAAGGCGACCCGTTTCCTCTCAGACAGCCAGCACTGTTTTACTAGAAGCCAGTTTCTGTGGTTGCCTCTTCAACTCTGTTTTTACAGGCACTGCCTACCTGGTGAAGTCATAGCCAGAAGTGGAGCTATCTCAGTGTGCACGAAAAGTCAGCATGCAACCCTCCAGTAACACTTTGAGCTCACATACATCCAAGCCTGTATATAGACTTGGGACGTCTCTCTATGCTATACTACCCATTAAAGAGAAAAGCACATACATAGACACAGGTGTATATAGAGTTACATGAGACAATGTGTGCACAGATGTGTGTATGTGGGCAAACATGTAATAAATAATAAAATTTGGCTTACTCCATGAAGTCATCCAGATGATTTAGATACTTTTTTGTCTCAAGCAGGTTTGAGAACTCAGAGCATTTCCAGGAAAGAATCACACAGCTGACAGGTAAACATGACCAGCTAGTATATGCCCTATATTTAGCAATATATAGGAAATATATAGGGACTATATTAAGGACTAAAGGTGGATTTAATGGTTTCTGACTATTCGAGGATGTATTTTGACTTTCAGAACAGTTCCAGACTTAGGGCTTTTTCACTGACCTCAGTGGCAGCTACAGAAACTTGACACATTACAGGTAGCTATCAGTACTTCACAGCCTCCAGCCCTGAGCTACTGCTTTTTTTTTTTTTCTCCTGTATTTAACTATGGTTTTAGAACATTAGCATGTCTTTTTTGTGGCTTGAAACAATGTGTGAAATGATCAAAGGAACAATTAACCACTTAGTGAGAGATAACAATGCTCATTTAGTAAATGTCACAGGTAGGAGAACTGATTAAGGTTTATAAAATAAGTCCACTGATACGACCAGGAACATTTAAAAAAAAAAGTGCATGAGACAAGCTGGAAGTACTTACTCACCAGATTAATACAGTCTCATGCACATGCAGCCATGACCATCAAAACCAGTATTAAAACGTGGGTAGATTTTATTCATTCTTGCAGTGTTTCTTACATACTCTCAGTGGGAGCCTTTCCATGAACCTGGAAAAGGTTGGCATTAGGCCCTAAATCAAGCTGAAACCTCAAAAGCATTTAATAGATGACAAGGGAGATGCAAAGTTCAGCTCAATTTACATAAACCCAACTTGAGTTCTAACCCTCCAGGAAGACAGCCAGTTTTTCTTTGTTCAATGTCACGTAAGAGCTAGCTTAAATCTGCTCTTTGATTCCAAACAACTTTTATTCATTACAGCTATCAGTCTTGTAGGTATCCAACTATCAGTGTTCTTCCATACAGGGAATACTATTTTAGCTTACAGCTGCTGGATCTGTGCTCTTTTTTTTGGCAGGAGGTCAATGACTAGTTGTAGTTCATCCTCTCTGTCTACTTGAGAAAATTACTGAAACTAAAAAAGAAATATTCTGTAAATAAAAAAATGTCTTTTGGGTCCTTCTATGTCTTTGCTAACATTCTACCTAAGCCTTCCTCTTGAACCTCTGTTTGTACCTTACTTTGGGGCAACTGGATTGTCTTTCTTTGAATGTACAGCTTTGTTCAGTCACACGCATGATCAATCACCAACCATGCAACTTCCTCACCAACCCTGTAACTCAGGGGGTGGGTTTGCTTTTTTGTTTTGTGGCATTTTGGTTGGTTGGTTGTTTTTTACAGAGTAAATAACTTTTTTGCCATTTAGCTTTTAACCCCAATAGGTTGAAACCTATACAGGTAAACAAAGTAATACAAACAAAGTTTAACATCCTCTAAGCGTACAGCTTTAGAGGAACTGGAAGGATGACACTGAGAATGAATGACATGAGCGTACAGATTAAATATGGGCAGATTCTTATCTTGATCATCGTAATTTGCAAACTATAATGCTGCTGCATATCCAGTTCATGTTAGTTCATTAAAACATACGACAGCAGTATTATTTCATCTTTCATCTCCATGGCTTACACATACTGACACTTCATTTTCAGATTGTGAACACAAAGGTCAATGGTATCACAAAAAGACATTTTCACATAGCTTTCCAGGCAACAAAGACTTATTGCAATGAGGATTTAGATAGACAACTTTAGGTAAGACACACACTGAAGACAGGGGATCACTCTTTCACTTTGTCATATATTCTGTCCCATTCCAGGCCAGAGAAGTCATTCCTTCCTTAATTTTCATGGGGAAAATCCTGACAAAAAACCTGAGCAGGTTTATATTACTACAAGTCAACATAAATCCCTAACCTCCCCATGCAGTATCGCACAGTCTGCCCAGTCATTTCCACGGTGCAACTAGGTAAACATTTGTACTAATACATATCAAGTAATTTCTTACTGTGGCTAGGCACCAGGTCTTTCTTGTTCTTTCATTCAAGGCATTTTGGGATTGCTTAAGGAAAAAAACAATCTAATAAAAGGTAGAAGTTAGAAAGGGAATAGGTAGAACTGGTCAAATGGAAGACAGCTGGCAATAAAAGAGAGGAAAGGACTCTAGATAATAAACAGCAGCATCAGGAAGCTAATACAGGGTGGCAATTTATTTTATGGGATCATCATCAAGGTATAGCGTCAAGTAAAAATACCAACTGGTGCTTTTAAAAGTGAGAAGCTCAGAGAGGGTTGTTTTTTAAAAAAGAAACAGGATTTCACCGTGCAGAGAAAACTTTCATCCTTAAAGAAATTCACACACATAAATATCCTGTATGCGTAGGTGTTACACTGAACTTTTTAGCAAGTCCGAACTGAACACTGGAAAGACACTAATTCTGTCATGACTATAAACTACTGGAGCACAGTGCCAATCTGCTAATAGAAGACTAAATGAGCATTCAATTATACAACTGGTGGATGTCAGAAGTCCTCCATCACTTCCTCCATTAAAAAAAACCTGTTTGTTTTTAAGAGAATGGTCCGGTGAAGATACATGATTAGAATGAAGGAGCCCTGTACTTCAGTCCGTCTTTGCCCATATCTTTGGCCAACTTTAAAATTTTTATTAACACATGTATTTTTCTTCCAGAGTATGGCTGTGAACTCTCTAATCCTTGAATGAAAATTGCATAATAACTGCATTAGCTGTGATGCTTAACCAGTTCAGCTAACTTTCTTAGGAGACAATCATTTAAATTCCAAAAATACATAATTTGTGTCTAGATCCATTAAAGAGGGCAAAGTATTAAAAAAAAAAAAAAAAAAATCAGTGTAGTGAGGAGTTAGAGGAGACCAGCAACTTACACAAACTATAGCTGAAGATGAAACAATTAAAAAAAAAATAAAATAGTACTTTAGTCCTGATAACAACAGAAGAAAGGTGAGGGTTTAAATCTTTGGCCACACAGGCTCTTTGCATGGTTTTTCTCTAAGAAAGATAAGACAAATCCTGTTTTGCTTTTAAGGCAGGGGAAGGAAGGAGGGGTACAGCCCCTTCCCATCTTCCAGCCTCTCCGCAGCACAAGGATGCCCAGCAGAAGGGGAAGTATACTTGCATTCATGCAGAGAAGCATGACTCCCTCCAGGAACTGGCTACGACAGTTTCCTGTACAATGCACACTTCCTCTCTGTTATGCCCTACACAGGTCAAGCTAGTAGACAGGTCACTATTCTCAGTTGTCACTTGCCATCAAAAAACTTTCAACAGACAAAGTACGAATGCTCTGTTTGTGTTAGCTTAGGTCTATCAGATGGTGCTTCCTGTTAACACGTATTTGTTCCAACTGCAAGGCAAAGTATGGTTGGTGCTTCCTGAAGGAAACAATGGCATAATTTTTAACCAGCTCCTTGACTTCTTGTCAAAGAAATACTGTCTTCTAGCTCCTGTGTGAGAATGCGGTTTTATTGTACGAGAAAGATCATATACAATACAGGGTAGTCTGATACTAAGGAAAACAGGTTAGCTGTACAGCTAAATAAGCAAGGCTTCTATCACACTTACGTGGCTCTTCTGGGAGATTAGAGTCTGTAAAACTAATTTAAATTATGGGCAGTGTACCAAAGCACAAAAGCACACAATGAATCAAAAGTCATTTAGGATACAGCACCAGAATTATTGCAGGAAAGGCCTTTAAGCTCTTGGCAAAGGGTATGATTGCAGTAGAAATACAAACCAGACGTCAAGATGCTTCAAGAGGAAAGGTTAACTGCTCAGAAAAAGCAATGTTATTGCATCCTGCAATGAGGTATTGGTTTCTTTCAGAATAGCTATGGTTGAACAGGAAAAAGATGATAGGTACTGTGTAAGAAACTGGAAAAAGTATATGCTACATTTAAAACAAGTGTGTGACCCAAGAGATGTGAACCACTGGAATGCAGAAGATTCATCAGGGCTCCTCAGATGGTTCATAACGAGCTTCCGATGTGCCGGATCATTAACATGAAGTCCCAATATAGCAACATGACAGCCAGGGAATGAGTAAGTACACATGTGCGATGGGGAAAGGATGTCACCCAATACTACAAATCGAACAAATTTTTGTAGTTCTTTTCACATGTACTTCAGGCTTAGCAAGAGAAAAATATGTCATTAGTGCTCTTACTTGAAGACTAGAAAAGTACAATGAATGTACTCTAACACAATGAAAGATTTTCTCTTATTCTTGTGGTTTGATGAGACACTACAAAGTAGGAGAGAAAACATAATTTTCACAGCTTATTTTGCTTGGAATATCTCATCCTCACTTTTTATCACTCTAAAATACCATTAGGAAACCAGTACAGTCCTGTGTGCTGTCCTCACCCTCTCAATTCCACATTCAGGTTTGCCCAAGTCCTGTAGTACTGCATCATTGAAAGCAAAACCCATCATCCAGCAGCATGTTCCAAAAGATATCCACCGCTGCACACTCATTGCCTGCAGCTCTAACACACTGGCCATCTCAAGGTCATCAAGGTCTCAATGCCAAATTTAACCTATTCTTGGTTTAAGCATACATGCAAGTATAAGCAGAGCTGAACCATGGCTTTTCAGCTGCCCAGGCCAAGTCACTTGGTGGTGGTGGTGGCACTGGCAAGAGAATAGGTAGCATCCCTTAAAGCGCCCTCAAAGGATTTGAGACTAAATCACCCTTACACCGTGCTGCAGTCAAGGTGGGGGTGGACATCTGCCTTATTTTACATAACAGGCAGATTTAGGCAAAACCAAACATGAGTTGCAAACAGGGGCTTAGGACAACACATCAGTTGCACACCACCGCTGAAAGCAAATGGTTTGTTCTTATTGCAATAGAGGACCTTCCTTTTTATTGGCCAATTCTGGGTAAGTTTTCATTTTAATGAAAGGGGAAAAAAAGATAGAAGGCAGGTATGTTCTAGAAACTGAGTGCCACAATACCAGTAAAACTTGTTTTCTAGGTGGAGTTTTATACAGTTGGTCTGAGGGCTCACTACATCACTATTCCACTTTTCTTGTAACAGCAGATTCAAGGCAGCAGAGTTTAAAATAATTTAGTATCCAAATATTAAAAGAAAAATACTAAAAGCTCTCTGATACGTTGTAAAACCCAGCTTCTGAAAAATTGCCAAGCCTAGACTATTGCTCTGCTTTGCTGTTATCAAACCTAAATTAAATAAATCTTTCTCTATAAAATACTGTACTTTTTTTTAAATAAACTTGAAATTACTTTCCTACAATATTTACAATATTTACTCATAATGGCTTCTCTTGTTTGGGCTGGCTGGACACTATTTTGATAGCTTCATCTGACAGAGCATTTTCAAGAGCAATATGTATTACCCCTCTTTTTCTTTTTCTTTTTTTTTTTCTTTTCCCTATTTACTTTCATCACAGCAGTACTGCTACAAATCACTTTCCCTCCCGAATTAAAGATCAAAGGACATTGTATTATGTCTCCTAAAGCATATGCACCTTATAATACTGCAGAAAAACTAGATTTGGTCAGCTTGTCAGCTCACAGAATTGCTTGCTTAGTAACCAGCTTCTGGATATTGCAAGTAGTCAAGTAAGAATGCTATCCTACCCCAAAGAAGTAGAATGAGGCAGAAGAAAGGAAACATTTTCTCCACACCTAAGGAGAGAGGCACTATCCCACAATGTTGTACAACTGATTTACTAGTGCATGTAAACTTGTAGACTAATTTTATTGCAGTACAAATCAGGACTTATGCTTCTATATGTTCTATAAACACCCACAGTGTTAGCTCACTTAAAATCCTTCACGACAGGAAAACAATATTGACATTTTTGATGGCTTCTTTTATCTTTAGTTGTGAACAGAGTGAAACAGTGACAGGGAATAAAAAGTCACAGATAGATAAATATACAAATGGAGAAGCAATCATACCTTGAGCTTCTGACCTGGATAGATGCTTAATTTGATTTATTCCAAATATCACAAAAGTGATACCAGACCTGAGGAACTCTGGCCTACCCCCTCACCTGATCCCCAAAATGCCTCTTCATGCTCCTTTCTCCTGAAACAACTGTGTCTGAAAGGCATTTTCATCAGTACTGGCAAGTAAGATGAAGACCATGAGAAAGATCTGAAGCTGGGATAATACTCTCACCACTGTTTCCATTATGATCCTCTGCTTTAATTATCTAAAGGTACAACTGACAGATGCTTTCACGGAAATCAGTATTGCCACCTTCTTTTGAGCTTTTCCACATTCAGTTCTCTGCTGCATGCTTCTAGGGGTGTTGGGGGAAGAAACACAGCACCCTTAATGCATCACAGCTTAGAAACAAGGAAGAGAAACTACATGACAGGTTAATACTCCTAAGGTGAAAGCAGAGGAATTCAGCAGATAGACTTTTTGACATTCCAGAGAGGAGAAAGTGTTTACTGAAGGAAAGACATAATGCTTGGAAGCTATGGCAACTTGACCTTCTTAGTTTGCTTTAAGCACGATGGAAGTTTCAAGTGCCCCTGGAGGAAAAGAATGAAAAGAGTCTAGAAAGTCACAGGCAGCTTTTACATTTACAGCAACAGAACCTTTCTGTAAATAGAAAAATCCCTATAAATATGTGCCATGAAATACAGAAATGCTCAATACTCCTTTTCCTCAAAAATGCCTAAATAGATTACATTCCCAACATGCAATCCATGCTATGCTTAAAGAGCTATAGCTTTGTGCCCTCATCACACAATAGCTAGTTTTCCAGGCTGAAAATGATGAGGTTAATTATATCCATCATTCCAGCAGTCAAGTTAGCTGTTTGTGGAAATTCCAATTGTCTGTCATTGGGCCAAAAATTCTGCTGTATCGTTTGAACTTGCATTAAAACCATTCAGGACTTTAATCTATAAATTGATTTTACCCTTTCAGAAATAAATGTTGCAAATCTACACAACATCCCCACAGACACTGGCCTATTTGTTAATACCATACACTTTGAGTGATAATACAAGAATCAGTGATAATACAATCACACACAGATAGAAGCAAAACAAGTTTGGCTCTATCAAGGAAAAAAAGTATTTTCCTGGAAGTGTGGAAATGGCATGACCTGGGTTAACTGTTTTTGCTAACTGCCATCACTAATCATTTACAATCCAAGAGCAGGTTAGCAGTGTCAGCATATGAGAAAATCTAAAGTTCAGTGCAAAATTATAAGAAACTTAATATTTCAGTATATCAGTAGCATCCCTCCAATAGCAATCATCTATTTGCCAATCTACAGCAGTAGCTGTGGTGGTGTGACCATAGCAAGATGAGTACATGAGTGAACCCAGATTCACAGAGAAAAGTAGCATCTTTTAAAATGAACTGATAAAGGTGGAAGAAAATTAGGTAAAGTCTCAAGCATTAAATGCTTGACTCTCACTTGACTTTGAGCTTATCTGTCTTTTCCAGCCATACCCACCAGCCAATGTACTGAACAGAAAAAAATGGATGAAATTCTAACAGGATACTAAAGGAAAGCAATAAAATTAAGAAGAAGGAAAAAAAACCCCAACACCAAACCCAAACCCTCTGCCCCAAAGAAAACAAAGTAACACTAAAAGAAAATAGTTCAAGAAAATTATAATCAGTTCTGAGGCCTGCATCCAAGTGACATTACAAGGTGATTTAGTGTCCAAAATACTTAAGTTTCAAAATGGGACTTCAAACTTGTACACTCAACTACCAGAGAACTTCCTTGTAAGAGAAGTTAAGAAGTAATCAAAGGTATGAGATGCTTAATCTGCTGAACCTTACAGGAAGGGCTCCTATTCAGGAATACAGTGGCTCTACATAACAACAAAAAATCAACTATTAACTGAACACACAACCCTGCTGTGCTCACAATAATGGCCTCGCTGCTGAAGCTGCCAGACATGTGCTTTATTTTTCCTCTTCCACAAACCTTTCCATCACTGGAATTTTAAAAGACTTGCCCACTATAATGATCAGAAAGTTTGGTTATAAAATGCATATTTTATGTTATAAATACTAGTATATTCATTTAGACTGTTTTCCCCAACTAGCACCAATTAAAAGCATACTTACTGTAACATTATATAAGAAAAATACATCAGCATGTGTATACCTAATGCCATTGCCACCTTCTGCTGCCCAAACATCATGCTTCCACTCTAAAAACCATGAGGCATCTAAACATTTCTGGGAGTCATCTTTTGATGCTGCAGAAGAAAGAAACCCTATTTATTTTGTAGCAAAATCTCAAATGGTCAGTTAAGTAACTTCAGGAGAAAGGATTTATCAAAATTCATTAATGAAAAGAAGACCTGAAAGATGGTAACATTTTGTGGCACATCTGAAGATGGTCCACAGCCTTAGAGTGGAAAGCTAGCACGGTACCTTTTAAGTCAGCCATACAACCACAACTTATCTCCATAGGGAGCTGGCAAACATTTTGCTATATGTATAAATGTTATTTTTCACTTGTAAATGAGACCTCAGATTCAGAATTCCAATGGATAGCTTTTATGTATTTTCTTAAGATTCCCAACTTTGGCTGCTAGTCCTGTGACCTCCACAGTAGTGCAAAAGGTCAGTGCACTCCTGTAGACCAGCTGCTTGGGCTATCCATCATACTAGCTGTGAAGCAATCAAAAGAACAGAGCAAAAAATGCCTTGAATGGAAACTCCCTCTGAACTTTGTTATGCTGTTCTGTCTCCTTGAACTTAAAAAGGATTGTTCCTAAGCTGCATCATTTTAAGGCTATGATTTGACACTCTCCTTTAACGCAGTTACCCTCATCTGAATTCAATTGGACCTTGAGCACTTGATTAAATGCTTGCTGAATTTGGGCTTCACTCAGGACAGGACAGATCCTAGGTGAAAAGTATATCTTCACTGGAAACAGCAGGGGAGCTTAGCTATGAAATTTAGTTTAATATTATTAAGATCTTCCAATATTTCTCATAATTCTGATATATCATCACAAGACAGTATGAGGAAGTAAGGGTGCAGTGCATGGGAAACAGCACACTGCATAGTCCATATTCCAATGTTAACACGGACTTAAAATTAGTTCTATTATAGCTCTTACTAAGGCTATTAAACTATGCAAGTGCTTGCTAATGGCAAGAAATACATTTCTGAAAACTGAGTGATACAAGCCAGAAAAAGGCAAAAAAGATTTTAATTCTTTGGCACATTAATTGACTTGAATAATAAATGAAATTCTAGTTAATTGTTAATGTTGCAAGGCCTGACATAATACATAAAAGTTTGAATATAAACTTATTTCAGTTGCATGGAGGAAAGCACACAGTACATCTGCAACATTAAGATGTCAAAAATACTAAATTAGTCAAATTTAGGACTCAAAAAATTCTACCTCATTTAAGCTTTAAAAATACCAGAAGTATTAGGGCATTAAGCCATAGTGCTTATTATTTCAATTCCTGCATATTTCTTTCTAAAGCACCAATATTTCTAAGTATGTACTTTGTTTTATATGTGGTCCTCTGCAACGAATAATAAACATAAACATAAATTTATAATACATAAAGCAAAGTACGGGGATGCAAGCCTTCATGAGAGGCAGACCTTGACGAGCTCTCTCCAGGAAGTCACTGTTTCATGGCTAAACTACCAGGAAATATAAAATTATGATTTTCTGTCAAAGTTCAGTGCCCTTGAGATTAAGCTGCCATTTCAAGTGTATGTTTAGAAAGTGTCAGTAAAATGTATTGATATGATCTGCCAACATATTAAGAACATCCATTTGAGTAACATACGACCTCATGGCAAAAGTATGCTTTAAGGTACTTTTCTTGGCCCTAAACTACTAGACATTTTAAACAAGTATTAACAACATTGCAGCAGCATCCAAAACCCTAAGAAAACTGCAGGGTCGAGTTCACCCACCTATGTGACACTGCAGTAGATGCATATCCTTCCATGTGCGTAACTGGCTGCCAGTCACAATATTTAATAAGGTACTCTCCGGTAGCCATTCACTTCATGGTATCTATTAATGCTACTTTAGTTTTCAGTCATGGGAATTTCTTGTTTAGAACTACATCCTGTAGATTCTGGTGGCAAATCACTGAGGAGAAAAAAGCAGAGATGAAAGCCGAAGAGAGAAACACAGTGCCATAGAATCACCTATCAAGAACACTGAACTTTTTGCTTTGCTCTTTAACAAATAAAGATTCGTGTGGTTATAATTAAAGTTATTAAAAGCAGTCTAATATTTTGAAGGCACTTCTGGAAGTACATCATAATTAAACCATTACACTTCACATGCACGGAGTAATCCATACAATCCTTCCATGTAAGAATAAGATTTCCATGTATGTTCATCATCCAAGAGCTCAGGCATGATTCTTTTGAATAGATCTTCAACTTAAAGCACTGATCCCTTTTGAACATGTAGTTCCAGTTCCAGATCCTAATTGGTTTTGACCACTCAATCTCTAGTGAATTTAATAAACTGTAAAGTAAGTAAAGGAGAGGATTCAGAATCCTTATTCCATGCTAATCAATGAATTTTACAATAACTAAAAAGAGGTAAAAATTACCTCAGGACATACTAGTCACCTTGCAAGTCACAAGACTAAGAAAAGAAAATTACAACAGACAAAAATAGTTGACCTTCCTTTTCAAACTACAGCTTTAATGAAATATTAACTTCTTATTTCCAAATGATTTTAGCAACAGTCTTGCCCAGATTAAAACACAACTTCATTTTTAATAGAATTTTTTCAGAACAGGCTAAGAAAGTCCTATAGAGTTCAGAATTTCAGGCCAGACCATGAAGACTTTTTTTTTTTTTAAAAAAAAAAAAAAAAAAAAAAAAAGAAGCTTAAATAGTACCATACTTTGCTTCCTTGAAGTCCACAAGACCAATTGGAGGCAGAGGGGTTACTGTTTCTCTTTATCAATGTTAAAACCCAACCTGCAATAATTAATACTGCAGAAGGCTGAGGAACACCAGTAACGCCAAACAGCATTAGAATAAAAGTCAGCAGTACAGCGTAAGCCTGAAGGACATGGTTTGATTACAGACACTATTGAAATGGCACCTGTGCCATTGGAGAATACTTTTCTATGCAGTTTCACCTTCATCAGTACAAACAAAAGCATTGTTCTACTTGGAAAGTCTTTGGCAACAGATTTGGGAAAATAACAAAGAATCTCTAATGTGCATAGCATATAACATTTGTTTCATAATCTGATGGAACGGAATTAATTTCTTGACCAGCTGACAGGATATGCTTAATTAAAAAAAAAAAAGTGGAAGGGAGCTTTCTTAATCTATGTACTCTCTTATGTACTTTCTTAATCTATGTACTCCTCCTTTTCTTCTCCAAGCAATTGCCTGGGCAGATTCCTACTCTAGGCAGTCTGCATGTGTCTACCACATCAAGCAATGCTGAAAGCCAGAAACTGGACACGAGTACAAGCCTCTGGCTTTTACATTTCTTAGATATTGTTTATATTTTTCTTAATATTTCTTAGATAAATACAGTAGATGGTGACACAGATTTTTGGCTATCTGCTGCTCAAAGGGCCACAACCGTTAAAAATATAAGTAAATAAATAAATACCAAGGTCCCATGCCCAAAGTGTCTTCCCCATAAAATAACTCTCTTTTCTGAAAGTGATTATTACAACTGGCCTCAAAAAAAAAAAAAAAAAAAAAAGAACCTAAGGACAACTTACTTATAAACTTCACATTTCCAGATTTCCTTTTAGATACTGTTTCCCATTACTCAACAAATACCAAAAGAAAATCATACTACTGTGAGGTATCCTAACAAATTCTGTTGATGTGAATTCTTAATTGGGAAGGAAGTGGCAATTTCACATCATCCATCTCTGACACAGATTACAGGAGAATAGTATTTTATAATAAAAATATATTCTTTTCAGTAGAATACTGGCTCCAGACCTAGCTCATCTGAGCTCAGAAAAACCTAGCATTGCAGATAAAGAAATAAGTGGGGCACATCAGCAAACAAAATTTTTATGTTTAAGCAGTGAAGTCATGAACTCCCTTAGCAATAGACTTTAACAAAACCCCACAATTATTCTGAACAGGAGAAACTTCTTTGTCTGAAACAACAATCCCTGAACTTTTAGAAGTGATCCATTAATTTTTTGTGCCTTGCTCAAGTTGGCACAGAGACACATTCCTCATTCACCTCAGCCACTTAAGCATCACTCCCTCAGGAAAGAAGACTTCCAGGAACAGGGTCCTTTTTAAATGATAAAAATCACCTGTTCAAAAGATTTTTTTTTTTCTGAGAGTGACTCCTTTACATAAAGGTAAATTGTCAGATAAATAGTTGCTGTTTCCTATCATGATTAAGAGATAAGCGCACAGGAACAGTTTGGAGACGGAAAGCATCAGAAGTCAAGCATTCATAAAGGTCGGGGAAAAAAAGGTTCAGTGAAGAAACAAAAGTCTGTCTGGAGTAACACAGGCATGGGAGAAAGGAGGCTCCTGAGGGAAGACTCCAGCAGATGGCCCCAAAGCAGCAGCAAGGTTTCTCAGAACAGCTCCTGGACAACGAGTGCCATTTCTAGTAGTTTTCTGTACACGCTGCAAAGGCAAGCTTAAGTCCTAACTCCACTTTGGTCTGTTGGTACTGATGCATTTGAGAAGGCACCCTTGTTTTATTAAAATGAGTGAAAGTTTTATTTTATTTATGTATTTATTTTTTAAGAACATAAATTAATACAGATAATTAAATCTGGTCAAAAGTTGTGATCACTTAAATGGACAGTTATTTTTTAAACTTAAATTTTCTAAGCACACTGTTTCTATTTTTTATCCTTCCCCCCTTCTGGCTTAGGCAATAAAAGACAAGCCATTAATTGTAAGAAAAATGCCTTTTCCCCTCCCTTTTTTCCATAAAAATTAAAATTTTACACTTCAGAGAAAAATGAGAATTATCTACAGTAAGTTTTCTTTTGAGACAAATGCTTTTATATTGAAATGTTTTTCAATGCATATCCTGATCCTGCCCTTCATAAGCCATTAAATATCATTTCAATGTGACAAAAATCACATTTACAGTGCTGCAAAGCTTTCCAAAAGCTTCTTCCATTGTGATTAAAGAACTTCAAATCACTGTAGAAAGTATTTTAAGCAGACATTTTCCAGCAATAACAGGTCAGAGGGTACTGCACATATTTCATTACATGTCATTATTCACACACTTCCAAGGTTAGTTGTGTCAAAGCCCTTTTAAAGAAACTTAGGAATGGTTTCTCCTACAAGAACATCTAAAAGGCACATGCTCAAAAGCAATGTATTCTGGTTTAAAATTACTGCATTCTGAAATGGGACTTTCAGGTCTCTCATGAAAATGTCTTCCTTAAATCTATTCCTTCAGAAAATTTGTTTCATTAATCACAGCTGAAAACCAAACTGGCCTTCCTCTGTGTTCAGGAAAGCATGCTTGGCCCCAACACAGCTGTGGTGATTAATGAACTTGACTAAGAAAATAAAAATATTAAAAAGAAAGAAGTTTCACTTTTTTTTTTTTTTTTTAATGTGACAGTGGGATAAAGAGCAGCAGATACTAGCACATTGTCTGGTTCAGGCAGACATGTCTGTCACAGGGTGAACAAGAACACCGCATAGAGGCAATTGCAGCACTGCACTAGCTAAAACACTGTCCATAAAAAGTTTTTAGAAGCCTTGGAAAGCTGCTTTTTCTTTGGGGGGGTGGACGGGGACAAGATTTTTTTGTTTGTTTGGTCTTTTGTTGTTTTCTTGTAACGTTTACTCAGCCTGCTATTCTTTTTTACATTATAGCCTCCACCACTTGTTTTATTATTGCTGCAGCATGAGAAGGCTTGGAAGATAATTTTGTTTTCAGCCTTAATATTCAGCCTGTAGTTCATTAAAAGCAGAAAAACCTATACATAAAGAGCCATTTACAGCTCACCTCTCTATCTGTAGTAAACATACACACACTAATGATCATAGAGAACTCCAGAGCTACCAAAGGAACTAACATAAATTAAGGACAGCCATCTTTTCCATGCTTTGCAATATACACTGTGACAAGATAGGTCTAGTTCTAGGTGATTTAATTTACAGTAAGAGATCTCCCATTCCATGGCCTTCCCTACTTAGTATTTTAAAGAAATTCAGTAGTATCTAGTTCTCTTACTCTAGCTTCTCCTAAAATTATTTGCCAGCTATCAACTAGTCATGCATTTAAGTCTGATACTTCAAAAAAATATTACAAGCCAAGAAATTAAAGTTCTGCATAACTTCTACCCCAATATACTTCCTGATCTCAGGTAGTTCCCACGCTCTTACAGACTGACCTTTACTGAAAGCGTACTGCATACTATATATTGCAAGTTTGCAGGCACAGAGCACATACTTTGGTCAGGTTAACCTTGGGGGGGGTAGGGGGGGAGGAGGACGCTAGCTACTTCCTAAGTGCATGCAAACTTCCACTGCAGTGACCTATGTAGCAATTATCATCTTCATCTACTAGCAAAGAAAAATGAACAGCAGATTAAGTAACTTGTACAAGGTCATATAGCAAGTCTAATGCAGAGCTGAAGACAGATCCCCAAGGACCTGGCTTCTAACAGTGAGTTTCACACAGTTAGATTTCCACATGCTGCCTGGGCCAGCTCTTCACACCAAAGAAACCCGCAGGCAGGGGGAGAGCAGCCTCCTGTCTTTGCCCCATGTGGCTTACATTCAAGTTGGCATCCCCCAGCCATTCACCAGTTCAGTGCAGGCACCACCAAGCCTAGGCACAGACACTGCAGGAGATGTTTCTTGCCAGCTCAGCAGGGACAAAGGTGGCTGCATCCCAACAAGTCCAGCACACCCACCAGCTTGCTGGCCATCTACCCAGGTGCCCAATGCTGAGCACCTTGCTGGGCAGTAAAGTCAAGGGGGGAAGCCTGAAGAACTGGGACCACCCTCAAGAAAGACCTTGACCCAGTCCTTATGCATCCCTGGTACCCTCTCCTCCTTGTCTTCTAGGGAAAGGCTCCATATGGGGAGGGCAACCCCTGCATTCCCCCTCAGCAAACTGGAGACATCCTGCCTGGGTGGTGAGGGTATGGAGAATGTGGGGACATAAGAACTGAAACTGCTCTGGTGACACCAAAGGTTCCCACCCTCATTTTTAACATCCATGTCCGTATTTTCCTTTCCTACAGTCAACACTCCCCACAGTGTAACACTGATTATAGGCTACAGTCTCCCATCAGAAACTGCTTAACTACTTTGTCACAACAGCTAGGAAGAAATTTGACAAGCTACATAGGTGTTTAAATAGTAAGAAATTTCCATCTTTTGGAGGAGGCTTACAGAGTCGTTCATAAGCATGGGGAGAAAGTATTTGCTTGATAATTTCACTCAAAGGAATGAAAGCAGAAAGCAAAAGTTGATAAGTGTCCCTAAGCTGGCCTTATGACATTAAGAAAATGATACATTGAATAAGCTGAAGGCCTTAAAAACCAAAGTCATATAGCTTATGTCTGAGATAAATTGAAAAGGAGAGACCACTGGTAATGCTAAGAGAACAAACAGTGAAAGGGCAAAATCATTCAATAAAAAAGGAAAAAAAGTGCTTTATAGCAGCATTGTGTATGTTTACAAGGAGAGTAAGATTGCATTCGTCAGAGATAAAACAAAATAGTAACTCAAATACAAGAGCATATTAACTTAGATGAGTTTTCCATGCCAAAAGGGACACAGAACACCGTATCTTTCCTTGCATCTTATACTAAATGCACAAGGTATAGATATATGCAAGGAGTTAAGAGTCCATGTTGAAGATGCTTGAGCATTACGGAAGAATCAGTGTTTCCTATCAGTATTTGGAAAGAGGACTGCGTAGCACTCTAAGGTGATTTTTGCTTACTAAATATTTTGAGATTTAGCTAACAAAGGGCTGAAACACACCATTCTCTGAAGAAGCCTTTTCCATTCCATTAACCTCCCAAATACCAAGAGTGTATTAATTTTGCACATGCATTGCTCAAGTCCATTGTTTGATTTAGGATTTTGTGTAAGCAAAGAGATCTCTGTTTACACAGAGATGAAGAGTCACACCACTGTAGTACACACGGACACAGATCCCTTTGCACCACTCAGTCTTTGCAGCAAGACAAGTCTTCGCATGAGCATTCTGTATTGGGATAAATTAATTTCTACCTGTTATAAGGCAGCCAACAACTGTTGGGGTTTTCATTTGCTTTTGTAAAACCCGTGTGACCTTTCAAATGTTACAATGGACAAATCTTCCAGTATTTCTTTCTGGCCTTGTTAACACTGTAACAGGTTCTGGAACCACCCAGTGAGGAAATGAGCACTTGAGCAGTGGCCAAGCCCAAAGAGATAGAGTGCCAAGATCTTCAAAGCTGTATCAGGTACACAAGAAATCAAGGGCAGGTGAGACATATGAAAGGTGTTTTGCTTCAAGTAAATGACAAGAAGATTGGGGGTTTCTGATTTTATTTTGGGAGAAAGGGAACAAAGGAGAGAAGCTAAAGCAGTGACTTCACTTCAAGTATTTTAACCAGGTCAGCAACAAATCCATCTCTAATCCAAAGCCAAAGTAATACAAACACAGATTTACCAGTGTTTGTGCACATCATACAGAGGAAAGAGAGAGCGGCTAACTTGCAATCATTTCAGTGTATGATAATACAGTGTTCTAAGTTGTGACATCATGCAGTACCAATACAGAATAATTAGGCACTGTCTTGTCTTCACTCAGAATGACGTTTAAGGCTTAGATTCATTGTGTGTTTAAGGATAGAAGGAAAGCAGGATTAAAGACTTAAGCCATACCACTTGTTCCATCAAAGATTAAGCTTTATAGGAAGTTACTGTATACCTCTAAAATCATAGTTTGAATTATGTTAAAATCAACTTGTCTCAGTTCCCTGAACCAGTGTTTATGGATCAGTGTCCCAAGTCAAAATTTATCTTTCCTCAGCTACACGCCCCCAGTCTTAGACAGTGAAAGACAGCTTGTTGCTGGAACTGCACAGAGCCTGAAAGAGAAACCACAGCATACCCGTATGCAGGCACACACTAATATTTTAATATCGCATTTCCTTTAGAAGCTGAGGGTTTATCTCACTCTCTGAAATCGCAGAATGTTCTTAAAGTTTTATCTCTTGTGGTCTATCGTCACATCACCACATCACCCTGAACACACTTGATATCACCCGTTTTAAAAACTAGACAGGGTCAGACCCAGTTACTGCTTGGACAGGAGACAGCTTGTGAATACTAGGTGCCATAGGCTCCCAAAGCTTGGCTGGAGTTGACACATGGATGCAACATCAAGGGCATCCAGAAGAGCTTCTACTGCCACATTAGTAGTAAAAGACTAAACAAGGGAAATACAGGCTTATTGCTGAATGGAGTGGGCAATTTAGTGGCAGTAGAGAAAGATAAGGCTAAGGTACTCAATGCCCTCTTTGCCTCAGTCTCCACCAGCAAGGTCTCCCTGACCTCTCTGCTTAGATGCAAGGTTCAAAGAGGAGATGAACTACCAGGAAGAAATCAGGATCGAGCTAGGGATGACTTGAGAGAACTCATCCTACACAAGGCCATGGGACCAGGCATGTTGCATCTGAGGGTGTTGAGAGAGATGGACTATGTCACTGTGATTTGTCACTCTGAGGGTAATGGAGGTGGGGTGAAGGGTCCCCTTGACAACTGGAGAAAGGTAAATGTTGCACCCATCTTCAAAATAGCCAAGAACTAATACAGCAGAGACTTTTCTCTGTGCAACAGCTAGAGCTGAAAAAGTCACAGACTACACCACTATTTTCAGTGTCCTGCTATAGCTAAGACTGCCACAAACCGTAAGCACTCTCATTCAACTCTACTGGAAGGTCACCCTCAAAAGCTGTATCCACCAAGTCACAGACACAAGGGCAAGAAGCCAACAATGGAGCAATCAGGAAAAAGGAAATCCCTTGCATCACAAGATTCATCTGCCTGAAACCATCTGGAAATTGACTCTTCAGGATATAAAGTTCACAGCATACTTTCTAAAGAAATCCAAGCAAAAAAGATTCACAAGTTTCCTGGGCTTTGACCCAGAATAGACTCGAACATCCTTCTCTGGTTCGATATACTTCAAAGGAAGATTTAAGTGAGAGGTAAAAATTTTCCATGCTAAGACAGACAGCCCCTTCCCCATCCTTCTCCAACCAGTCCCAATTAATCTACTTATTTCCAAAAGAATGAAATCCTGTTGTTTCATATCTCTGGGGTGATATGCTGAACAACAGAACCCCACAAACCCAAAAATCAGGGAGAAAGATGCAACAGCTACTCCCTTCAAATCAGAGGTTTGGAGGAATACTATGAGTAACTTATCAGCCAGCACGCAATCAGGAAGACCATCCGCCTGCAGTAAGCCCGCTGGCATTTTGCAGCTTCTAACCTTTTTTAGCATGAAAGACACAGACAATTCCTGGTGCAAGACTGATGATGCTAGTAGAGTCCCACAAAATCCTAACTATCTTTTCCCACAGGTACTGGGAGTTGGAAAAGTGACTTTTGTTTCCACCAGCAGAGGATGCATGGATGAGTCCATTAGATTTAGTATAAGAATAAAGTCGTCAGTGCTTTTACCTTTGTCCACAAGCCCAAGACAAATACAGCAGGAAGCAATGGTCACTACCCTGTTCTTCCTGTGTGAAACAGTATTTGTCAGGCCTCACATTGACCAGAAAAGAAAAAAATATGCATTAGTTTTGTAGGAAATGGCTTGATATTTTTCTTAAGAAAGGCATCATATGTTGATGGCAACCCATCACAGTAGCTGCTACACTGAAGTTTAAGAGAGAAAAAAAAAAAGTAAAAAAAAAAGCTTAAAAATTAAACCTTACTTCAGACCAAAGAAAACAGAGTCAACATAATGTCCTTTAACCAGCAGGCCTCACAAAGTGCCTTAAGGGTAAACAGGACAGACTTGTCAGGTAGCATGCAGGGGTTAAAAAAATTGCATCACGAATTTCCTAACTACCAGTTATTCTTCCAGAGAATATCAGACTGGTATACTGCCAGGCCACAAACATTCAAACACACACTCCTTTAGGTAGCAGATGTTACCAAAAGGTCTTAAATGGTAAGCTTCCAGGGACCGCCTGTCATGTTTTGAGGCATCTCACCATACACTGTGACCAAATCCTACCCAAGAGATTCGGGACATTTTCCAAAAAGCTGTGGGATCTAAATCCTGTCACTGTCATAACTTTAGGGGGAAACAGTTGGTGCTAATTTCTTTTCTTCCTCTCCCATTTTCTAGTCTTCTAAACTCACTTTTTTCCTCTTTTTTCTCCTGCTCAGTCACTGCTGCAAAGGGAACAAGCAAGCATGGAAAAGTGACCAACTGAAAATATTTTTCATGGCCCACATTTGGCAATTTTAAAAATAAAGACAGAAGCAGAAATTTTCAGAAGAGAATGTTCAAGAGGGGGCTGTTTGGAGGTTTGCAGTGTGTTCTGAATTTTAATTAGCTTTCTAAGAGCATTTTTTTAGTGTTAGGAAGTCTTCAAGCCAGGTTAAAAAAATGCATATATAGTCCAAGGGGGTGCCCTCAAAGGTTCATTGTCTGGTATCTCTGGAAACAATATCCAATATATCTGGGGAATTAATGGAACTTTCTGGCAGTCAAAAATAATTCATTTAGTTTTGGCTCTTTCACATGCTGTTGTTTATTCATTCTCTCAAAGTAAACTAACTTGATTCTAGGTGAAATAGATAACCAAATGCTAGACCAAATTCATCAGTTCAAAGTGAGTTCCTCTTTTACACAATTAATCAGCTGCAGAGACACTTCACACACAATGGCTCAGAGAGGAATGGGCTCAAGTACACGCAGATACACAGTAGTCACAAACTGAAAAAGACAGCAACCACGGATTACTCCATTGAATACTGGCAGCTGTAGTAGGCTCTTAGGTTTGCAGATGCAAATGGCAAATAGCTAAGGGCACACCATACTTACAGGGGGCAAAGAGAAAAAAAAACCTCTAAGTCCACAGAGCAGTGTAATGAAAGAGCATGTCCATTTGCAGAATGCCATGCTTATTTAGTCCTTCCAGGTATGTTGACAGCATTCAATAACAATCCAGTTTAGATGACCACACACCAGATGAACAACCCGTCCTATCATCATGTGCTATTGTTCACACACAACAGTTCTTCCTAACGCCATTTAAATACACAACATGGAAACTCTTGACGCAAACTGCCTTTGTTTCTTCTGTAAAAGATTTGTAACATTAACTCATTAACCATAAATATTTAAAGTGCAGCTCGTAACATCGTTTCCCCTAGACCACTATGCTGCTGTTATTAAGGTGCTGCTTTCAAACTTGTGTTTTATCTGAACAGCTTTTTACCAGCAGTTCCCAAATAAGGCAAGGAAGCAAGTCCAACATGTTCAAGGTCACTGTTTCCATGTCACATTGCACTGATAGTTATAACTGTTGTGGTTTTTCCACCTTGAGAGGGCAGGAAACTAAAGGTCTTCTGGGTAATCAAATGCACATGTAGAAACAATAAAATACACCCATAAAAAGATGAGTGCCAAGCTTATTAATACAGTCTGCTTTGCCAGAAATGGCAGCAAGCTCTAAGTGTTCTTAGACACCTTTTGCCTGATTTTTTTTTAAGTACTACAGAGGTGCAAACAATCAATGCCCCTAGAAGCCATCACAGCAAAAAGCAGAAAATGGCCTTCTGAAACTTTCAGTGTGTGACTTACCTGCATGCACTGCATTTTTAGCTCATTCCTGGAATATTGTTTTTAACAGAACACAAGATGGATAATGAAGGCTACTCTTTGCTGTTGTTTCTGCATAACACTTGTTAAACAAAAGGTGTTATGAACAGGTTATTCTGAACAACAGATATGCCAAACCAAGCAGAATAAAGCAGAATCTTTTTGAAGGAGAGTTTATCAATTTCTCATGTAGCTGCTTTTCCAGTACACCATCTCATTGTTGGTTTAATTTGAACAGACACTTATAAACTGTGATAAATTATTTGCAACCACAGAGGACAAGGAAGCACAGGGACTCCACTGAACTAGGCATCCTACAAACAAACCTAGAATAGAAAGATACTCTCTTCTCTGAGGAACTCAGGAGTCTAAGAAACAAAACTGCAAAAAAGAGGCAGGAAGGGGACTGAAAAGCCATACCACAATATTTGCTAGGGACTAGTGGGATTTCTACATGTCATCAAGTCCTCTTATAGGCATCACAGGATGAAAGGCAAAACAAGGGACTTGAACAATAAGGTAGCCTTGGGAAGAATACAATTAACATCCTGTTTCTTTCAAGAACTTATGAGGAATTTATTATCTGTGATGTCCCCTCAAAAATGTTCCAAATATATTAAAAAAAACCCCAAAACTAAAAAGTATTTCTATAGCTTTTAGTCCTTCTTGAGGATTGGATGGGGGTGGGGGTTGTTCATTAGCTGAAAGATACAAGAGTTTAACTTGAATGCATACTCAACGTTCTTCAAAGAGAGAAACGCAAGTATGTACAACTAACCTAAGGATTATTTTCACTTTATTCATGCTATTGAAAAATTTTTCTTTGAATTTTCCATCATTAGCATGCATTTATTTTGAGGTTAAACTGACAGTGCTGAAGAAAAAAGTTTCTCATTCCAAATTAGGGGTTTAGTTAATCATTAGGTACTAATTAATTTTTCATTTGAGGAGTCTTAAGATATACTTCTATTATCTTTTAATTTCACTCATCTAATGAAATAGTTTAGGGAGCCTTGAGTTCTTCATTTTTTTTTTTTTTTTTTTCAATCCTCCTTTTACAAGTGTCACTTGTTCCATTAACACAAGGAAAAGTTCACGATTGCTTGAACTGAGCGTATTGTTCTTGGAGGTCCAATCATAAGACACAGGTTGCTAGCATTTCTACTTGCTTTTTCTTTTCTCTTTCAAAGTATCCTCCCCCAAAAGAAAAATGGACACTGAAAATAGAGAAAAATATGTAGGCCAAACATAATTTAGTTTCGCTGGCCCTGGTTTTATATTACCTTAGAGAAATAAACCCAAAACCGCTTTCCACCATTTTGAGTCAATTTTCATCAGCAGCAAGACTGTCTTTACAGGAGACTCAGTAGGGTGTTCTAGTTCTAAGTACCTGAAGAATACATAACCACAGCTATTCAGCCTAGATGATTTCAATATAAGTTTTCTTCCTCCCTCCAACTTTGTCACCCCAGCTATCATAGACCCTGAAACTAGATTTAAACATAACTGTTTCCCATCACCCCAAACAAATGCGGAAAAATAAATTAAGCTTGAAGATTATGCAACAACAGGTAACTTTCAACATCTTAACTGTCAAGATTTAAATCAACAACATTAACGATTTGAGTCCCCGTGCAGCCTGGCAAAAAAAAAAAATATTATGCGGTAATATCAGAACATTCTAAATATTTAGTATATACACTAGAGAAGTCATTAATAATTCTAACATGTAGTTACTTTCCTGTATCAGCTGTAACACTGAGCAGTGAATACAAAGGTGAGTTTTTTTAGGAGTTTGGCTTCTTGTTGTTTTGGTTTTTTCTTCAGTATTTTGGGTTTGTTTATTTGTAAAGTTATTCAGGATGGTTTTGGTTTTTTTTTTTCCAAACTCCTAAGTGCACAGATCCTTTTAATTGCCAGCAGAACTGTGTTGTCTAAGCAGCAATGAAAATAGCACCCACAGTTCATAAAAATAAATTAAAAATCTGTCCATTACACACAATGTATTATTTATACTCTAGATGTAAAACTACAGCTTCCTATAGCAAATGAAATTATTTAAAGTCCATTTGTTATCACCGCCTGAAGCTTTGCTGATCCAAAACCATACCAGAAACTGAACCACTGGGCAGCCTGGTTCCCTGGTCCCTGTTTGCATCAGGCACCACAAAGGATACAGCCTTGAGAATGACAGATTTCTCGATCTGATCTTTGCCTCAATTGCTATGTTCTCAAGTAAAATATTTGGAAAATATCTCTCAGTTAACAGTACAACATATACATATTGAGTTCCAAAACCATTTTTAGTTTGACCTGAAACAAAGCACATTGTTTTCTTCTGGTTTTGGGCACTTTCTTTCAAACAAAGCAAAGGATAGGTTCACGCAGGCCCTCGAACACTGTTTACACACAAGAGGAACTGATGACAGTACTACCAGTGGTTAAGAGGTTCATAGGCTGATAGGTGATTTAGGCTGAGGCTCTGCAACTGCAATTTGGCACTGCAATAATCCACGAGTGAGAACTACAGTTCTCATTCAAGTAGCTCAAGAATTTGGAATAAAGATGACTTTGGATTTTAAGGTGCAGTGATACAGACAGCAAAGTATATTTTAGCTTAAGATGCTTTCAAATGGGTTTAACAGGAGAGAAGGCAAGATCATGATCAACCTTAGTAAGAGTTTCACTGCAATTAGTTGCAAGTTGCACACATATGCAAATCTATTTGCCAGGTAGCACAGAAATTTACAGCACTAAATTCAAGTTCAGTTAAGGAAACTCTATGCCAGCCGGCAAGAAGTTAGCCATATGCCTACCCATGCTGGCTTCTAAGTACACAATACAGACACCTTACAGCAGTATATACACAATACCCAACCACCACCAAGTGAATAAACAGTCACTCTACTATAGGGACACAGATGTTTTCAGGAGATCTGAGAGAATATATAAGCAAAAATTAATGATGGGTTCTCGGCTTCTTTAAATTTAACCTCAGTAGAGTATTTTTCTTGGAGGAAGGGTTAGTTTGATTTGGGGGGCCTCTTATTTACTGAAACTTTAGCCTTACCAGAGAGATGGTTCCTGCCAGCTGCCTGAAAAATACATAGTAATAGCAGATTCATAAAAGCCTTTGTCACATACCTGAAATCACAGCTTTTAAATGGCTCAAGAGTTAGAGAATTCTAAAAGAATTCAGACAGCAGTCTTCAGGTGTGGTAGCTCCATTCAGCAAACACCAACAAGGCTTTCCAAGCTTTTACACTTCTAGCCACACACTAGAACAAGCTTTCTATGCTGTGGAAACACTTATCAGGATGGTAAAGGAACAGGGATAAACAAGTACCCCCTGGTGTGTTACTGCAGTTATCTGGCCAACAATGTTTGAGAGCTTGAAGTGCTCTTCAAACAAGGGTAACCTAGACTTAATAACCTTCCTGTTGGGTTAACTTTGCCATCTCACCAAAATCTTATCTGTTTAACTTCACTGCTTTAGCTGGTATTACACAAACCTCTGCCCCTTCTTCATTCTTCGTTTCTCCTCAGCTTTCTATCTCCTCTTGTTTTTCCTAAGATATGTATCGCACAGTTATAGAGCGAACGTGTCTTTGGCAGGCCCACATGGAAGACCCACGGGTCAGGAATACTGAAGACAAATGAGAGTGCATCTTATCAGAGGATAAAGTATGTTTGAATACTCTCTGAATGAACACTTATACAGTGGCTTTTGATTACTTTTTTGTTTTAAATACTCAACATTTCAAATATTGTATCACACTGAAATCAGCAAGAGTCCCACCTAAAGGAGAGAACTAAAACTGAAATACAAGTTACCACAAAAGAAAAAAAAAAAATATTAAAAAAAAAAAAAATCACTGAAAGCAAAAGAGATTGTCATCATAACTCCCTGGCAGAACTCGGAAACTGAGCTCTTCAGTAGCCTGGAATCCCCATCCCACTGGCTGGGCTGCAGGGCTCCACATTCCCCAGGATGCAGGCTTCAGCTCACTAGGCTGGCCCCAGGCAAGGTCCGTTTCAGAAACACCTGCCACTAATGTCTTCTGTTTGCTTACAGCACCTTTCATTCCATGCACTGCACTCTGTCTGAAATAGGACACGTCCCAGTCTCTAGACAAGATAGCTGTGCTTGAGGCTAGCAAAAAAGGAGCAATTATTGTGGAGGCTGTCCCATTCTACACTTCATTAGAAGACTCCAGCATGCATGATCGCTATTATTTATTGTTTGCAGTGCCCTAGCACCTAGCAACCTCTACCATGAAGCAGTGCGGTTTGGTGGTAAACACTGTGCGCGTACACACACACAAAAAAAGATGGCAACCTGGCAGTAAAGTTGTTCGAGAGATCAGCTTGCTCAAAACAGAGTACAGAATATCTAATATCAGCACAGGCCTGAGAAGGTAAAGACTTGGTGCCTTTCAAAAGGTGCCTACTTTCAGCCAATTAATCTTCAGAATATATACTCAGATATTCATAGCTACATGTACCATACCTTCTGCAGAGCTCATATTCCTTGGAAGTCTCCTAGCTAACAAGACTGGGTATGTAGATGCATTTGTATTACATACTGGGTTAGGGAGAGACTTTCCAATCTAGAAACAGTGCATGTATTAAGCATTAAAGTTTGCTCTTCAGAGTTTATTTCGACACCAGAGCTTACAAGCAGTTCAAAAAGCATTCGGTTGTCAAGCTGTTGACACTACAAAATTGCTGTACTAGTTATTTTATGGTAATACATAGCAGAGATCCGGCACCTTTATTAAAAAGCCACTCCCATTTCATCAGTAACAGGAACTGCTTGCTCCACACAAAAATGCAAATCCATTCCCTGGCTAGAATTGTGAATGCTTAGAAAGATTTTGCTCGAAAGGTAAACATTTGTTATTTCATTTCAGAAAAATAAAAGCTAACAAATACAAGGAAACAGTAAAAGAAAAATGAAGATGAGAAGTGAAAAAATACACATCTCCTATCCATTTAAGCAAAGGCAGCAGTGTAGTAATGCAGCCAGGGAACTCTGAACTAACAGACTTGAACTGGTGACCACTTGAAAACTGACTGATTCCACCTCCTGCTTCTGTTTAATCACACAGAGGTAGCCAGCCAGCAATAGCTTGGCTATATATTATTCCAGTAGGAGCGTTCCTCTCCATAAGCTAACTAAAGATACATCAATAGTTCAGTATTTCATAAGCCAAGGCAGTTTCAACTATGAAATTCCTCAGGTAGGAGAAAAAAAAAAAGAAAAAAAAAAGAAAAAAAAAACCACCCATGACACTAAAATCCTGGCAACTGGCAGTCACAAGGAAAAGCAGTTTCCTTCCACTTTAGGCATGGACAGAGTTTAACACAGTAAGTAAACAACTGCTCTAGCTTCTCATTGCTGCTTTTTCTAATCTAATATACAACTGCTCTCCCAAGAGTCCAAAGAAGTTGAAACACATATGCACACCAAAAAAAGGAGAAACAAAAATGCTGAAGGAAAAAGAAGAATTTCAAATGAAGACAGATACACATGCAAAGAAAGGAAATAGAGAAATGATGTTTGTATGCTACTTCAAGTACCAGACATTGAGACAGCACTTTAACAGGCATACACATTTGCAGGAGAGGTAATAGCATCTACATGTGTGGCACGAAAATAAAGATGCCCTTGTTATCACCTCTTTAAGGTGCCAACAGGACTTTCTACACTTTATTTTCTTCCTCTTCCCCAATACGTCTACATGTCTTTTGGCAATAGTTGCAAACAAATTGCCCACCAAAACAACCAGCTTCCTTGACCACCTCAACAAAAAGGATGAAGCATTACATGCAAACAGCCATACTCACACTCCTAGAATTGGTTATTTCTGGTCAAGTCTCATTTAAAGATTTTAAAGTTGCTACAGAGAGTGAGTGAACCCAGCTCTCATTTCAAGTCAGTGAGGGACTTCCAACATCTCTTCCCTAACCACGTGTGAAAATCCTACCTACATACCACACTGATTACTCTGGGACACAGCTGCTATTTAAGGGGTAGAGCTGAGATCAGAGAAGTGGCTTCCATTGCAGCTACTTCTGATTAACTAACTGCTGTCAATCTGCTCCTTGGCAGCTGCCATAAAGTGCACATTTTTTTCATATCAGCTTCTTGTTTAAAAGTTGCAGTTCCCGAGTAATTTTCAAACTAAAATCCAAGGGGTTTTCTTATTACTATTTTGTTTAAAAGTAGCTCAGATGCACTTTCAATTGCATTTAAAATGCTTGCTTGGCATTTCAAAAACCTGCACATCTACCAGTTTCTACTGATCCAGTTGTAGACCCATGTGGAATTTGATGCCTGCTCAAATTCAGCAAGCTGACTTCAAAAAATACGTAAAGACGCCTCTCACATCTACGAACGTTGATGCTACTGTTTAAAGTGACTTTATCTCTGGCCCAGTTCCCTAAAGGTGGCACAAATTTTGGTTTTAAGTGTGTGGCATGAACATAGGACTATTCTGTGAATATTAACTTTGAAGTTTCTATTTTTACATAAATGCATAAGCATTAATGCAATGTTTAAAAATGCAATCTAAAGATATTAGGTAATACAGACCTTGGTTTCAGCAGCAATGCAAAGTAATTACAATATAGCAGCATCTATAGTCCAAAAAACCAACTGTCTAAAATTCAACATCTTAACATTGCACTATGCACCTCCAGTCAATCTTTTCTTCAGACTCTATTTTTGCACTTCTTTACCTGTTGAATTCAATTGTTCAACCTGAGTTCTTCCTGAAAACAAAGTATTTCTGTTTAATTTAATTTTACATTCAGCAGAATATTGCTTGCCAGAAACACCTAACACACAGTGTAAACCAGAGTTGCTAATACCAGATGACGTTAAACAAACGACAACTTTCCACTGCCCAGCAATTAAAATTGATAAGAAGCCTGTGTTCTTCAGGACTTCTTTTCAAGTCTAGCAGTAAGCTCTGGAACTGTCAGCCACTGAAGGTTTTTATGACTTTGCTTTTTATGAATGCACAGCCTAACAGGTGATAAGTGCTTTTGTGCACTTGGCTGGTGTTTGCCCATGATCAAGACTGTTGACTGGAGTTTTATTGCTGTGAAAGATGCCAACAGCACCCCAAGGACAGACTGGGACATTCCAGTGCTTGTCAGAGGTGCCAATTTCCCCCCATATCAAACACCAGTGTGATTTCACAGAGCCACAGCAGTGCTGATAACAGCTTTAGACTTGGATGTCACGGGAGAGAGAAGTCAGACTGTGTTATTCACTACAGCTAGAACAGCCTACAGTTTCACTTGAACTTGTGGGTCAGGGAGGAAAAAGGATCAAATCTTATCCATGATACAGTTGTCGGTCAGTCCCTGATGCCGCTGCATTAACACCTATCCTAGAGTACTGAAAGCAATGTGCTCTAAGGTACTAGTGCAATATCAAGGCAGGGTAAACTCAGAAGTACAGACTGGCTACCTATTTGTATTGTCACTTTACCTTAGAGCCATGACTATTCCCACAGTACTAGATGCTGTGAAGACATACAAGGCATGAAGATCCCTGCCCTAGAAGATTATGCTATAGTACATAGCAGCGACGTCTACCCAGTTAGGTGTAGTCACTACCTCTGTCAGGCTCAGCGCCAACTTTGGTCCCAGCTAGAAACGTTAGTGCTTACCTATGCTAATAAGCCCTGGCTTTGCTAGCGCAGGCACAACCCTACACTGTTGGGGGTCTCTCGCTTTGGGGCCAGAACCAACTCACGCCCTGCCAGTTGGCACAAGTGCAGGGTTTGCATATATGTTCCCTCTACCTTCATGCTTAACACAGCTTTATCCAGGCTGATCTAGCAGTCACAGCTCAATTATAATCCACATTTAGGTCTAGGAGAGCAGTGGAGACACGTCTTTTAAAACCATCTGGACTAGTATCAAATTTCTTAGAGATATGAAGTGGAGAGAAAGCTACAGCCAGTAAATGTCATTGTTTCATTCAGGTCCATGGGGTGCTGATAGAGCTAGTCTTTTCCTCTCATCTTCTGTAAACAAAGTGATATGAAGCAGCCAGTAAAGCTGACTCAGAAGAGTTGCGAGGAAGAAGTAAATTTACAGGCAGTCCTTACTCCTTAGGGTCTAGGCTATTTTTCTCCATTTCATTCCACATATTCAAACTTCGTTCAGCTCATTAATATAAAGAAGTCATGTTTACACTTTGGGAACAAAAGCATACATTGTCTGGCTTTCCCATGGCTATTTATCTTCCTTGCATTGCAATAGCAACACTTTCCCTACATGTATCCTACAAAAACCACTTCATTCTTCCCTACATTTATCATGACATAAATGGAAGAACAGGGAAAAGTGACGAAACTACTTTCACAACCATGGCCTCTCCTAACTCTATAGGAAAACCACTTATTCAAAACAGAGCTCAATTACTAAATGCTTGTTAAAAGACATGCCCTATAATACAAGTTTTATTTTACAAGGTAGGTGCTAATCTCAGTGGTGTAGCCAAATTTTATTCTGCTTAATCGTTTGCTGCCTGTAGGGAACATTACTCCGATTGATTTAATTTCTGCCTTCAGTTCCTGTCCTAAACTTCCACAATTTTCCCATGGCTGTGTGGTATTCCACAGCCACTGGTGGCTAAAATTCAGCAGAATACTAAGTATCTTCTACACACCACATGGCTTGAGCATTTGGGAGGGGTGGGAGGGTGGGGAGAAGGCAAAAAGAGGCACCATATAAAAAGGACAATGAAGTCTGCTTAACAAACAGATGTGGTGTGTGAAAGAGAAAGAGACTGCAATTCCAGTGAACACAGAGCACTTCATTTTAGCAGCCAGACAGAAGCATCATCACACTACATTTTCATATGGGAGGTGGAGGAAACCAAAGATGCACATGGCTGCTGTTTTCCTAACATCACAAGACTGCTTTTCTTCCTTCCTTCCGAAACACTGTTTGTCCTCAAGCCAGGTGCAACCAGTACACCTCACAGCTAGTCGCAGTTGAGGGGTTGGACCAAGCTCTCCATTACTGAGTTTTGGATCATTAAGTAAACAATTCTAAATGAAGGTCTATTGATTCTTTTTTTTCCTCTAAACCGGTGGCAATTGAAACATTAGGAGATCATAAAAATATCCCTTTTAACAGAGGAGATATAATTCATAAAAACAAACAGAAGGCATGACTAAGTAATTGTTTAAATATTTAAGATCAGTTGAACTACCACCAAACAGGGTAAAACTTGAGTTTACTCTTACACCTTGAGTTCCCATTTGTAGAAAAAGACAGAATGATGGCCTCAATTTCCATTATAACGATTTTTGCAAAATTGTGCTTTAACCCCAGCCAGTAACTAAGCACCACACAGCCACTCACTCACTCCCCCCTCCACCCAGTGGGATAGGGGAGAGAATCAGGGGGAAAAAAAGGTAAAACTCATGGGTTGAGATACGAACAGTTTAGCAGAACAGAAAAGAAGAAACTAATAATGATAACAACAACAATAATAAAATGGCAATAATAATAAAAGGATTGGAATACACAAAACAAGTGGTGAACAATGCAATTGCTCACCACTCACTGACTGGTGCCCACTTAGTTCCTGAGCCACCCCCCCAGGCCAACTCCCCCCAGTTTATATACTGGACATGACATCACATGGTATGGAATATCCCTCTGGCCACTTTGGTTCAGCTGCCCTGGTTGTGTCACCTCCCAACTTCTTGTGCCCCTCCAGCCTTCTCGCTAGCTGGGCAAGAGAAGCTGAAAAATCCTTGACTAAGTCTAAACATTACTTGGCAACAACTGAAAACATCAGTGTGTTATCAACATTCTTCTCATACTGAACCCAAAACATAACACTATACCAGCTACTAGAAAAAAAATTAACTCTATCCCAGCTGAAACCAGGACTGCTTGGTAACACTCAGAGTTATGTACACATACATGCATACATAGGTGAACATCTAAACACACAATCTGGAACATCATGCAGCTTACTGCGCATCAGAGATTCACCTGACAAAGAATCAGAACAAAAATCCGTTATTATTTCTTGATTCAGCTGTGGCAACAGACTTCTTTTATTAAGTATCTGGATGACATTTTTGCCTTCACCTGCCTAAGTTTTCACTGAGAAAATTATCAATTCAACATAGGCAAGCACTAGTTAAAAACTTCTATAAAGTTTCAATGTGGGGTGGAGGAATTACAAAGTTAAAATCCAATTAACATTTTTTTTTTAATCACAACAAAAAATTACATTAAAAAATACTTAGAACATGCATTTGTAGATCTTTTTTCCCCAAAATTTACACAGAAAGGAAAAGAGGTTACTAAGCAGTAATTGGAGCTCTTAGAAATACATAAATTACACGTACAATCCATCCACTGTAGATATAGAGGCACCCCACCATAAGCTAAGTAACACCGCTTTGTCGTATTTGGCGAGTGAGCCCATGTGGTGTTCCCTCTGCTCAGGACACAAGTATATCTGATGAAAGTTTATCTTTCCTTTCAACTCCTTATCAAATACAGAATTCAGTGCAAACAAATTCTTGTGGGAAAGTGGGAAAGAGTGGACACAGTGGAATTTCAGCATCTACTGTCTTCAGCTGACAGTAGATAACATTATTACCCATTGTTAGAAATGGTTCTTGATAAACACTTCCAGCTAGCAACTTCCACATACTGTGTCCTACCCGTAGGCAAAACAGAGTCCTTCAGACCAATAGTAACCACAGAACCTCTCAGTGAAGTACCACACAAGCTCTAAACATAGGTGGAACAGCACAGAACTTGATAAAGGTGAGGACACTGCTCCAGGTCACCATTTGACACGTCGCAAAAAAGGAGACATTAAGATAATCAGGTATGTTCAATTCTGGTGAATTTTGACAACAGAAGGACACTTCACTTCTGCAGTGTTGCAAAAGATACTGCATTAACTCAGACCCTGCAGAGAGACTGCTATGTTCTTCGATCTCTTTCAGCTTCACACAAACGACCTTGAGGATTATTGATAAGGCCTGAGTTTATCTGTCATGGAGAATCATACAAGTGCATGCCACCACATATCTGTGACAACCAGGCAGTACCTGGTTAAAGCGCCTCCTGCACATAGGCACATCTCAGCTGGAGAAGGACCAGCCACTAGCGAGTCGAAGGTCATGTCAATTAACCCTAGTGACTGAGCAAGAGACAGTGCAATTTTGTCACCTGTTCACCTATTACAACACAACTCTTGATACTGGGTAACCTGTCTTGATGATCCCATTAACCAGCTGAATTTCAGGGACACAATTGCTACTGTTAATACCTTAGAGCTGGCTCATGGACTAACGGAAAGCCTAAAAGAGCCTCATAAAAATAGTCACATGCCATGAGGAAACAAGTATTGCTCATAAAATAATCTGCTGGTAAAATGAGACTCAAAAGCTGAGAGATACAGAATGCCCTTCTTACAGATTTTCAAGGGCACGGCTATCACCCATCACTTGTGGATGAGAACATTCAGCTCTGTTAAGTCCTAGATGGGTTGACACCTCCTTTCATGGCGAAACTAAAAAGTTCTTGCAACAAAACCCATCAACCCTGAGATACAGGATAATATATTCAACAGCATGCTCAGCTGTGAGTCTAACTATCTCCTACAAAGAGGGGTACCAGAAAAGGGGTGGGAGTAAACACAACACACGGGGGGCAGGGGGCCCTCTGGAGAAGGACAGAAATTAAGCAAATTATTTCTGGTAACTATGTCCAAGATCCAGGCATCTGATATTTGCTATCAAGGATAATAAACTAGGCCATTCTCAAAAAAAACAGGAAACTACTTTGAGATGGGGAAAAAAAAAAAATTCGAAGTAGAAAACAGTAGTGAACAATGTAGACCCAGCTTCATGCATGCTAACAGATGGAGGAGAGCTCTAACAACCGAGATGCTCTCTAAACTTCCCCATAATGAGACCAAGGTATAGATCTGTTTCTCATGAGATACCCAAAGCACACAAGGTCTTTGCTTCGGCAACAAGGCTGTCACTGCTCAGTATTATGATGCCAAGAGAGGAAACAGAAAGGAGACATTTTCCTTTGAAACTCTGATACAAATGTCACTTTTCTTAGCCGTGTGACAAGAGCCACCCACCCACCACAACCTGCTAGATCTCCATCAGCCGCTCACTGTTAAATCAGCCTGTACATTCAGATATAGTGGATTCAGCTAAAAATCTATGATACATAATGTTTCATCCCAAAGATCTTTGCCAGTTTCAACAGCAAGACAGAACAAACTGGATGGAAAGGAGCACTTCTTATTACCACAGCAACAACGCATTGAAAAGTCTTAAAAGTTTAGTCTGGAGAAAAGGAGGCTGAGGGGAGACCTTATCGCTCTCTACAACTACCTGAAAGGGGGTTGTAGTGAGGTGGGTGCTGGTCTCTTCTGTCAGGTGGCTGGAGATGGGATGAGAGGAAATGGCCTCAAGTTGCAGCACGGGAGGTTTAGGTTGGATATTAGGAAAAGTTTCTTTACTGAAAGGGTTGTCGGGTATTGGAACAGGCTGCCCAGGGAAGTGGTTGAGTCGCCATCCCTGGAGGTATTCAAAAGCGCATAGAGAAGGAACTTCAGAACATGGTTTAGTGGGCATTGTTGATGGTTGGACTCGATGATCTTGAAGGTCTTTTCCAACCTAAATGATTCTATGATTCTAAAATTTGACTCCATCTTGCTGTAAGCGCATTGAAAGGATCAACAGAGGAAGCACCTAACCAGCACATATCCTTCATGTATCCATACAGCTAAAGCCCCCAGTCACAGGAATCTGGCCATCACAGGTAGCACAGAGGCCAGATTATCTGCAGAGATGCCGTCAACAGCAGAGAAGGTGGCATGTTTAACAAACCTTCATAGTGGGTTTTGGATTGAACTAACATGAAAGGAGAAAAGGTACTTGTGGAGAAGAAACAGAAAGGTTGGGGACAAGAAGAGTGCCAACCCTCCATCTTACACACACACACACCCCCCCAAATACAGAACTCAAGTGTCACAAGGTTAAGAAATTGCCCACCTCCCAGGATCTGCGCATACTCCTCCCAGGATCTGCACATATTCCTTTCACAGTGTGAATGCAGAAATCCTGGACACCTATCCCGCAGCAGGATCAATTACACCTAGATGAACCCTGATAAATATTTATCTAGCCTGTTCTTAAAGCCTTCCAAGGAGCAGATTCAACAGCCTTTCCAGGCAATGAAGTTCTTTGCTCCACTATCCCTCCCATGCAATAGAAGAAATTCAGAGTGTGCTTTAAAAACCATTACTTTTTATCCAATTCATCTGAACACAAAGAACAGACCTTTTTCCTCCTACCTAGAGCAGTGTTTTTTTGAAGACTTCAAGTCATCCACCTTCCACTGTTGTTCTTTATGCTAAGCTATCTTTCCGCAGATCACAACATCATGTTTTCTAGTCCTTGGGTTGCTCTTATTCTCCCCCAGACAGTTGTGGGTTTTTTTCAGTTGGTCTACACCTTTGCTGAAATACAGTACTCACAATTTCCATTTCCTATGCACACAGTACTAATTTCATCAAAAAACCATGTTCATAAGCAAACAAGGGAAGTATCAAGAATCTGATAAACGACATATGTGGCAACATCTGGTTTTCCTCTAGCCAGAAACCCTTTTACTCCATCACAGTCTGAAATTAATTTGACAGATTATTGGGTTTTGACCAATCCATGTTGACTGCTAACAAATGTATAAACTAATGGACTGATTTCCTCCAAGTGCTTGGAAATAGTTTGATTACTTGCTAGGTAGTTTCCAGCAGAATCCCTCAAGAGAAGAGTCACACAGCACTTTGCATACATCATTTCAATAACGACAAACATAGACCACATGCAGGTTTCCTGAAATGAACACTGTTTGTTTGAAGAGAAAGGCATTTGATATAAAGCTTTCCTCAGAAAAAAGAGACCACCTCAGCAGACACTAACAGCTAGTATCAAAACCTGCTTGAATGTTATATACACTGCTTTATATGACATATAAGCTAGTGTTCCTTTTCTCTTACAGATACTATCCACTGAAAATTTCTAGAGATTATGCTTTTCTCATAGTACATCACATTTTTGCACAGCATGCTCAATTTCTCAGTTTCACTTTACAGTGAGACTTGATGAATGCATGTTTTCTATTAAAGCCACGCCAAAAAAAAACCTGCCACAGAAGTCATCAAGAGACGACCTCAGTGTTTGACAATCAGAGTGCAACAAGCAATTCACATGCCCAAAAATGGTTAGCATTAACACAGTACAGCTACAGCCTTGCATTTGCTGCAAAACTTGCAGAATCCAAAAGCCTTTTCTCCCTTATTCTTGTAGCATTTTTCTCATTTTTATGGTTCAAATACATAGCTGTCCAAATAAGATCATGTCATAATAGTAAATAAAAGCTACGAAGAGCTGTCCTGAATGAAGAGAACTACAAAGGCATACAACTAACATGACCGTGTAAGACTTAGATGTCTGCACCTGTCATATACTTTACATACTGTTGAAAACAGGGAGCTCAGACTGTTTAGCATTAGGATACTGGATGACCTGTTGACATAGAAAACATCAAGTGAGCACGTTTATTTTGTGTGAAGTGCTGAGATAATCCACTATCAATACTTTCTGGGTCACGGATAAGATAACAGCATAAAATCTCATGAAGTTTACTCACACTATAGATAAAGCAATACACATTTATTTATTTACTCATTGACAGGTTTGACCACTTTTCAGTGTCTTCTAAGACAGGAGTGAAAAACAAACAAATAAAATAATCTCAACTAGATCTACTTAGGAGGAATATTAGGTGGAAAAAAATTTTAAGAAGTATTTGCCAAAGTTTGTAAAGGACAGATAGAGCTTTTGTTCTACAGAATATAAACACCACTGATTCTTAACACGATCAGCACAGGGTGTTCTCTTTTTTTGAAGCCACAGGATGGAAGATCTTTCCTCTTGTCTCTGTCCGCTATCTCCATTGCCCTGCACAGGTAATTGGACAGAGGCATTTGAAGGGTGTAAGAATGAGATTAGCAGCAGCAACTATTTCCTGCATCCATTCTCCTTTGCTCTTCTTGTCAACATCCTTACAGGAGACAAGGCACCTTTACTGTAGCTCTTAGTTGGACTGTGGTGCCCTCAAGGGTTATTGTGAAAAAGAAGATTCTGGCCAATTCCAGCCCATTTTCAGACGACACAGTTTTGCTGGGAAGGCAATAGCTACTGCAGGAAGAAACATATTCTTTGAAGGTAATTTCTTACTTCACAGAAGGAAGACACTTTCACTACAAAGACTGCAGCCTTTGTTGTACTAGGGATGAGCAAGGGTTCTGTAATCTTTGCCACCAGCACCATGCATCTGCTGTTAATCCTACTGTCTTTGGAGAGAATCCAGGGAAGTAACCTGATGGACGATTTACATTCTGTTCTCAAACTGTGACCAAATTTTCTTCCCTATCCAACCCATATAAAATTATGCAATATTAACCCTGCAATGAAAAAAAATATTGTTAAAAACTGAAAAAAGTTAAATGCATCCCCAAGACTTCAGGGAGTACGTTCGCAGAGGAGACTAGTGACTTCTGAGCACTGGAGTTATACATATCCAAGCTAGTACAATCTTCTTGTGCCAGTTCAAGACTGCTGCCTGACAGTGAGCAGCTTATTGCAAGCGTGACCACTCTCTGGTCTAAACAGAGGGGACAAGTCTGTGTTCTTGCCTGGGCTAGTACACATGCAATTAGGGAAGGACAGTGGGAGAACCATTTATTTTTAGAAATCAACAACTAAAACTTGTGAGATGGTGAAAAACCCGGGTATATATGTTACATAACTTAACATATTGACTACAGGCAAGAGACAACAGCCATATGGACAAAGTAAAAGTTCATACAGAATTAGCACCACAAGATGCTTAGTCTTTCAGAAAAAAATACCTTATTTTAAATAAAATAATTTTAACTAAGTTCTACGCATCCTGTGAACAACGCCTGCCAAGTAATTTTAATTGCCCTAATTTGGGGGATGTGCATACAAGTTTTTGTCTTTATTAGTTGGTCCTTACCTTTTCTCTTTACTAGTTGCTCCCACTAGAAAGCAAATATCTATTCATATAGTGAAGTTAAACACACAATGGTCATTTCTTGCAGAATCAAAACAGATATTACTTCAACAAATGTATTATACTTTCCTATTATTGTAAAAGAAAAATGTATGCTCTATTTCTCTACCTTTTTCAGGGTGTGTTAGAGTAAAGTTAATGGATTATACCACAACCTGGTAGGAAAAACAAAGATAAAGAATTGCTACTATTTAAAGATCTTAGTTCACCAAGAACAGTGTATTTCTCATTTGAAGTAAACACTAGTCAAGTTATATAACAAAGCATTTGCTTTTTAAATAACCCCAGCAGAAAAAGGCACATAAAGAAAAGGGATTTTATAGTTAGGAGTAAAACATTTCAATTTTCTATTACAAATATGACAGAACTGTATTATCAAATGACATATCATAAATCCATTGGCATTAGCAAAACATGCGAGAGATTTATGTTCCTATTGAAAACTTAAATATGAAATTCAAAGATCAGGATCGATATTTGCAGAAGCAGAAGAAACTTAAAAGGATGCAGAAACCCTGTCCTAAGTTTATTTTGGCTTTAGTTAACATTTTTTATAAAATATTAAAACATCACATTGATTGTGAAGAACATATGAGAAAAACTAAAAAGACCTACTCCAGGCACATTACTATAAATATATAAACGCCACCTAATGATTTGCAGTATAATTTCCTATTTTTGGTAGTTTATAACTTTCAAAGGGGTAAAATTCCAAGGCTGCAGTTATAGTGCTTGATGTATTCCTTGCATAAAGTCCCACACACAGACACATTCTTTTCTTAAGCCCAAAAAAGGATTCAGCCAGTTTTGAGAAAATGTGTGTTCATTAACTTACGCCACTGGCAGTTCTGACTCTAAAGCAGTTCAGAGAAAAAACTTGCTTTTGTCATAGTGTTTGTCCTAAGCTCTAAGAAATCATTGGCTTCCCCTGTGCCTGACTATTTTTTATTGTAATTTTTCCTGGTTCTAGGTTTTCTGTTGTAAAGTGTGGGTGTTAAGGGACAAAACTGCTATTTAAGAAATGTGGGACAGTACTTTTGGGTTTTGTGGAGTTTAGTTGTTTTGGGTTTTGTTGTGGTTTTTTGTTTTTTAAAAAGTACTTACACTATACCTACACACTTACCCAGGCCCTGCTTTGCACGTTGTGCAATTTCTTACAGCTCCTTGAACATAGAAAACAGCTGTTAGTTTACTATCCTGAACTATGAAAGTGGGAAGATGAAGATGAAAATCCATGTGTCCTCAAAAATTGATCATGCCAGACAAGGGAAAAGTTCACACCAAACACCTCTCTAGCCCTCCAGGTGTGCACAAACTGGTGGCCAAAGAAAACTACTTGATTTAGAGCAGCTTTAGAATTTCCTATTAAAAAAAAAATAAAAATCACTGTCTAAAAACAAAGCAAATGAATATTAAGTTTGACTAGTAAAGCACTGAACACTCCCTCTGTTATTAAAAAAAAAATGTACATATACACACACATACATATCTTTCTGGTAGGAGGTAAAATACAGTAGCTACTACCATAGTAGAAGCTTGCAAATACATGTGCTCTCCCATTATCATTACTGGTATTATAATGGTTCACACAGGCCATTATGCCAGATGAAGCATGACTGTATGAGGAGAGCTAGTACCTTACCTAAAAACTCAGTTATCTACACATTCTTCTTCTGTAACTCAGCCTACCCATCAGGCTTATTTGCAACTGGCAACTTTCCAACACATTTGAAACTTGTGTTGGACCTCTTGGTGGCAGGCAGAAAACACCTTGCCCCCAACAAGACACTATTTTCCATCTGGAACTCAATGAGCAAATGTTCACAGCTTTTGTGTTCGGCCACTAATGCACATTAAACAATCTATTAACACACAAAATTAATGAGGTACTGCCAAGTTTAAAGTCAGCAAAGCACTGTGCCTGTGCATAGTTCCCTACAGCATACGTTGGCACCATTGTTTATAATACATCCAGCGCTCAGGCATTTGGAGCTCAGCCTAATTAGCTCACTGCAATTGAATCTCAACTCTAGCCTTGATTCAGCTGCAATGAAAGTTTTCAGAGGCGTATCTATACAGCCTTGCATGTTTTTTCCCTGGCACTTGAAGAGCCAGGGCAAGGAAGTGTGCCAGAATTACCCAACCAACCATTTGACAGATATACAGAAATGTGAATACTGCACTTACTGGTTTTCTTAAGATCATTCATGTGCAACTTTTAGAGGTAGAATAATTCATTTCCTGGAGGAAAGCAAACATCACAGAAGGACTTGGAATGTTATACTGGAAGGATGATAGGAAAAGAGAGAAGGCCTAGCCCCAGGAAAACCTGCCCAAATTTAATACATTTATAACTTTTATGTATGCATTCCACAGAGTTGTTTCTCCACTGCATGCAACCTGTCTCCACTGAGCTTTAGTGCTCAGAAGTTTACAGTCTTCTGCTTCTATCAGTTATTCAAAAACCTAAACATTAGTACAATTACAAAGTCTTTTTTGCCCCAACAGAACTCGTGCCCCTCATGCAGCTTCTGTGTCTGCCTGCAGACCACAGGACAAGATGACACTCAACAAGGTTTTTTTTTCAAGTAAGCTGACCATATCGTGCTATGCATTTCAGAACAGAAGTGGAATTTTTGTAACTATTGCTAGATACTGCGTGCCTTCAAAAGGCATTTTAATTAGAAGATACCTAGTTTTTCACCTTCCTTCCCCTTCAACAATCAAAATACATTTCCACAATCATTTTCATGCAGCAATCATTTAATGTGACAAAAGATGCAAAGATGGGGGTTTAGCCAAAGTGACTTCCAGATATAAACTACTAGTGGTTGACATTGAGAGGATCAGGTTTCCGATACTGTTTTTCTTTCTAATGACAGTCAATTACTAAGTAAACTTGGATAATTTCTTTTTTTTTTTTTCTCCATTTTTAGTCAATTATGCAGTTATTAGTATCTGCGTTTCTTATCCTGAGAATTTCTACTGTCCCTCTTGGAGAAAGACATGGGGAGCCCTCCTGACCCGTAACGACGCTGTCACTCCTGAGGTCTTCTTGGCACAGATGTGGTGGTCTCAGTCACAGGACAGCCAGACAGTCCTCAGCAAAAATGACACTTCTGTCAAGTTACAGATTGGGAAACACGGCACAATGCAAGAGTGGAAAGCTGTATATTGGCCAACCCAAATACTATCTCAATCACACAAGTCCTAAAGAAGCACCTTCATGCAATATTGTAGCTAAGGGGCTGCACTGTGGCATGCAGCAGGGAAGGAGGGAACAGCAAAACCTTTAAGTCACTTCTCCACCTCACCTGTATCCAAAATCTGCCAAGACTCAAAACTTCAATATTTGGCTGATCAGCAAACAGGGCTGACCTGCAACCACAACTCCTAAACATTAGTACACTATCTCACATGTACAACCAGCTACAATAATGGGACAGGCAAAAGGTCTTCCCTGCTCTCTGAGAATATGTAAAGTTGGCTTTCCAATCCCTTTTTGTCTCAGATAAAATCGTTACCAAGCACATTGATAGATACACAGTGCTAGGCTGCAAAAATGTCCACTCTGATGCAAATCAAAATGCTAGACTGTGGGGCAGGGCTGGGGGGGGGCGAGGAAGCTACAAGTATCACCTTGTTTCCACTTCATTTTTCCCAATTGTAGTCCTTGAGCACGTGCGTGACCTCAAGGATCTATATAAGCCGCTGCACAGCTGTAACACACCATGCTCTTGAAAATGTGAACTGACAAATTGGCAGATTCCTACTATTACAATTGTATCTAGGATGAAGGGATGGGAGTACCGGGCTCCAGTAATACAAATAAACACTAAATGCTGGTTGCAAGCAACAGGAGCTCATAGACAAAAGTCATATAGAAATAAAACAAACATTTGTTTGCATCAGTCTCTGCATGACACGGAGCACAATATCTCTCTCACACATGCCAAAACAAGGGGGCCAATTTGACCTCAACTAAACTACCTCAGTCTTGACCAGACCAAAAAAAGCTGAACCTGGGTCTTCCTGCAATTGACTGCAGCAGAAAGAATATGACTGCAATCAAATTATTTTTCTTTCCTTCCACTTAGAAAAACCATGCTTATTTTGGAGGATTTAAATCTCCTTTTTAAAATAGAAGTAATAATCTGAAAGTCTGATTCCAAGCCCCAAAAATGTGTAAACATCCCAATGTTCATGTCCAAAACATAGTACTTTGTATGTTTTGCCCCTTTTTTCACTCAGTTTTCTCAGTCTGAAAGAAAACTTAGTCATCTGTGAGCACATGCACACAGTGATTTATAGATCTTTTTTGCTCCTCAACAGTTCACACACCAGTTATGAACCAGGTTTGGAAGTATGCTTGCAGTACATTTGGAAACATGACAAAAATGGGATTTTAAGTTGGAGTTACGCTTCTTCCTCGCAGTATTGTATGTAAGCAGCACTATGTAAACACTGCATTGCCTTATTGATTACTGTAAGTCCTGATACATACGCAGCTGGAATATTCTATCTACCCTCGCTTCTTATCTTTGCACGCATACACATGTAGCCACACTTCTGAGAGTTTGCCGGCTTCTAGAGACCTGCCTCCCAAATCTCAACCACTGGCCAGTCCAAGCTTATGTAAACATCTTGGGATTTGAACAAACTCAATGACAATCATTGCCGATTAAACCAAATGTATACAAAGGCAAAGTAAATTGAACAAGGTACACGCATGCAAAGATAAGATAGAAGCTGATTATCTTGCATGGTAACAAAGGAGAGCTGCCATACCGGAACAGACCAATGGTCCATCGGTTTCCAAATTGTTCCCTCTGGTAACGGCCAATACTTCAAAGAACATGGGGAGTCAACATGCAGCATATGTTGCCAGAAGTTTTTATTTGCCATACTGAGAACAAGAAAAATCACCAGAAAGCTTATAAGTTAAGTTTCTTCAGGCACATTTTAGATGTTTTATTTTAAACTACTTAAAGAAGGTGAGAAGAAGCTCTTCCCTCATGCACTTACATCTAAAGTAATTTTATAAAATATCTGAAGACTTCACTTACTCTTTACAGTCATTTCCAACACTGGGACAGAGTCTCAGTATTTCAGCAGGCCACTACAAGGGCAGAATTAAAGCTTCTTTTGTCCCTCCACCTCTCTTCGCATAGCCTGAAAACTTGATTTGTTAAGGCCATAGAACATTTCGCCTCTCAAAGCCACTATCCCAAGGTGCACTACTATGATAAGTGTGATAAGATGCCATAGCTCCGAAGGTCATTGAGAACAGTGGCACTCAGCCATTTCCTCACCTCTGACAGCCAAAGGGGGTTTGGTAGCTCTGGCAGGACATTACCATACATGCAGCCATACCACAGGGCAAGCTTTTGCTTGCAAAATCCAAGTTTCCAAGCAACCACCAGTTGTGTTTGGAGAAGCCACGCATGTAAATGTTCAGCTATTGAGCACGGTTTACTTGCATTGGTAGAATTAAGTGTACATATATTGTATACTTCATATATTTAAATGAAATTTAATACAACATCAAATCAAGTCACGCAGCTGAAATAAAAGTTTCAATCATCTCCACTAGTATTTTTAGGCATGTTTTTTGAGTGGTAAATTAATAGCTGATTCCCCATTCCTTCTCCCCACACAGACAATTTCCACAGCCTATAAAAATCTAGTATAAATGAGGTACAATAATTTTTTTCTTATTCTGCTCACTTGAGATGTTTCTGCTCTTTGGTCTGAGCAAATAAGACAAATCTCAGAAAAGACCTGAGCGGAGTTCAATTCATTTAATCAGCAACTGTGATATCTAATTATCCTGCAAGATTAAGATCAACAAGAGAGAAAACATACATTTTGCATCTTGGAAAACAGGTATTTCAGCCACCTTTTGAAAGAAATAACAATTCAGAAGTAAACAAGTCATTGGCCTGATCTGGTACAGTAACCCTCTATTGCTGTACAAGATAACCAGATTCCATCCTTTAGATCAAGGGGCACACAAGGGGCTTTGCTGCACACCAAAACATACGGTGATCTCAACAATGTGAAACAAACATAGCAATATCGAATCTGTGGATTAAAGCTCGGTATTCAACTTCCCTTTTCTAAACATTATAATATAAAACTGAGGAAAATCAGTTCTGAATATCAGTTCTTAGCTATTAGTACCACTGACTAAGTTTCCTGAGCAGGAAAAGAGTGTGACAGACAATCAGCAGATATAGCTCTTACCACTTGACAAACAGTGCTTCAACAACCAGCCAGAGATACAGGTCCAGAACAAATTACATTAACTATTTCAGGAGTTGTCTCCAAATTCAATCATTTCAGCATATAATTAAGAACACAGCCACACACTCCGCAAAATGTAGAAAATGAGTCTTTCTCTTCAGAGTCCTAAGAGAAGGAATTTGCACAACGCTTAGAAAGAGGCTTGAGAATATTTACTGCCACTGTCATTGACCATTGCATCAGAAGAGCTCTTCTGGAAAGAGGGGAAATGCCAGGGCTAATGCTTACAGCCTGGATAAGTGTGTATTGGGGGGAGAGACAGGCAACGACTTCCCATCCGTATTACAATCTCTTTCCTAAAGTAGAAATGCAAAATCTTAATTCTTGCACAGATAGGATTAATCCATACTGCTAATACTGGGGGGGGGGGTTAAAATTCAAGCTAGAATCTTAAGTAAAGGGATCTAACAGGCTTTTTTTCAGGATTTTCCTATGCCCACTGTAAGGTTTAGAGAAGATTAATTAAGATATTGAACACAATTTACTGTCCCTTCTATACATAATTTAAGACACCTGAAAGAGGTTAGAAATCATAAAAGATGGCTGCCTAAAACTCCTTTGGGGGGGGGGGGGGGACGACACACGGACGACTCCTATTCCTGAAAGTGTTTTACATTGTTCAACCGCAACTATTAGACACTTCATAATTATGGCCATTAGCTGTTTTGTCATCTAATGGCATTATCATAATGCTAAAGAGAATGGAGACCACAATTATCTCAGCAGCTGCACACAGTCATCTCCCAATTAAATACATTCAGATGACAGCTGTTTTCCCTCCACTAAAATAAAGTTGGTACCACTTACCTGACTACCTAAAGACTCTAGAATCCTCAAATGTGGAATATAAGCAATCAATCTTGAATTGACTTAAAATAATAGTTACTTAGAAATACAATTTAAAATCAGAATACCCTAATTAGATCATAAAAACTGATTTTTATCTAAGTCTTCTGTCTTAGTATTTGGACCACAAAATATCTTCACCTCTAGCTGTTATAATAAGCATGTATATACGCATGTAACATATATATATGTGTGTGTGTGTGCATACAATGAACAGACACCACGATTCTGCCTGACCTTATTACCTACATTTAACATATGCAAATTGCTCAGGGGTCATACAAGACTGCAACATCTCGATTAAAAAGTACTGATTTCTCACGAAGGAACTTGTTGAGATCCTTGTGCACGACAGACCTACCATGCGCTGGCTCAGGGTGGATGCCGTGCTCCATAGTGAATATTATACCCAAAGCAGTTTTCAACTTGCCTACAGCTAAGCGGCTTTAACATCTTCCAAAAGTCATCGTCCCCCTTCCTGTCTAAAAATAACAGCGATGACATTTGTACACGACAGGACAGGGAGTTAGAGCAAGGGCAATAAAAGGGACAAGGAAAAGGAGCATCACCTGTCTCTCGTTCTCCTCCAGCAGGACTGCAACACGGGTAGCACACCTATTCAGTCAGAAACAGATGCTGTGCAGCGAGCTGGAAAATCAGGAGTCCCCGCACTAAAAATCACTAAAGAACGGACGACACTGTTACCTACTTCATTTCCATGCTCAGAATGAACAACTCATTTCAACTCCCAGGGTAACTTTCTGAAGAAAATTGCCTGAAGCCAGATCCTGCTCTGCCTGACAGATGTCCCTAAGAGCTCCCGAACCGAAATACAGCATTTCTGTTCAAAATGAGAGAAACTTCCCCCCGGAGCGTGGCTTTTTCTTGTTTGTTTTGCTTCACACCTATGAAAAAAAAACACCTCAGAAGACCGCATCTGCAAGCCGTCCAAGCCTTGAGCACCGGGCCGGTCTTGGAAAGCTCCGCCGCTGAGGAGACCGCCGGGGCTGCCGCTCTCCCGCCTCCGCGGCGAGGACGAGCCCTGTGAGGGGAGGCGGGGAGGGGGCACGGCGGCAGCGCGGGAGCGGTCACCTCACGCTTCAGGCACGGCGGGAAGGCGTGAGGGGCAGCCCGGAGAGCCCCTCGCACCGACGGCCGCGCCGGGAGACAGCTTCCCCGCTCCGGGCAGCCGCGGACAGCGGGGCCGCCACGGCTGACAGGACAAGCCGCTGTAACGGGAACCCGGCGCGGAGCAGGTGGGCCCGGCGGGCGGCGGGGCGGGTACTCACACGGTGAAGTGGTACACGAAGCACTTCCAGCCCGTGGGCCGCTCCAAGAAGTTGTAGACCCTGCCCTGGACGCTGCTGCGGCTCAGCAGGGGCTTGCGGAGGCTGTAGATGGAGACGCGGGGGTCGAGGCTGACGGGGGGCCGCGGACAGTCGGCGTTCACCACCACCACCTCGCTCTTCAGGCGCAGCGGCCGCTCCGGCTCCGGACTGCAGCCCGCCGGCGGCTGCCCGCCCTGGGCGGCGGAGAGTGGGGCGTAGTGGGCGTTGGGGGTGCTCTCGGCCAGCTCCAGCGCCGAGGGCTTCTTACCGGGCGTCATGCTGCCTTTCCTGGGCAGCGACAGCCGGCCCAGGCTCCGGCTTTTCTGCTCGCCCGGGGGGGAGCTGGAAGACATGGCTGGGGCAACTCGGGGAGGCCGGGCGGCGCGGCGGTGTCAGGGCTGCGCTGCCCCAGGAGCTGCGGGCCGGCGCCGGGCGCCCTCTCCCGCCGCCGCCGCCGGCCCGGCCCCCTCGGGGGCGGCTCCTTGCCGGGAAAGGTGAGGGGAAGCCGCGGCGGGGGCGGGCCCGGCCCGGCCCGCAGTCCCGGTGCCACCCGCCGAGAGGCGCTGCTCGGCGGGCCCAGGCCGGCGGGGCGGGAGCTGCGCAACCTCCGCGAGGGCGCCCGGGCGACCCTTCAGCCTCAGCCCCCGTCCCGGCCCCGGCCCCGGCACGCCGCCTCTAGGGCTGCACCTGCCTCAGGACCCTGCCTGTAAGCCCCAGAGGACAGGGGCCGGGCAGCGAGGCCTGGCTGGAGCCTGGACCCCCTCTCCTCATTGCTGACCTTGACCTGTTTTGCCTGTCTTCTTGTCACCGACACAGCTGCGTGGAGGTGGCCTCTTACCTTTGTGAGGCCCTGTGTGCTGCAGGAGGCGATAGGGTAGGGACCAGGGAGAAGGCTGCCAGCTCCCCAGAAGGCCCTGGAGGTTTTCCCACCTTCTCAGCCCGCTTGGCATCTGTGGGGACAGTGCTCCAGTAAGTGCTTCCCAGGCCTGTGGGTGGCTTGAGCTGCTGAGGTACAACCCCTTACCTCTGATTGAGGGCCACCAGAGCCTTCAGGGCCTGCTCCTCTGTCCCTTTGTGCAGAACTTCAGTGTCTGGAAGCAGCAGAGCTCTGCCAGACTTGGGATCCTCCAGGAGGCTCTTCTTAACACAAGTAGCAAGAGGAAGAGCCTGGCCAACAGGCCTTGCAGTCCCCGGTGTTACTATAACATCAGAGAGCAAATAGCTGAGTAATTGGGCAAATTGTAGAACACAATAAACAGAGTTCTGCAGACTTGCATCATCTACAAGTTGGGTCTCTCACCAACACCAAAACCATTCTGTCTTTGTGGAAGGCTGCGTGTGTTTGGCCATTAATAACAGGTTATTTTGAGGGCTTGGATAACTTTCCTGTGTAGTGGAGTAAGTTATGACTGACTTAACTGTGGTGTGAATCGATTTGTCATGGTAATAAGAGCCTTTTTTTGCACCAATTAGTTACAATTTCTATTCCCAGAGTGAAAGCGGAGGGCGCTCTTTGATCTGGAGTGCTGGGGATTTTTCCTTCTAGCCCAAAATAGAACAGAACTAGTAAGAGCTATGTTGAGTTCATGGTTGATACTGGTACTCCAAAAAGAATGTTGCGGGAAGATAAGGTGCTAAATAAAGTTAAACAAAAACAACCCTGCTAATTGCAGTTCCATTCAAATGTCAGGCTGCACATATGGTTGGGGAACTGGGCAAGATCCTTCACTAGTGTAAACAAACAAGACTGTAGGCTCTTATAAAGTACTAATTTACACCCATGAAGGATCTGGCTCCTTCTTAGGAATACAAAACCAGAAGTGTTAAAAAGAGAATTTGCAAAACTTGTTTCTAAAAACCAACAACATACTAACCAGGCTTTTCCCCCCTCCACCTGAGCAAGAACAACAAACTAGCTTAATAAAAAAAAGCATTTCAAAGGAAACTTTTCCTGCATCTGGTCAAAATAGAGCCAGGTTGCTCTATTTTGAGAAATCGTTCTTTCTTGCAATAAGCCTGCAAGAAAAATTACTAATGGAAGAAAGAATGTCATTGCTACCCTTGAGGGCTCACTGTTTGAGGACTAGCCTGATAAAGTCTTGATGTTACAAGTTAACAAATGTGTTTCTTTATACAAGCGTTCCACTTTGTTTTAAAGACCAACATATTGTCTGGGTTATACAGGACCTTATCCTGGAGCCAACTGCAAAACATAATTTACAGGGTTTAGCAAAACAAGAGGCAGTATGTTCATATGTACATTATGTTGTTGTTCAAAAACTGTTTTCAAAATCTTTAAAAAATATCCTGGCATTATGTTGTTGTTTATCCATTGATTAACAAAACAGAGAATAGAAACCCCAATATATATGAACCTAAGAAAATGGAATTTCTGTATCATTTAGGCAATTTTCTTCCAAAACAAAGGTTAGAGAGCTATTATGTACTTAAATAGCGAAGCAGGGAAGCAAATTGTTAAGAACTGAATTTGATCCTCAGTGTTCAATGGAAAACTGTTCCAAGCAACCAAGATTTGTTTCAATAATTTTCTCACTGCAAAACAAGAAAAGGCTCAAATATATTCCATAGCCCAATATATTGAACTGTTTTGCAGGTCAGAAAAATTTTCATAAGGTATTGGGTTGGACCGTTAATGTTGGCTAAATCTTTCAAAGAATCATCACAAATAAAGGAACTTTAAATATTTAAAATGAGTATTTAGGCAATATCTAAACATCTTTTCCCTGGAGTCAAGGAATTAATCAAAATCCACTTTTTTATTTTAATGTGTTACTGATGGATGATGTTATTTTATATAGTAAAAACCATTTTGTTAGATGATTCCCAGCTAGTTCATGTTACTGAATGCTAAAACATCTGTCTGGCATAGGTGAAGGCAAGAGCATACTTAAAGTGTCAAATAGATGACTGCTTAGTGATGAGAATCCAGGGAATGGTTATCTTTAATATATATTGAGTTACCAAAACTGTAATATAATTTGCAACATTTTCAAGATGAAAACTTTAACATGGTAATGGCAATTTCTGGTCTTCCCCTTCATAAGTAGCCAGGTCTTGATATTAATCATGTTCATTTTACAAAACAACAGAATTATTTAAGTGGAAGAAGAGAAAAAAATCCAGAGAGTACAGTGTATACATAGAAGAGCTAAAAATGGGAAGAGGAGGCAGATAAGTGTTAAAAATACGTTTACGGAGCTAGGTAGCCAGGCTTTGGTAGTGAAGAGAGTAGGAAAACATGTTGGATAAAGAGGACATAGGTTTTCAATGTTAAGGTGGAACTACTACACTGAATTGTTTCTTAAAACAATAATAGTCTACTTTGACTATTTCCAGAACTGTAGCAAAATGAATAATAACCATGATATTTGTTATTTTACCATTTGCAAGTACTGTTTTAAATCTTTAAGTCTTTAATAGGTTTTTGATTCTAGAAAGGAGACGTCATAAGTCACTAAAGTGTGATGATAATGTACCAGTGAAGCTGATGGTAAAGCTCCCAATTCTGAGTAATTTAATTGGAGCAGGACTAGTAAAGCATTTCTGAAAATCCCACCATTGGGCTATAGTAGATCAGAAATGTTTGTACCAGCTTGCGGCTGTGTTTCTGTTATCCTGTACCAAATCACGACCAATATTTTGCTCATTACATGCTATATTTTCACTTTATGCCTGCCATAGTATCATGTAAGATATTACTGCTAAATCACTGCTGAACGTTTACAAGCTGGAATTGTTGCAGCCAGTTATAAAGAGACACTTTGATCTTTTATGTGATTACTTCCCTGTGGAAACTAAGACTCAAACAAACAGTAAGTATCTGAGTGTTCTCTGTCTTCTGAAAGCCTTTAACACTTACATTGCAATTACAGGTTGCACCAGTTCTCCGCTGGCATGAAAATCATCTTGTTTGCTGTTAGATTACTTTGGGGGATGGTTTTTGTTCATTTTGTTTGTTAAATGCCACTTTCCATTTCTGCCCAGCTATAGTAGGGGACATGTTAAAGAACTTTTTTCAAGGAAAGAAAAGAGAGAGTTGTTTTGCCTTAATTTTTTGATTATTTTTCTTGAATTAGAGTAAATACTTTGTTGCATTCCATTTCCTGAAGAATCCACAGTTTAATCAAGTCAGTAGAATGTTTTAAAAACACAGCCAATGATGAAGGTAAATGTGACTCAGTACTGAACTGAGAATAGAGTCCTAGGATTGTTTATATACTTTCACATAGCAATAACTGTATGGCAATAATTTTTTAAATATTCTCTATCAATTAAAAAATTCTGTTCACAGAGGTGTGTCATTACCTTAAAAATATTCCTATTAAAAGCTGCAAAACAACTAAGTACCTAGACCTCAGATACAAAGAAAAGCTTGAAAACAGAACAATAACTTGTTGAACAAATAAACCTCCACCTTATGATTCAAAGCAGAGACAAGGAAAGGGGAAAAAGATAAAAGAGTTTGCTTCATTTTTTAAATCCTGGAAAGACTATGGCTTAGCCATTTCAGTAGGGAGACAAGGGAGATATATATAAGTTTTCATTCATTCATCAAGTCGCAATTAAGAACGGTTTTCTGAGAACCTGTACATATTTTTCATTGGACACCTTGGTAATCTTGTTTATCATTCTTTTTAATTTGTCACAGTCTATTAATACACAACTGGTATGCTTTTATGCCAGCTTAACTTTAGGTTTTAAATTCAAGCAAAATTTTTATTACAGGCTCTTGAATACATTCATGCTTCTTATGTACAAATCCACATTTTCCCTGATGACAGCCATTGCTGGTCAAACAATTTAGGTTGCACACCAGTAGAAACTCCAGATATGGAGAGTGTAAATAATTTGAAACTGCAGTATGCCCCAAAGGCCTGACCATTAAGATAAAATTCCTACAATGTGCAGTAATAACTTTGTCCTTCTCCACTAGTGCCTTGTGGTCACATAGCTGTGCTGCTAGGAAGAATCCTCAGGTTAGTTCAGCTCACTTTTTCCTTCAAGGGAATTTATTCCAGCTTCCTTGATCAGGAAGATCCACAGTTACTGTGTCATTACTCTACCTGCAATTTAGGCAGCTATTAACCGTTGCTATCTAGGCTTTCTCTGAGTCAACAAAAGCAGTAGCACACCATCAAGAAGTACCAGGGTAAGAATATCTAGGGAAGGTGACACCTTTGCCATTCATTCAAAAAGCACCAGAGTACAGTGCTGGTAATTAGGACAAGTGCTGCAAAGAAAGACATAAATGTTCATCCTTAAGGATTACAGAGTTTACAGCAGCCTAGTTGACGGGCAAAGTGCGCCCCAGACTATACAATCAATAGTTTCCTGAAAACTGAACAATATAGCCTCATCTATTCTGAAATGCTGCCCTCAGTGCCAAATTAACTATCTACAGACAGAATAGGACTTGGAAAAACAAAAAGAAACCCATGTTCCTCCTCTTGAATTAACAAAGCAGGAGCAACCTAACAAGTTAGCAGTTGATCAGTCATAAGTCAGAGACCTCAATAATGACTGACTTCATAAAAAGACTAATCAGTGTCAAAAAAACCACACTTTTAAAACATGTTGATGCAGTCTGCTCTTCTGTCCATCTCTTTCAAGACAAATGGAGCAGACAGAAAACAGCAGGTAACTTCCTATTCAGAAAGTTTAAACTGGCTTTTAATTCTACCCCCCACCCCCACCTTTGTTGTTGGGTCGTTTTTAATTGTGGATGCAGTAAGTTTAGGAATACGGTCAGTAGACAGAAGTAACCTTGCAGAAGATAGTAGCATGCACCAGATCTCTGGAGTTTGGAGGCTATCCAGTCCAGCAGCTGACAATCCTGATTAACATTATCTGTTTGAATGCTATTTTACTGCATGGTTACATCTACATTTATAATCTCTTTTTACATTGTTTTATAGGTTTTTAAAGCATATTGGTGCTGTTCTGAGAAAGAATGTTATTGTCTGCCAGTGCTCAGGTTTTAAGTCCTAAAGCAAAGTTCCAAGAAGGTTCTGAGCATTTATTTAGACTTACAGCACACAAACCATTTTTTTGTTTTGTTTTCATGTGTTCAAAGTTACGCATATGTATAAATGCTTAACTGCTCTGCAACCTATATTTGAACCTGGCGGGGGCGGGGGGGGGGGGGGGGCAGGTATTTGCTATTTGTCCATAGGATTAGTCCTGCTATTTACAACAATATTTCTATTCTTTGTCTTCAACAAAAAAGTAAATAAAAGTAAAAACCCTTCCAAGTAAGACTTAACAAGCATATATCTGCAACAATACTTAGTAGACTCTTAATTTTTTTGTTAATGAACATGAACATTCATTTATATGAAAGGCCAGTGCCAGCCAACTGGAACTTTGGTTTATGTCAATAAAGATCCAAATTTTTTCTACAACATTAGCCCGTTCTATTTGCTATTATCGCGGGTTGACCAAAAAGCTTCCAGGTATAAGTGATTCTGATAGATTCAGATCCTAAATGTTTACTTGTTTAGGAGCAGGACTTCACGGCAGAGCCCCTGAAGCGCTCACTGGCAGTAAGAAGAAAATAGCAGAGCTAAAAACGTAGCTGAACTTTGGTGCATTACCTCTTGTAAACGTCCCTCTCAACACTTTTTTCCTGCTCCCAACCTCCTTGCACATCTTGAATAAAGTGTCAGTAGGAAAAATAAAAAACTAAAACTTGTGAAAGCCTGATAAGAGGGGATACCTTTAGGAAATCTCAGTTATGATGTCTGACAGCCAGACACTTGTGCACACATGCATATGTATTCTCTCCAGTCTGTTTCAGCAGTTGCCCATGTTCTCCAGTCCTCCCCAGTTCTTTCATGTGGTTAATCATTCAGCAGCTTTCATAATTGAAAGAGGATTCTTCTGAGTATCACACCAAAAGAGAAAACTAAAGAGGCTGACAAAATGCTGCAACATTCATTTTCAGCATTACGGCAGATGTGGTATATTTTAATCTCAGAAGCATGTGAGACAACAGGTATTTGATTACTCACATAACACCCTACAGGATACCGTATGCATATTCTTACACATGCAAAGGTATCTGAGGGCAGAGTGACTAATGACATTCTTCAAATGAAGAGATCATTATATCATCTTCTTTCATCAAAAGAAAATTCTCCTCCTTGTATTAGTCACAAACCCTCTCTTAGACTAAAATCAGTATCAAATGACAGTGCTGAATAAGCTCCAAATAAATTAACTGAACTTTTGAAATTCTAAAATCCCCTCAAATTTTTACTCCATAGGTATTTATGGAGGGGACTGTGCTTAATAAAAAGGTGTTCTGGTATTTCAGGAAGGGTTTCACTCTCAGCAGCTGAGAAAGAAATCACTAGTTATCACTAAATCTCTTCCTGGTCAAGGAACACTTCCGGCCTGTGACCGTGTTAATCTGTAACATATAATATCCTACTTCACACTTATGGAATGACATGGGATAGGTAATCATTCTTCCTCAGCAGGGCCCACTTGGCAACCCACTTTTGATGTCAGGAGTCATCAATCTGCCAGTTAAGCGTAACTGTGGTTGAATGTGTGTTTTAATTGCAGGTAATTCACTAGAAAACTTCAGTGGGAGGTTATACACGTGCAAGGCAAGGAATATAATGCTAACTCTGTGGCAGAAGCAAAGATTTTTCAAACAATAATTCATCAAAGAGCTTTCTAATGCCCCAAACAAAAAGCAACAAAGAATAATAGAAAAGATACTAGCAATGTCTCCTCCCCTGCCACTACACCTTTTCTTAGCAAGTAGCCTTTCAGTGCAAACAAAATAGAAACTATAAAACTCAGTGGATAGACCACAGGAGACCTGTGCAACAATCAGCTCTGCCAAACTGGAATTTCAGGTTGCTTTCATCTCACAAAGTAACAGTTTTCATTTTGTTAGTACCATTCTAACAGGTAAAGCTAAACAATACAATATAATTTATGGTCTTGCAAAAATTCTTTTAACCTGTTCCATAATTGTGATTTAATGCCAAATTCTAGTCCCATCCCTGACCTTTTGCTAATTGGGTTAATTGCAGTTCTTGTCTTTGTGTCCCCATCTTCAGTGTCTCAGAAGCACAGTCACTTATATTAGCAAGATTTCATGTTTTACAGTAGCTGTGCTAAAGCTAAAGCTTGCTGAATTTGTGCTCTGCAGAGCCCCAAAACTTTGTGTGTGAAGAATACCACAACTTCTACAATATTGCATAAGTATAAAACGGAACATTAAAGCACTCTTGTCATCTCCCTGATTGATTGCTAATTACAAATCCAGTGATCCAAGTGGTAGCATAGCTACTTTTTAGAAAGCACTTGCATACATGGTGAGGCACTAACATTTGTTAGTTGAGCTGTTAAAATTTGACATAAGTTGAGGGCTCTGCTAAAGTACCATTCAGTGAGAAACTAAGTTTATTGATTTCAGACTGTCTGCACCACAACAAAATCCTATTCTTCTCAGAAACTCTGAAAGAGAATAACTGTATTTGCTTTGTACTCCTCAATAGAGTAACACATAACCTTACCGCTCAATTACAAGTCTCTTGAAAGTGGCTATGCTAACCTCACTAATTCAGTGAGGAGGAAACAACCTTCCAAACTCACATCATACCAAGAGAAAATAAGTTGCTTTTTCTTGACAAGATCTATGAGATAATTAGTTAATTCTTATTTCCTATTGTTTCAGAGCTCATTATCAACAAATGACAATTCCTTTGACCTGCAAAGCTTTTTTTGTTTTTCTTTAAAGACACCTAATACTTCAAAATAGCCTTTGCAAATGTTTTTGTATATTCTATTCCTGGAGGTCCCTCTAGTGGCGAAAGTATCAAGTTTATCTGGTCTGGCTTAGGCTACAGGTGCTTTGTCTCTTTTTTTTGTAGATATTTCTCATAATAGACATAAATACTTTCTTAACATTGCTAATTCCTCCTTCTAAATAAACTGAAAGTGAAAGAAAAAGATTTGTCACATTAAAAAAAGGAAAAATAATTGGCACTTTAAGAATAAGGAATCTATTTCATACAGTTAGAAAATTATGTGTTACTGCTTGCAAGCCTGCTCAACTTTGCCATTCAACCACAGTCACAGTTGTGTTTGTTTCTTTCTTTTACAGGTATATTTTAAGACAAGGAGACATCTTAACATATTATCAGAATGTCCTCTGATACAGTAAGTCTTATACTTAAGAAGTCTGTCTTGTTCAGGTGTGACAATTAAATAATCTGATGAGTAAACCTCTTTTTAGGGTACATATCTTTTTAAAGAGAAGTTGATACTCTCCGAGGAGTAAGCTTGCATTTAAAATTCAGAGTTTTTTATAACCCAACAACTGTGGTTCTAAATTATAGGCTATGGAAAGACAAAGTTTGTAGACAACAGTCATTTGTTGCTACTTCTTTAAACTGTAGATACCTATGTGACTAACAGGCAAATTTCCATGTGAGCTCTAGGCTAGAATATATCATGCTAGTTAAAATGCTTAGACAGATGACTAGAAGTGTAGACATACTAAAAATACAGTTGTACAGAGATGACATCTTAAGCAACGCTGCTTCTCACTTCTCTCCCAATTCCTCTCATTCTGCTGTAATAAGAGCGAGGACTGTTTATCTCAAAAACCCAGAAGCATCAGCAAACACTGAAAACTTAGTATCATCTGCTTGCTGTTATCTTCTCTCCACCCCTGGTACAGGAACACTGTCCCTGAAGGGTACTTCCCTAGACCTCCCCTTCACTGCTCAGAGAAGTCTCTAGCTCCTTTTTCTTTTTTCCTCTTTCACCGAAGGAGCTCTGCTTACTGTTCTGTTGTCCCCACTTTCAGCTGCACGCATTTAATATTAATTGGCCACAGACATGTATGCCTGTTTCTAGTGCAGAGCTAGCTGGTCACAGCCTAACTGGTCCTCAGTGGGACAAGCTGCCTTATTACAATCACATAAATAGCAACAACAGAATTGTTCATTGAAGTGTTACATTTTAAGCTAGGGAAGAAATAAGACAAAGTGGCTTATAGAAATTATCTTATTTTTGAATACAGGAGACCTGATACTCTAAAGGGAGGGTGATTCAGTGACTTCTTTTGATGTAACAAAACCCAAAATACAACTCATTTACTTATCTGCTATAAACTGAATCATAATATGGTAATTTGATGCAGCTGGGGATCTGACCCTAACATCTTTTCAGTACTGATTTACATGGTCTTTGCAAGGTCTTTTCAATATAGAGGGCCCTCCTGTCCAGTTTTTACATGGTGTTGTAGATTATGCTTAACAGCAGATGAATCTCTTTACACTACTTGTAAAACTAGAGTCTCCCCTGCACTAGTAGTTTAGGACTCCCAAAATGCTGGTGATGGAGTAGAGAACATGAGAGTATTTTCTAAGAAAAAGGCTGATGGCTTAGCCCATGTTTCCCATTGAAAACATGTCTGTGATTTGACTTCTGTTAATAATCTACACAAATACTTGAAAGAGAATAGCATAACATTTTACATTTACCATTATAAACAATGATACATGAAAATTAAACCCTAATAAATGTAGTAGTTTGATGGGTAGCTGCCAATGCAAAAGGAAAAAAAGAAAACAAAAATAGGCTGGACTTTAACTTGATACATTACCCAGATTTGCATAATAAATAGTAAGAAGCTATCAAAAAGAGCACCAAATCCCTGTAAGTATATTGAATTTAAGAAGGTATTTTCAGTCCTCTATCAAAGAGGAAATTTCCAGTCTCTAACCTCGGACTTGAATGACCGGAGTTCAGCTCCCAGTTGTCCCACAGACTTCCTGTGTGACCTCTGGTGTGTCATTGTTCTTATTTGCGCCTCAGGTTCTTAATTTGTAAATGGGATAATAGCACTGTCCTCCTTTGTAGCTGTGATGATAAATGCAGTTGCATGTTAAGCACTCAGATTTGCTGGGGAAGAGGAGAAACAGGATTAGTCAGTATAAAGGTAGGGATGCTTTGGAACACCATACAAAGTTCTAGTGTGCAGACAGAACTAATAAACATTGGGATTTAAAATCAAGACATTGTGTTTTGAATGGAAACACAAACTTGAATGAATGCTTTAACTGCTGCTAATACTATACAGAGATTCTTCCTCTTCCTTGCATTTGCCATTGCTGTGAAACTTCACCATGTGAACAAACACAGAAATGGACATAACCTGGCTTATCAGCCACATAGTAACAGACATAGTTGTCACCAATAATGCTGATCATTTAAGTTATGGGCCAACCATTGTACAAAGAAAAAACAAACACAGCCCATCACCACATCAATGGCTGGGGTTAATTATTGAAGGAGGAGAAATGGGAATTTCTTGAAGATGCAGCAACTCAGATGTTATGTTAGAAGACACAGTTCAACTCAATGAACCTTCAAATGAAAGTTTCACCTTATAAGACAAAGGAATTAAGGAATAAGTCATTGCACGTACACTGGCAGTGTTAGCAAGACAGTAGGAAGAGCTGAATAAACAGTGTCATGAATCTGCACTATAGCAGGTGCATTCAACAGCTTACAAAACTTTTAATCTCAAACATTGGTAAGATAGTAATCAATTATGAATCTTCATACTCAAGCATTATTTCCCTCTTAGCAGGTTGATATGAAGGCTGGAAAGCTACCAGGAAGGGAGACAGATACACAGGTGTGATGACTGGTCCGAGTGGCCAGCAAGCCTTATTAGAACTCTCCAGAAAAGGTAATGAAACTATCTAGGAAATGGGTTACTAATAAACACATCTGCTTTAAGCAGAAAGGAGGAAAAAAAAAAAAGTTTACCTGACAGAATACCGCAGTTTAAATAGTACTTAGAAAAATAAAAACACACAAAATTTCAATAAAGAAGACACTTACAGAAGAATAGTCCAGGAGGGATTGAGATGGTCTTCCTCAGGGTCTGGTACATGAAGAGTTTAGCCTCAGACCCAGTATTGCTCCTTAACTGTAGATTAACCTAAGCAATCCACTCAGTTCTGCATTAGGGAAGAAATTCTGCTTGGGCTATGACCTTCACAGTCTCAGCACCTAGTGCTTTCTGACAAAACCATTAGTCAAATCTGGACAAAACTAGCCACTGGCTTCAACATCATACGTTACAATCCAGTCCAGCTTTCAGAAAACATTTCTTAATTAAGGACCTGCTTAATTTCAGGTTTTTATACTTCAAGTGACTGTAACTGTTGTAACAAAGATCAAAGATAACAGACTTTTTATGACTGTGATGTAATGGAATTTAACACAATTCTATTTCTAGAAATATAAGCACTAACAGAAACATGGTTACTTAAAAATAGTGACATATGGACATATAAGGGAAATTTTAAAGCAATCCAGAATAATTACACAGGTCATCATGAGAGAAACAAAATCCACTGTTCTCTTGAACAGTTAGAATTTGGATATCTGACTGGTTTATGTCACTTTATTTTCTAATCAAAGGGATGTGTCAGAAATACATTTTCTAAAAGTTTTAGAAACAAAGCACAAAGGAATCCAGACTTGCAGAAAAAAGGCAAATATAAAGCCTATGAAAATAGCAAATTCTGTATTGAGGACACTGAATATTTATGGCATACATGAAATTGTGCCAAAAAAAACCAAAGCCCCAGTACAAACATATAGGAATCATACCACTTATTCTGATAGTGAAGGACAAAAACATTTGAAGAAAACACATTACTATGATCATGCGAAAGTTGAAAAGCTTGGGCATATCATTGGCTGCTTCAAAGTAGCTTTGATTCACAGCAGCTAACTGAACTGAGATAATTTATACCAAATGAGGTCTGTTACATATCAAGAAAGCCCCACAGGCAAGTTACCTAAGGAAGTATGGTGATGCAACATTTGCACTCTAAATACAGAATAAATCCCTTAAATGAATTAACTTTTAGGGCTGACATGCTGTGCACCAAAATTTGAAGTTATCTGTGGAGATAAGTGGACAGTTTGTTTGGAAACCTAATCATTAAGAGAGCACTTAGAATACATGCATGTGCTCTGGAAAATTTATTAAAGATTTCTGTAGCTGGGGAAAGCATGTAACTCTTCTCAAAGGGAATGAAGGATTAGTTACTGATGCAGTTACTCAACATCCAAGTTATTGCAATAATTTGAAAAGGTAATTTAGAAAATACATTCACAGCTAAAGTCCATTCCTGCTGGTTGACTCTTTCTGATAACTCTATGCTTCACTACTGCTGCAGAGAAATGCCTATTATTTGCATCTCCATCTGTTTCACAGGGCTTATTTTCATCCCAGAGAAGAGCTATCGATACCATTATACACTAGCAATGTTTACTTTTATTGTCATAGGGACTGGCATGCCAAGTAATCTGGTAACATCTTCCTCTTCCCAAACAGGAAAAGGGAGCAGCAGCAAATAGCACTGGTAACAACAGCCACCTCAATGCAACTTCAGCCCTGCAGATGGATGGTCATGCCTATTGCAAAGGACAGCCAGCAGGTAGGATCACTAACTATACTACGTATATTAAGAGATGATTGTGATTCAACCAAGAAGAGATCACTACTTACTCCTCATTTTATTTCCCCTTCATCATCTGTGAGTAATCAGCAGCAATATAAAACAGTCATTGCTATTCTTTCTTCCTTTTTAATAATTAAGTATATGTAAAACTTCCAGATTTTCTGTATCAGGAATTTCACAAGCTATTTGTTGCTGTCCTTTGTCTATGTTCTAGATTGCTTTCTGTGGTGTTTCTTCTGTTCAGTACTTTGGCTTTCTTACATTAACAGTAGCTAACTTACTGTATTTGTCCCATTCTGCAATTAGACGTCAGCAATGTTCCACTATTTTGCTCTCCACTGTTTAGACAACCTTTTAGCTTGCACTAGGAATAATCCTTTGAAACTTCATAGACTCTTGTATCTAGCTGATCCTTGGCTACTGTTTTGGCCTGATATTAGCAGACTGCAGAACTATTACAGTCAGGCAGTTGCCTACTATACAGCTCTTTCTGAGACAACAAAGTACACACGTGGACCCATGACTTACACTCTCCTGCACTGTAGGTTTCTACTCCAAGGAATTCTTCTACCAGTCCCATGAGTTAAGGACATGAGCATGCACTAACACACCTGTACACTGTGCTAGTCCATTTTCCTCTTGCATGTGTTCACTGTTGTCTCATCCTCAGGCCTTGAAGACAATTCCCAACAGTATCTTGGGGCACAGATGATGTCTTCAGCTCTATGTCTATTTTAATATTTGCTTTTCTAAACTTTTCATGTAATTTTTTATTTTACGAGATCGCATTCAGAACAGCAGATTATCTGAATGTTAGGTCACAGAGTTAAGGTAGAAAAAAACCTCTTTATTTGAAGGTTTCTGATAAAAGGCAGTCGGCTGCCTGGAAAGACTCTACATTTAGACGGGATCACGGGGAACACAGCCAGAAATTCTGACAAGCCAGAATTTGGCTAATTTGATTGTTCATTAACTTTTCATCTTCATCTGGGAAAGCATCTTCTCCTAGTGAGTTGAAAAAAATAAAATCAATAAATAATAAAGGTGAAAGTCATCCTTGTCTTTGGTAAATTCTTTGAACTTTGTATAATTCTTTTTATTCTAACGGATAGCTCAAGGGAACTGCTCATGTAAATAAAATTAGGTACATGCATTCTCAAAGCCCCAGGTCTATTATCTTCAAAACAGGCTTTTTAAGACCTTCATAGAAGTAAACTGAAGGTCTGCTAATCATTATCACCCCAGATGAGCATGTAGCCTGCTTCAGTTTTATATTTAATATTATTCAGCATTTTACGCTACCTATGTTTTTATTTCATTAATATTATAATCATAGCCAATGTGGAATAGGACACAGCATACTGATAGTAATAGTAGAAGTTATGCATTTCTGTAGCTACATTTTAACTTTGCACTTCTGTAGCCAATAATTCTATAGAGTTCTAGTTTTTAGCTGTTTTCATGAGACTTGTGGCAGGTGAGAAAGTGGCTTTTTAATCTTTTCTAGACTTGCATTGTGTAATTAGCTAGAAGTTACATGTTCATCTACATGTGGTTTATTCTTTTTTTAAACAAATGTAAATAGCACTGTTATATCCTCAATACATAGCTCCACACTCTTGTAATTGTAAAAGCTTTACCCCAGCTATGTTATGATTCAACGTTTTAACAGAAATATGAATAGGAATTCTGTTAAATTTCAAACATAAGCACCTCTGACAACGTAGTAATTACTGAAGTGCTATTCTCAGCTCTTGCCTCCTGCATAGCGCTACACCATGATATAACTTATGAGGAGATGGCTCATGAATCTAGCATCAACTGTGAAACTTTTTAACTTCCTGGAACAAAAAGCTTACTTGTCAGGGTAGCTGATTTAAGCTTCTATTTGTTCATCTGAGGAAATCTGTGACAGCACCATGAAGTGTAAGCATATTTCTAGTTTTATTTAACTACTAAGGGCATCTTGATTGTATGGGTTACTTGGAGTAATTGGGACTTTTTAAAATCTCTTTTTGTGACAGATAAAAATTCATCACCTCTTTCATATATTAAGTATTCCATTTTCTAGAGAAGAGCCTTGTCTGTGTCGCAAGTATAACAGTAAGGCATTTCATTAAAGTTGTGGTATATTAGAGCACTACAAAACTTTACCCTGCATAGCATCATGTATTCGAGACCTGTAGCTACATTGCTCCCATGATAAAACAGGACCTTGCACTTTCTTTACTGAAACTGTGCATCTATCCACCTCCCTGTAGAGTTCCATCTATAGAAACTGGATTGATATAGTGGGGTTTTGTTTGGTTTTTTTCTCTCATCACAGCACCTTGGATCTACAGGTATTGAACCCCCTCCAAAACCCCAAACCACCCAACATTGTATTACACACTGTAGAAATGAAGGGGGGGAAGCATCCCTTGCAATAGCAAGTTTGCTCTGTAATTGCTTTTTTCAGGACCAAATTATGCTGGGTGAGGCAGAAGCCAGTTTAACACAACTCAGAAAGTTCAGTTGTTGAAGAGGAAGAGGTATTTCTAGAGTAGTCAGGAGGCATATAAGGCTTAATGGTTTTGTTGGCTGGTTTGACTGTAAACTTAAAGAAGCCATGATGAAATACAAACAACAACAACAAAATCGCTGTCTAAGAGAGGAAATCTTTTGCTGCATATAGCTTCCTTACAGCCATCTGAGAAGAGTAAAATTAATCTATGATTTACAAATCAGTTTCGTCAGTTATGGAGCAAATCTTTAGAGATGACAGGGAATTATTATAAATGTTCTTGTTCATTCCTGCACCTCCAAGTTTCATCTCAATAAAAAGCAGAGGTTGCAAGCAGGAAAAAAACTGACCAGGGTAATACTTGAATGTGTATAAACATCAAGTGAAGGAAAGCATCTGTTATTCTATTTCTCTCCTACAGCATGTTAACCTCTGTCAAGCACAGAATTAATCATATTTGAAGATTTACCTCCTGCTTATAACTGGTTATTGCCATGAGTACACCTGCCAGCAGAACTGTTAAAGATATAGGGAAAGCATGTGTCTATGGGGAAGCAACAGAGGCTTTTAGCACACAGTGAATTTGACAGACTTGGAATCCCTGTGCCAGCACATGCCTCTTGTCTATCTGCAGGCAGACATGTTCTTGAGTTTCGCAAACATATAAGAATAAGTGAGGTCCCTTTCTCCTATACACTGAAGCAGTTCTTAACAACCTTAGGTCAATCATTTCATCTATATGCCACGTTCAGACACTTTCTTCTGTGCCTTGCAGTTTTATAGTCTCCTCATTCATTTGGATCTGATCCGAACCTGTCTTATAAGTAACCTGAGGAAGACCGCCAAAGAGCAAATTGACTATGATTTGCTGCAACTGTGAGTTAAAAATCAATACTATCCAGAGGAAAAAAGAAAGGGCAGGCTTCCCTGTAGTGGGCAATAGGCATATATTTAAAATCTAGGGTTGTGTCGTGGTTTAACCCCAGCCAGCAACTAAGCACCACGCAGCCGCTCACTCACTCCCCCCCATCCAGTGGGAGGGGGGAGAAAATCAGGAAAAGAAGTAAAACTCCTGGGTTGAGATAAGAACGATTTAATAGAACAGAAAAGAAGAAACTAATAATGATAATGATAACGCTAATAAAATGACAACAGTAGTAATAAAGGATTGGAATGTACAAATGACGCGCAGGGCAATTGCTCACCACCCGCCGACCGACACCCAGCCAGTCCCCGAGCGGTGATTCCCTGCCCCCCCACTTCCCAGTTCCTAAACTAGATGGGACGTCACATGGTATGGAATACACTGTTGGCCAGTTTGGGTCAGGTGCCCTGGCTGGGCATGAGAAGCTGAAAAATCCTTGACTCTAGTCTAAACACTACTGAGCAACAACTGAAAACATCAGTGTTATCAACATTTTTCACATACTGAACTCAAAACATAGCACTGTACCAGCTACTAGGAAGACAGTTAACTACATCCCAGCTGAAACCAGGACAGGTTGTCAGGGCTTGCAATATGCAAGAGATACAAATTTCTGAAAAAAAAGATTTAAAAAATACATCATAGTGCATTTAGTGGGTCTGATTTCTAAGTGTGCAACACGGCCCAGTGAACTCGGGTGCTTAAGCCCAAGACTTGCTGAAATTCACAATCACATCCAAATGCAACTTCAGTTCTGTAGTTAATGGAAAAGACAGAGAAAAGATTCATGTCTTATCAAGGGAAAAAAACTTAGAACAGTTGATGAACAATTTTGCCGTTACCATTTCTGCACAATGCACTAAGTGCAAAATTGTGTCTGCAGTTTTGTTGTACTTAAGAAACAAAACAGACTAAATTATTGTTCTAAGGTTTGGAATTCTCAAAGTACACCTTGTATATGGTTTATGCAAAAGAGATTCTTGGTTTTGAATATACTTCCCCTTCGAGCTCACAAAATTTGCCTAAAGCACGGAACAAGCTCTTATAAATAGGAGGTGATGAAAGCAGTCCCACAACGAAACACAGTGAAGGGGTTTTTTCCCTGTAAAAATTGCTCTTGTCTATAAAAGAATGCATGGCTACAGGCATGAAATTGAACAAAAAAAACCCCAAAACCAAAAAAAACCTGTACACATGACAAACTTGAAAAGAGGTAAAGATTATTTTAGCATAGCTTGTAAAGTGGAGTTTGTAAATATTTGTACTTAGCTTAATGCTAAGGGCTAACTTTGTGAAGTCAGCTGTTGGCATCAAGAAAAACATTTGTGAATTTTTGCAGATTCTACAAGTATGATATATTAAGATCTTAACAAATGAAAAATACTAGTTGACCTGGGCAAAGCCACACTAGATTATTTCAAGCCTTTCCAGTTCCCACATGGTGGTCCTTTTTATTTTCTAATACTTCTGCTTTCAGTAGTATTCATCATGCCCTTTGCTTTCAATAGTACTCATTTGCCAGCGTCCATGTACAATCCAGCTTCAACTAAAATTTTCAGGTAAGGTTTTGTCTGCCTTATCTGAACATTGCCCTTCCTGAAGCACTTGTTCTGCATTGGAACTATTCCCACATTCTTGTATTTTCTTTCAGCATGAACTATAGCTGTGGTTTTGCAATACATTATTTTCAGGAGTTTGCGTGTCATGCTGTATACCACATCAGTGAACTGATTTTGCTGAAAAATGACCTGGCAAAAATGAGTTCTTTTTAAGTGCACTCAATCTGATTCACTGTGAGGCCACACAAAGAGTTGTGTTGGCACAGCTTCAAAGTGGCATGCCATGCTGTGAGAACAGAGCAGTGAAGGTCCAGGAGTATTTGAAGCTAGTGTCAGCCTCCCCCCACACACCATGTACAATATGCTATGTAAGCACAGCCAATTTCTTTATTTTAATCGAGCAGTGTTGCTGTGTGTTTTCTCTCATCTGTTCCACCTGCTCCTTCCATTGTTTACTTCCCTGGTGTCTACATTTCCCTTTTATCACCTCTCCACCCCCTGCAGTTTTCTCCCCAGAATAAATTCACTTCTATGAAATTCACTGGCTGACATCCGTATGCAAATTTCTGCAAACTCAGTAGAAGTACATTATTCAAATAGCCTCTGCTGCTCTTTACTGTGTTAAGCAGATGAAGACAGAAACAAAAAAGACAAAGTACCTATATTTGCATTAGCATTTTGCACATTCATTTGTTAAAGGCTTGGTGCTAACCCTATCCAAACCAAAGTGTAATCCACTGTCCTAGAAACTAGTGGGAAGACTCCTGTGAATACCTGATTTGCTCTGCATCCTTGTGTCCTGGCTCCAGAGGCATACCCTGGAAACGTTAAAACAAAGCCTACAGTGGTTCAGTAACAAGGCTGTCTTCCCACGCATCTTTTTATAGCTTGCTGTTGTTGATGGGGTTTTTAAAACAATTTTTTCCTCCTCTGACATTTTTTTCTGATTATTGACTATGCACAGATACAGTAAGGAAGAATTACTTGAAAAAAACATTCTATAACATCTGCTGTTCTAGAAAGGAAACTGACAACACTGATATTTTTGAAAGCTTTGAGTGGGGCCAATTCACATACCTGGAAAAGTAACCCAAACTTCTATTTTACTAGGCCACTCCTATGCTTCACTTCTTCGCGTGATTTTGCTTCAAGTTCCTTGTTTCTATTAATGTTTGCCCCTATCTGGGTCTGTGTCTGCAAACTCATAAAATCTCTGGTTAGCAAATGCATTCCCAAGGTTGCTGTCAACCTCAACTAGCCTCTCTCTCTCTGTCCTAGTCAAAGTACGGAGAAACCTTCCCATTGGTTATTTGCTGTGTACTTGTTGCATCCCTCCAGCTCTTATCTCTGGCAGTTAATAACTTTTCTTAGCCCTCCTGTCCGAACACGAGAGAAGTGTAGTGTACTACAGTTCAAGCTGCACTTGTCGTGATGGTCAAATTTCTTTTGTCCCCTTTTTCTATTTGTGCAATTCTCAAAGATTTATTTGCTACAGCATGACAAAGCCCTATGCAGGACAGCTGGTCATAATTTCTCCTGGTGTATTTCACCACCCCTAGGTCTTTATGCTTTATTTAGCAATTCCTTGGCAATCATGGCAGATGATTCTGCTTTGTCATTAGGCTGTGATGCAGAAACATTTCATGCATCATTACCAGAATTTGAATGTGCTAATTCCTGACAAACATTTTCCAAAGCTGCAACATAAATATAAGCAAGATAACATGTATAATTGCACATAGATGTATATACATGAGTCTCTCACACAGATACATATGCATTTCTTTTCCCTAACAAATACTTGTTTTTTTCTCACATCATATATTTATATTCCCATAGCAGGTTTAGATATTTTTCCCTTCCTAGATTCTAGTTAATGCCTTTTCAGACCTCCCCTTCTCTGTTGCATTTACCCTTGATTAAAATACTGGGTTTGTTTCTTCACACTTAAACATACACACCAGTTAGAGTCCATCCAATTAATCTTTGGAACACATGCTGAAACTGAATATGAATTTTACAGTCTTTACTCTGCCCTTCACTTCTCTGGTTTTCTTTATTCTGATCCCCTGCATCTGCTTTGTTCTTCATATTTATTATGTTTTAATTCAAAACAGGAATGAAAATGTGGCTACTACTGAAAGCAAGTAATTCCATTACATTATTGCTGGCACTGGCCCAGTAAACTCACTGATGCAATTTTCCTTGAGTGAGTACTTGCACTAAAGTCAGTAGGAACATTTCCATTAGTAAAGTTACATAAGCATATGTGTATCTTGAGGATCTGAGCTGCAGATGCATCTCCAGTTCTTAGGGTTGCAATAACATGCAGGTTAAGGTCAAGTTCTTTGGGTCACGATATACAGACTCCATCACAATTAAGGACTGTAGCCTGGCTGCTTTACTTGCTCCTTAACCAGTGGCAGAAGGGTTTCATTCTTTCCAAGAAAGTATTCCTCCAAGTGTGGTTACTATTGTATCCCCAGGCAGCCTTGTTACCATTCTTTCTTTGAGCCTGTTGCTGTTCTAGCCACAAATATAAAGAACACATCTTTCCTATACTCCTTTTGCACTGGTAGGCTATTACATTCTTCCTTTTCCCTTCCTGCAGTCTTATCTGCTTTTGCTTACACAATTCTAATTTGCTCAAGCTTTCCTTCTCTTTTAGTGCAAGATCTCTGTCCTTCTTGTTTCTCCTGCTCAAACCTTCTCCAGCTGGTCTGTAATTCCCTTGAAACCTGGCACCCAAACCCAAACAGAATATTGCAGCTAAAGCTCTTCTGATGAACAGCTGAGTGACTTCACACAGGCTATCCGGTTTATACTGTCCTATATGGCATTTCTCTCTTGCAAGAACAGCATAGCATTGCTCACTTACGTTTGCCCTGTTTGTAACCCTTAGATCCTTTCCAACAGAACTGCAATTCAGCCAGTGGTATCCCATTACGTGTGTTGGAAGCCAATTGTTCCTGCTCAAGCGAAGTTCATTGTCTCCACTACAGTTTCCCCCTTACTATTCACTTCACCATTACTGTGAGCCTTCTCTTTTTCTGACCAATAGTTAAGGCTCACTTTTCGTTAGGATTGCTAGCTCACCCTGCACTAGTAAGGGCATAGTAATTGCTGTAGTTTTCTTTTGCTCCACATGAAAGCTTCCTTTGAAGTTTATAAACCAATGGATTTGCTCCATCTGCCGCTGAAGCTAAGGGGGAGCTTTGTGACCGATTTAACATCAACAATACTGGGCCTACTGTATTACTATATTTAATCATTTCACCCACATATTCAAATGTACTCCTTCAGTGGGTGGAAGAATTTGATAGTGATTAAAAGCCAGGGTGTGTCCCAGCCTGCTGATCAGCGTGCTAGTATGAAGGAGAATTCTTACTGCTGCTAAGTCCTGAGAGGTAATGACTACCATACGCCTACTCTCTTAGTCAAACCATTACCCCTGAAGACAACAATTGAGGTCAAGCCATCCCTTGACTGGGCCCATTTTCACAAGATATGTTTGAAAGGCTCAAATTTGACCTCTCTTCCTTCCATGCATACAGCCTAACCCTGGTTAAAGTGTAAAGGAAGGATGAAACAGACCCATATTCTTGTCACCCATCTGGAGGTGAACCATCTGTCATTTGTTACCACACAAGGAAGAAGAGCTGCACATCCACAGCGGGCTAAGCAGCAGTGACAATAGCTAGAAAGAACCTATGGAAAGCTGGGGGAAACAGCAAGAGAAGTTGTAGGGGAAAAGGAGGCTGAGGAGAGAAGGCATGGCAGAGGAGGGGTGAAGAAGCAGAGACAGGAGGGAGAACAGTACAGAAAGGGATGTACGTAGGTGTCAAAATGTTTCTCTGTGGCTCTGATCTCATCACTTTTTCTGGATAAATCCTTCAGGAAAGAATCTCTGCAGGCATCCCCCTTGTAGAGCTTCCCTACAGCCATCACAACTGTCCCCCTGAAGTTACACCTCCCTGCCAATTTGCTACATCCTAGCAATCTAGAATGCCCAAATGAGAAGTTAGGACCACCCAAAATGAAGGACTAAACAGCATTAGGACCTGAAAACTCCAGCAGCACAAGCACTGGCTGTACAATGGTAAAATTCTAACAGCTTCCATTTATGAGGTTAAAGAAATAATGATTCATTAGACTGGCTGACACCTGGAATGATTTAATCAGGCCATCCCTAATGTAAATGACATTGACTCACATTTCCAGATGTAGGTGGAACTGGCAATTTTCTTTTCCTCATAATTGTCTTAACTTGCTTTGCTAGTTAGAAATAGTTTTCTAGGTTATATTTCAAATCTGGTAATCATTAAAGGTACATTCTTTCCATAGATGTTTGTATTTATAGTCAATGGGAACATCTAGGACAGAATTTGGCCTACAAACTCAAACATGTAGCAGCAGCCTAGATAGAAAAATCTGTACTGAAGTCTGAACCAGAACTAAGATTGCTTGATATATACATATGTACACAAAATATAAAATATGAACGCACACATTGGGGCAGGCAAGATTTCTGTGGCTTGCCCCCCCACCCCTTAAGTATTTCTGATTGCTTGCCTTTAAGCAATCTTTTCATCAAATTTAATACAATGGCATTCTCAGAGATAATGGAGGGGGAAAAACTTTAAGTATTAGGATAAAAGTGGGAATTTTCTAAAAAGTTTAACAGAAAATAGTATATGGAAAGGGAGAAAATTAAGAAGTACTGGTCATCCGCCACCAGTTTTTTATCCAGCTGTGTTTATAGCCTTTATGTCTTCTTTGCTTTCCTCCCTACCTTTCCTCTCATCCAAAAAGTGCTTAGACCATACTCCTCTTTCTGCCTATCAGCCTATTCTTTCGCAAGGCATGGACCTATTCCAGACCCTTGCAATTAAACAATACTCTGTGATGTTATAGTGATGCAAGCTGACCATAGTTAAGCTGACGGCAGTGGAATGTCATGACTTCGACCACAAAGATTTGACCCAATTACTGTGACCTGACACACTTGCAATCTAGTACAGCCTGAAGTCTCAAAGCAATAGCCCCTGAAACCACTAGAGACTTACATGAAAGCTGGAACCAAGCAGAACAAGGCTGAATTAAACCCAGGAGAAAGGCACTCCAAAAAACTGTAATTATATTACATAGTGTGTTAATACATGCTTACTTTGCCTGTTAGAGGACACTGGGTGAAATGTCCACATGCTTTTTAAGAACAGAAGCCTTAACAATCCAGGAGGAAATGACAGAGCTGACTATATCCTCTTTTGAATATATATTCAAATATTAGAGACATAATGCAGTCTGTATGCTGACTGATCAGTATGTAGTGAAGCTCCACTGCAGTGCAAAGCAGTGGTAAGGCAACGTGCAGTACTTGAAGAGATCCATTCAGTGTTCTGTGCTTCTGCCCATAACAGCAAGGGGTTACACTGCAGTAGCTGAGACAGCTATAGAGGAAGGTAAGGAAATATTTAATGTGGTCAGCCTTTCTGCTTAAGAACCACATCTGCAAATCTTATGCAGCAGGGTTTTTTCTGGTGATTTTGCAACATTCATAATATAAAGGAACTCCTGGTTTTATTTTTTCCCTCTTGTACAGTATCTATAGGGCAGCCTTTAAAATCTTCTTCCCCACACCTTTAAATATCAAAGCAACATTTCCTTGCTCCATTAGCACCATTGGGTGGAACATTGCACTGACATGGAACATTTGCACCTGTACATTACTGCAATCATACTGAAAGTCACAGTATTTATTCCTTGGAAGTCAAACAACAGGTAGAAGATAAATCAAGAAAAACTGTCAAAGTGTCAAATCTCACTAAACCCAAAACCAAACCACACAAAACAAAAAACCCAGCAAACAAAACCAAAAAGCAGCAATCTACTTGGCACTGCTCATTGGCTTTGCCTGTAAAAGCTCCTGAAAGCTGCATGCAGAAACTTAGGAAATACCACTCCATAACAGTCCAGGATCTCATCTAGTGTAGATTCTCAGCTCCATATAGGGCTACATTATATTCTTGCATTGATACTATTCAGAATCCTGCATAATTTTTGGACTTGTTTTGCCATTCTGTCACTACCACTTTTCTGCTCTTGACACTGGAAGTCTTCCTGGCTTGGAATATTGAACACAAGAACAGCTGTAGAAGATCATAACAAATTCCATTTAGCTCTGTATCCCATTACAGACAGCAGCCTGCAGGAATGCTGAAGAAGTGGTGTAAGAACAGGATGGAAAGATGGAGTAATACTTCCCCAAAACAAGCTCTGGTATCTAATGTCATGGTTCAGAGACTGATTTAAAAAAAAAAAAAAAAAAAAAAAAAAAAGGAAAAAAGTTGTGCCCTGTGCAGTGCCAGTTACCAGCTGCCTTCCTCACTTTCCAGTCTTATAAAAGCTTGTGAACAAACCTTCTGTTTCTGCATCTTATCTATTTTTGTCTCCTTCACTATTGTTCACTACCATTGAAAACCAGAATTCCTAAACTGAAAATCAAGTAACGTGCTATTTCTGGAAAAAAATAATTATCCAAATGCAAGAATATTCCTTATAAATCTCAGCAGCTCAATGTCTTTATTCCAAAAGAGAAGTCACGGATAACCACATGATCAAATTTTGCAAGCTAGGATCTAGAAATAGACAAAATTAACCACTTGGGGCCTATCTATGGAGGCCAAATTAACCATTAGATTACTCTCTAAATTGCTATCTATTCCAAGTTCATTGCTTGTGTGTAGATATAAATAAATGCGTACTATCTAGGACAGTGATGAATGGTGACTAAATGTACCCTGGAAATTCAGTCCTGAATACCTTTTTTTAATCAAATCCTTTGTTCTGTCAGCAAGTTCCAGGAAGGCATTTCTGTGCTTTAGAATAGTCAAAATGTGTTGTTATGACTCTGTATTAACTATTTTTTCCCAGAATACTGTCTTCTATGCTCTTAGGAGATAAAGCTACATCTTCAGTGGAAAAGTGGACTCAAACAAAAAGGTGGGCTTTGCTGTGACTACCATTATTGATAATCCAAAAGAAGTTCTTTTATGTAAGACTTTTAACGAAACTGGTCTGATATCCTAGTGTTCAGAATAAACAATTCTCTCCAGAAGTGACTAGCATGCAGGCAGGGAGAAGAATGAGAACTGCATCTTTAAAGCAGTGATCTCTGATAGAAGTTTAGGGGGTAGATACAGAGGTGTAGAATAGCTGTAGGGGAAACAAATCATGAGAGAGTCCATAACCACTTTTCAGACGCAGATGAGAGAAAAGGCAACTCCAAACAACGTTTCCACAGAAAACAGAAGAAAATACAGAGGCAGTAGTGGTGAAGCAGCCATGATACAGGCTCCCAAGAAACGTCCCAGCCCAAGGGAACAGCTGGAGGGCTTGCTCCCTCTACTGGAGCATCCTAATAGACACACAAGAGTCTTGCTACTTTGACCCACTTTTAAGTCCGCAGCAAATCTCTTGGACTAGGAAATAAAGGTTAATGCAGGGTTAATTACCATTGCTGGCTTACTATCACAAGGATTTTTTAAAGGACTGACTGTGTACTTGAATATGCAGATGAAGGCAGAGGGGAGAGAGTGATTTCATTGCTTTTGTTCTGAAAAGAAACAAAATAAAGCATACAAGTTGAAATCTGTATTTTTCAAATCATAGTTATATCGGTTCAGTCAAACTGGAATGTAGGAAAAGCAAGTAGACCTTGTAGTGCAGAAGAACAACTCTTGTTGTATGACCTTTACTCCAGGACAGATTACTCACCATCATTCCTGTAGCCACGTGTAGAGAAAACCACCTGCCTTTTTGAACTGTATGTTCTTGTTGAGTACAGCCTGGCCTTAAATACTTTGGCTTATGAATAAATAACCTATTCCTACAGCAAACAGAGAATAAACCTCTCCCAAAGTATCTTCAGACGAACACAATGTCATCACTTATTTAGTGTTCATGTTGGATAAGTCACAGTAGCATGATGCACAACGACATCAAGAAACCATGACTCAGACACTCACTGACACAGCTCTATTCTTGCTTGCAATAGTTTGTGGCTGAGGCTCCTCCTTCTCTCTTGCAGAATTAGGGTCACCTTTGGGCTCTGAGACACCCCATGTGACTTTGGCCAGATGGCAGGATCTTGCACCTTGCAACTCAGCTTTCTGTCTGCTAAATGAGAGTTGAGAGAACCTTACTCCTTCCTGCCTTTTTATAACTTAAGTTACATAGTTTTGGTGTGGAATCTGCCTCCTCCTGTATATAACATCTAACATTTGGTACAAACACCTGCAATTTTAGCTGAACCTTATAAGCATATAGTAAAAGGGTTAAATATTTGACTAAAAACTCAGCTAGATGTAAACTAATGGATTTTTTGCAGCCTCTCCAGTTTAAACAGCTTCTCATTTTCCAGTTTTCTGTCATCTCAGTGAACACTTTGGTCTACTGGTGATCACCTTACAAATTCAATGGAGGAAATGGAAATCAAGCTCTGCAGCACTAACAAAGAGGAAGCTTTCAAAAGAGAACTACCATACTGCATAGGAGAAATAGATTTCACAGCTTCTGGGAAGAAACGTGGAAAGGTACAGCACTGAGTTCAGCTGTTACTTCTTAGCTTTAAACGTAGAGACTGTAATAGTGAGGGTCAATGTGGCACAGTGTGAAGCACCACGTTGTACTCAAAGTAGGGACCATACCTTCCTGAACATAAATGTGATTTAAAATAAGGCCTACTAATATATAGAAATCAATTACTTGACTTGCACTGACACACTACAAGTACAGTTAATCACTTTTTCCTTTAAAAAAAAAAATTTAAAAAATCATGTGCCCAGCTTCATTCAGTTTGCATCATTTCCATGTTTTAACATCTTTTTGCCAAATTAATCACGATGGATTTCAACATTTTAAACATACTTTTGAGCCATTTCAAGACTCTCCTTAAAGTTCTCTCTCTCTGTTCTGCTACTATGCAGAGTAGGATGTACGTGGACAGACCCACCTCCTCACTAGTCCCTTGCATACATTAGTGCTAGAGCAGAAGGAATTCCTAGGACCAGAAATCTGCCTTAAGATTTTGTTTCATCATAAAGTCTTAAGCACAAAGCCAAAATTTATACAGCACAGGAAGAAGCAATGGATTCATGTAACATGTCCTTAAAAAACAGACATGAAATCAGGCAAATATTTCAGCTAGTGCAGAAACAAGAAACGCCTAAGAAATTTTTTTGGCTTTGCTAGACTGTCATGAAACTGAAGGCAGTTCAAGAAGAATAGCAGCATTAAAGGAGAGAGCAATATGTCAGTCTGCAACACAGAATTAACCCATGGAACTGACACAACTAGTGAGATGACAATTATACAGAAGCCTGCTAAATTCATCCTAGTATTTAGTTCTGTCAGGTCTTGCTCAAATAAGTTTTTCATAAATAACCAAGTTGATGATAAATTTCCCTCTGCATTCACCATGAACAATTTCTCTACTGTATCCTACTGTCCCATTGTCATTCAGTGTTTTTGTTTTATTTGTTGAAGTTTATTAAGGTCCCAAGTACCGCTCATCCTGGAATTATATTTGAAGTTATGCTCAACAAATGGAAGCTACCGGCTCCCAATTTGGTTGTCTCTTTAGTGGGGGAAGAAGAAAATTTCCAGATGAAGCCTTGGCTACGGGACACCTTAAAAAAAGGACTTATAAAGGCAGCTCAAAGCACAGGTTAGTGCTTTAGGCTTTAAAGAAGGAATTTATATTCCTACTGGATTCTCACACCTAGTATCCAGTGATCTTTTAATGTCAATGGGCCTGCGCACGTGATTATTTTTGGAAGTTCAAGGCTTTGCTGAATGCAACCTGTATTTAAATGGCTTTGAAAATGGAAGTTCGTGTATTTGAAATAGCAAAAATAAGTTATTTCAAACCAAATTACTCTAGGCAACCATTCCTGAAGTGTAAAATCACCTGACATTGTTCCATCAGAGATGACACTAGAAAGATAGCACGGGATAGGACCAAATACATTTCCTTCTTTGGTGCCGTAGCAAAATAATTCTTAAGAGAGCATAGCAATTTGACTTCAACAAGAGTGAATTTAGGTCAAGAATAAGAATTCTTGGTTTCTCCATTCTCACTTTTTAGCTACCAGTCAAAATCATGTTACAATTTTTATGTTTTTAATATTGTTTTCTTCTAATCTAAGAGCTGAACAGACTTTGTTAGTAAAACAGCCTATGATTAGACTCAAGTTTAAACAAAAAGACTGATAACATATAACACAAAATAAGTCAGCCCACTTTCTCCCTGGCTGTTCACACAAATGACAAGAGTAGTGAAAAGCATTTAAAAACAAAACCAAATCAATCAATGTCTGGGAATATGCATGGAAGTGGCTTTCATTTAAGATGACTTTTTTTCCCTGTAACTTTATGAAAATACCTGCAAAATGAAGTGAAAATATCTGTAAGCATTTCACAGCAAGCTCTTCGTTTAGCTTCACTGGTCTAGACAAGATTGCAACAGTTTTGCTTTTTTAATGAAGCAGCCCAGTACCCAAGATCTTTTTGGTACTTCTGTACCACACAGACATTCTCTTGTCTCCAGCTGCCTTCTATACTTAAGACTGGATAGCATCATGATCTCCAGTTCCTTTATGTTACATATTTGAAAAAGGTTGATTAGCTGTTTACCTAGGGTTCTCCAAATTCTTTGTTACCAAATTCTTTGTTAGTAAATCTTACTTTCCTGAAGAATTCACTCTCCAACACACACAAGAACAAGAGAAAGAGAACACCAGATTAGGCAGGTCATGCCCAAGCTCTTCTGCTACCAGGTGATTGCATGGGACTGTTTAGTCCTCGGTTCAAGCCAACAACTTCCTCCACACCATCCCTTTGCTCTTCCTCATGCAACAATCAGACCTGCTTGGTATAGTGATGTTTCTGCTCATATTTAGACAGTGACTCTAGACTGGACACAGCATTCTTGATGAGCGTATGACATCAGAGTAAATATAGCAACATTGCATCACATGATATGTGAAGCACATTTGCTTGGGCATATAATTTCTTCTTGTTTTCCTTATTAGAGTCTTACGTACTTTGTATGTATTTTAATTCTAAAAGTTACAGTCCATCAAGACCTGTCTACAGTTTATCTATCTAAAAAACCCCTTAAATCCAGTACTGTAAGTAATGTTACTTGACACACAAACATGTTCAATTATAAAGAAATTATCTAACTATTTTTAAAAAATAATTTCAGGTGCCTGGATTTTTACCAGTGCTTTACGTGTAGGAATAACAAGACACTTAGTGCAAGCAGTCCGAGATCATGCACTGGCTAGTACTTCATCCAAAGTAAGAGTGATTGCCATAGGAATAACTTCACTCAGAAAAATCCAGCACAGAGAAATTCTGGACAACACAAAGGTATTTTTCACTTATTCTATTTGTGAGACAAGATTGTTCAGAAGCTGCACCTTTACAAAATTTGGAAGTAGTAGGCAGAACAACGTTGATCTAAGTTAAAAACAAAAGCGGAGTTTAAAGTGTGCTTTGAGGGAAAACAGAAATAAAGAGCAGGAAGAAGTATTAGACCCTAATGATTCTGTGCCCTGTGCACTCAGTATACTTGGCAGCAATTCTGCAAATATCCAGCAGGTGACAGTATTAGACATTAGCTCAGCGACCAGAGTTAGGACGGATGTCAGGGAAAAAAACCCATACATTATAAGGTCCCTTTAATATTTTTTTCCCTTGTCCACTTACTGCAGAAGCACTTACTCCAAGCTATTTCATAAATACTGTAAAAAGTATATTTTCTAGTCTGGAACACAAGCTAAAAATATTCAAGACCAAGTTTTCTTAAATAGTCATTGAATTGGTGTCTAATATACAAAAACTTGCTCAACACACCAGGCCAAAAATGCTAGCCATGTAGGATTTCGTCTAGTTATTGGGAGCTCTAGGGACTTCACAAATCAGGTCAAAGCAATCAAAGTTCTTTCGGGGGGTGGGGGGGTGGTCAGGTAAAAAAACCTCACCCAACAAAACAGTTGCTGAAAATGTCAAGACAAGTTGATGCTGAATTGACCTGGAGGTAGAGAAAAAAAAATAATGGCATGACTTTCTTGTCACTGGATATACAGTCTGTACTAAGCAGAATATTATAACAATAAGTAGGTGTGTAATGACAATGAATGACAGTTCCTCTGTGCTATCTCTATAGAAGCTAAGAAACAAATGACAAACACAGCCGTTTGAAGTCGCACCTAGTTCTTCTCTCAGACAAACTGCCAAGTACCAGCTAGTAGCTGGAAGACTGCCAGACCATATCAACAATTTATTGTCATGGGGCTTCCCTTTTTCCACCCTTTTTGCCAAGGACAGCTACCTGTGTGCTCTACCAGGTGGGACTCTTCATCTGGAAGACTTTAACCTATTTGTGTGGCTGAACTGGTCCAAAAGGACCTCAGAGGTTCATCACATTTGTGAATTTTGTTCAGGAAAGTTGCTTTGGCAAACGCAAACTATTCCACTTCCCTCCCAGGCTAAGTGATCAATATACATCTGGATCTTTCCCAACCAGCAGCTACAAAACAAGTGCGCTGGTCTTTTTGTTGCCTTACATTTTCTCCCCCTTAACTAAAGCCCAAATTCTTTGTCAAGGAATATTTTGTGTAGAGCATTCCTGACCCTATGACTTCTGGCACTGCTTCCACCCAAAGACATTCTGGATTTTAGTCAGTAACTTTAAGACAAAGGAACTATAGACAGGGATGTTGATCTAAACCCAGTTCTCTTTATACTTGGCACTAATACAAGCAGATTGTTGTATAAAAAAGAGCTAACAGTCCACACTAGCAAGGAGATAAACAAGCCCTGAAATCAGTGGATCCCTCCCACCTCTTCTGTGCTAATGGTATGCTTTAAACATCATTGAAAGATCACTTCCACATTTTCAGAGAATAAATAGGAAAATCCCCAAGGGCCTTTTTCAGTTGGTTGTTGTGCCCCTGGCTCCTAATCAAAGCTCACATCTTTGGTGAGTAGGCTTCACATTACATGGCAGCAGAATATAGGCCCACCCTCAAAACAAAATTTGAAGGCAAATTAGTTGTGTCAAGAAGCTTTCCCCAAAAAATGAGAGGCAGAGAGAAGGAGGTAGAAGAAATTTGTGGCACTTGCTCTCTGTAAAGGACATGCAAATTTACTGGTTTTCCTGGAACAGCCTCTGATGTTCCTACTCTTCCCAGAGCTGCTGACAGAGAAAGAAGCCATAGGAACATGCCTGATTATAGCCTTTTTCACCTTGCTTTGAAGGAGATTTCTCTTCTTCAGTTTGACTGTATGCAGCTTCATTTCAGAAAGCCACTTATAGGCATGCTATGCAGCATGCTCGACTCTTCTACCTGCAGCATGAAGGAGCTTGTCCTCTGGGTGACTTAATGTTTTTATGCATTAGTAGTGCTGCTATGAGCTCCAGGTGATATGTTTGCTGCCTCTCCAACATCAGCCTTAGCCTTGGCTGTGGAGAAGAACCTGGACAGCCCCAGGATTGGGCTTCCCCCAGGATTCAACTGGGCACCTGCACTTCCTAGCAGATGCTGCCAAAAGCTGAGATTAAGAAAGGCTCTACATAAGATCTGGCTCTTAAAAAACAGAACATAAATCTCTCTGGCATACCTTAATGACAACTAGGCTACTTGCATAGTTACACTGCTATGTCTAGAAAGGCTTTAACACCTGTCTGTCCACAAAATTAGTGGGAGGGAAATGCAACACACAGGCAGAATAGCCAAGCTGACAGTCTGAGTTTTGTTCATCAACTCAAAGGCTGCAGGAGTTGGAAAAGAGGCACAATAGAAATAAATGCAGATTTTAAACAATTGCTTTAATCTGGTTTACTTGCAATAGGACAGCAATTATGAAGATGAAAAAGAAGAATAACCAGGCATTTATAGCCTGGCTTGCAGCTAGGAATGATATATCAAAGTGGATGTGCAACAGTGGGAAAGAAAGATTTATTAAGGAAGTAAGGGGGGCTTGAAAAAGCGTGTGTATGGAAGACCACACGTAGCACGATCCTTAGAACAAAAGTCTGTAACAGGGGTTCTGATTTACCCAGTGATTTTATGCAAAAATTAATTAATAAATAATTTCAAGATATAACACCCCTCATGCAAAATAAAAGTTAGTAAGATGGCACTTTCTAAAGTCTGCCTGTCACTTTTTTAGAATGCAGTTTCCAAACTGAGAATAACCATTAGACCTCATATAACCCTGTCAAATAAAGCTGCATTTAAATTGATATGGACATATAGCAGGCTAACTTACCTACGAGGCTAACCATGGACAAAATGCTACTGAAGTGAATAGGTTTGCCCCTGTTTACACCAGCTGAGACTTTAGCCCTCTGAGACATTACAGCTCCAACCACAATTATTGGGTCTCATGGCCCCTTTCTATTTGTCCAACAAACATTTCCAAAACCTCTGAATGAATGCCTACATTCCAGAGATGATGACTGATGTCACTGTATTTTGCAGACCCCAAGAGGGAAACCTCAGAGCCTTCAGATTTCAGTACTGTCAAATCTGGCACCTTTCAAAAGGAACACATTCTCCTTTTCTACTCTTTTCAAAGAGTCTATTCAAGTGTCTGAAAGGTGGTGTGCTGTGTCATGGTGCAGACACCACAAAAATGGAGATGAAGCACATAAAAACCATGGACTGTGTTTTGCAGAGAACACTAACATCTCTCCTTCTCTCTCTAGAATGAAAGTCTTGTACATTACCAATCAGATGATAACATCCAAGGCCCGCTGTATTCCCTGGACCACAACCATTCCCATTTTATTTTGGTGGATCACATAATGCCAGATGAGCCAGATGGAACCACTAAGCTACGTCTCACCTTGGAAAAGCATATTTCAGAACAGCGTACTGGATATGGTGGTAAGTTGACTCTATATAGGCATGCTAACTTGAATAATACTGATATTACAGTGATACTTGTGGGCCCCTGGCCTTATCAAAGGCAAGTCCAATTCTCAAATTGGACAGCCATCTACATAGGCAAGATCAAGTAAGCACATTTGTCATTATGCAAGAGCCAGAACTAAGGTGACTCCTGAAGTTGAGAAAGCTGCTCTTTGAACCAAAAATCCCGACTTTTATCATATCTCCTTAAACATAGCTCAAAGCTGATCTTCAAAGCATTGTTCAAATTGCCTTAAAATGCAATAAATGGAAAATAAATCCAGCTTTATGTGCCTTAACCAGTGGTTCTAAGAGATGGATGTTCATTGTTGTATACTTTTATCCCCTCTTGCACACAGGGTCTTGAATTGCTCCCACACTGGAAGAAAAGACTTGTTCCAAAGCCCTCTGAAATATTTTGAGCCATATTTATTTCAGGATAAAATCTTATCCTGGGTAAACAATGTAGCATCTAATGGCCATCTAAATCTATGTGACCCTTGTTTATAATGAGAACTGAGTATTGGGCAGGTCTGCTACTGCTATTTGTGGAAAGAATTCAGTTGTAGTGCTAGTACAATTACTTTTACCTTTCCTTTGTTTCTGCAATACCTGTAGTGCTAGCACAGCTGAAACAGAAGGGACAGCTCACTTATTTGCACTGGTATGCATCAATGGAATATTTTATTACGTAGCCCATAGTATTGTTGCATAGATGTACCTGAGAGCATGAAGGCACCTGAAGAATGCTTATCTGGTGACTCAAATAGGAAAGACCACAGGTGGACTGTAATGGTAGGCTGAGATTACAGTGCTGAGAATTAGAAAGTAGCCTCTTTCTGCTTGCAAACGAAATCTGATTGAACAAATCTCAGTGGAACAATTTTCTGTCAAAAAATGCTGATTCATTTGACAAATATTTCACTGGAACATACTGAATTCAGTACTATCTTCTATAAACAAAACCAATGTTCATTTAAGCTCATTTATATCCAAGCTGAGCAAAGCTATGTGACTTTACTGAAGTAAAACACTTTAATAAGGTCATGCAGAATTTCCCTGTTTTAAAAAATACCTAGAAGTCATTCTGAGGAAATTTTTGATATGCTGAATATTCTTTGCAGTTAAGGACTTCCCACCTTCCAAGCATAAAATCAGAATCCTCCCCCCCTGCCCCTCACCCAACTAAATTTTATCTAAATCTATGGTAAATTAAGAACTTTTGAAGCCATAAACATATCTGAGGAACCTGTAGTCACAGAGGTTACTCTTCAAACTAGAGCATCACCTTATAGATGTATGGCAATGCTATGCCATCCACTAAAACAAATGAAGCTACTTGCCAATCATGTGCTCGCTACAGTTTAGTTCTACCTTATCTCTGTAGTCATCCCACAACAGATCCAACAAGTAGTAAGTGGTGATCTGTACACTGCTGTGGGAGACCTAGAAAGGGAAACAGCAAAAAATTGTTTGAACCAAATGCCTTTTATTTTCCAACTGAAAGGCATTCATCTCATGGTGCTACTGTTCTGATTGAATTGAGCTCTTACAGTATAAAAAGTGGGCCCCTGTGGGGGGATGGCTAAGGACAGGGACGCCTACATTGTTTCTTCCCCTGCTGCCATGACATGTTAAATATTTCATTAGCATTTCTTTTAAATGTATAAGATTATGTTATTAATCACCACATCAGATTGTGCTGAATGAAATTTTAAGCTGTTGAAGCACAGTAATAAAGAGTATATGGTTCCTATCAACTCATATCTGACCCCTCTCACCCTAGCTGGTCTACATAGTTGGCCTCTTCATATACTATAATCCTCCTTTTATCAAGCTTTTCTCCTGGATTCCACAACACCTTCCTGCACATGCTTAGGCATGTGCGTAACACCTGGTACAAACTGTCAGCTTTTCACTTCTAACTGTATCTTAATATAAATAATGGTAGCTGCCTCTCTGAAAACCTAACAGTCTTGTCGTGCACCCTAACGCAGCTCCATTACTCCACTATCTGATCACCTTGCAGTAAATAAATAAGTTAAAAAGTCAACAGTGCTATGACATACAAAAGTGCCAACATCCATATTTTTCAGCTGAGGTGTACTGAGGTGAGAACAGATTGGACTGCTTACCAGGATCATGCAAGATGTCTGAGGCAAAAGTGTCTTTGTCCTGAATCTTAGACTAGGACCCTTTCTCCTAGGTCACAGCGTTATTCTCTTCCTTTACCACTTGCTTCCGCAGTTGCCTGCCTTCAGCAGGCTCACATTCTGGTAGGTACCAAAACAGCACATAGCAAGAGAAGTATTTTCAAGGAGTTGGCAAAAACACAACAGTTTTGTGAAAGCTGTTAACTTCTAAAAATTAAACCATCTATTTCACAGGAACAGGTAGCATTGAGATCCCTGTGCTGTGCTTACTGGTAAATGGAGGACCAGGCACACTTGAGGTAAGAAGCTGTTTGCAACTTTACAAAAACGAATTTTAACTGGTGCCAAGTAATTAACAGAAAATTTGGCTGGATGGCAAATACATGTATTGGCACCTTACATAAAGTCAAAATTCATTTCTATACATCATTAAGAACTGAATTCTGTTAATATTAAGTTTGCCAGTATTTGTTTGGGAGAAATATTTCCTTTTGAATAGGCACCAGCTGATCATTAAAGCTTCCATTGCCAGCTTGTACAGTGAGAAGAAGAAATCCAAAACCAAAACAAACCCACAGAAGCCAGCTCCAGATCTAGCAAAATAGAAATACTGTGCTTTTACTCAAGATCACATACAAAAAAAGATTAATCCTTCAGTGCTGTCCAGCAACAGCGAGACAACTGTCTCTGTCACAGAGCTCAGAGGAAGTACAAGACCAGGTTTGCTAGATACATCATTTAAAAATATGGTGTCCTAGTTCCGCTGAGCAAAAATACATTGTAGGATATAAGACTGGAGATTTGTCTGCTAACAATGCCATATCTCTTTCAGCAAAGGATCAGTTTTGATTTTTTTCTTGAGTAGTTCTACAACTTAACCTGTTAACTAGGAGATACTCTTTGATTTCCATTTTACTTTTACTGGTATTTCATTTTGCTACTTTGTAGCAGCCTGTATGTCCACATGGCATTTTTTTTTAATAATACTCTCAGATGAAAAGGAATACTCTACAGTACCTTTAGAGACACATTTAACCATAATTTAAAGTTTCCAAGTGATGAGACTCTGCCACGCAAACTGGTAAACTCTTTCAGAATAATGACTCATTTATGGTGACATTTTCTAATTTCAGTTTCCAGTTCCTGTATCTTGTCATATCTTTGTCAACTGGACTAAAACACACACTGGTATTGGAAATCTCACTGTTTAAACTAGGATTATGTCACCCTTGAGCTTTCCTTCTAGAAGCTAAATATGGCAGTGTTTTCTATATCTTGGGTGTTGAAAAATCACATATCACAGCCTGTAAATCCCCTTTTCAAAGTTTTAGAGAACAAAGTGACTTGGAGACCAAAGGTGACTGGCTGGAGCCTGATTATGCTTTTTTAGAATATCAATTTCTTAAATACAAATTGGATAATACACACCAAGGACTACAACAGTTGTTAAAACAAAACAAAACAAAACAAAACCATCACTAAACTAAAAACAAAACAAAAAACCAAACCCCTACACAACAAGTGAATCAATAGTTAGATTCTTAGAGTTTCATTAGCTTCTTGCGTAACTCCAGAGCAAGAAATAGATTGGCAGCAAATAGTCATTGGTGCAATTATGATGCCATGGCCTCCGCTTTCCTCTCTCAACAACCTGCCTGACTCATTCTAATTGCACAAGTAATAGAATTATTAGCCTTTAACCCTTGTAGTTGCTATGTTTCAGCAGTTTTTTTTCTGTAGCCCAATGCTGTATTCCCACAGGCAAATTCCTGATTTTCAGAACTTATCACCAGGTTTAGCAGCCAGAAGAGCCTGATAAGAATTTCTGTATAGTGCTCCTCTTGCACTTGACCATGCTAAAACACAAACTGCAGGGGAAAAAATAAAAGTCAGGGACAAAGAAGTTTTACACATTGTTTGTCCAAATCAGTTAGCTTAGCTACTCAGCAGACATGTCATGAAAAGAAGTATAGTCAGGGGTCTATACATGGAAGACCTGCTACCAAATCAGGAAAATCCTAATAGTTTAGAGGAGTCTGGACTGACTCCATAGTGAATCTGGTTTAGGTACACATTTATTCCTATAGTCTGCAAGAAATACTTCTTCTGAATAACATTTTATTTCCGTATATGAATTCTAAAATGTACTTTTTAAACTACAGAGAATTTGCAGCGGTTTGGAAAATTCTGCTCCCTGGCTTATCTTAGCAGGGTCTGGAGGTACAGCTGACATCTTAGCTGCATTCATGAATGACCCACAGCTTGTCATGCCAGAAGCTGTTGAAAAGCAATTTAAGGAGAAATTCCCTGCAGAAAGCTTCTTGTGGAAGGACATTCTCCAATGGACAGCAACAGTGAGCTCATACGTTTGATAGTTACATGTAACATGTTCACAATCTCTCTCCCACCATTTCTAGCTTTGGTAGTCCATTCAGTACAGGTTTGACAAGAAGCTGCCCAGAAGTTTGGGGTACTTCAGTGCTCCTAGTATCATAGAATACCTCTCTAACATTAAAATCAAGTGCTCAGTTGATCATACAAACTACTTTGTCCTAGTGATTCAGCTGAACACTTAGGGCTCTGTCCTTCCTGAATTACTTCCTCAAGTAACAGCCAGCACCCAGGAACCCCACCATCCTTCTGGAGTACATGAAGCATTATTTATACTCCACAGCTGTGGAGCCTGTGCAGCTGTGACAGAAGAGACCTAATTCATGATCTACAGCTGTTAAATGGAAACCTAATTGTGGGCAAGCACAAATAAATTAAAAAGAATGAAGGGTGTTTAGAAATTATCCTATCTATTGTCAGTTATGTGTGGTCTTAAAAAAGAAAGACAAAACAGATTCACAGATTTTCCTTACTCTTTGTCTTGATGCACAATTGCTGGACTTAAACCATTATGCATAAGTGTCTAAGAAACAAAAAAAACACTTTGAGATTGTCTTTATGTGAAGATTGAAGAGCACTGTGTGCCTCCGAGATAATCCAAGTCCACTCAACCTGACTCACTACTTACTCTTTGCAGCCCCTGCCGTAATCCTTAGCTTTAAAAGTTCTACATATTAATTCCATTAGGGAGAACTTTGCCAGATCACTAACACAAGGGGATGGAAGGGCATCTAGAAGCAATATTGCCAGATGGTCACAAAGTCTCGGTGCAGCTGCACTGCGAGAAAGAAAACTCAATAAATAGAGAAGCAGAAGGAAAGAGTACTGTATGTATCAATATTTGATGACTTTTACTCAAAGGAGACTTAGAGACTATGCTTTTAAGTAAACAACTGTGAGAGCAAAACTTAAATGTCAGAGCAGGAAAAGGTAAAACAAAACTAGTGGTATGCTGGCCACAGCATGACTATGAGTCAAGTAAGAACGTGAGTTAAGGAAGAATCTTTTAATTAAAGCACTGCTCTCATTCTCAGGATATCCAAGTTCTGTTCCTCCTATCCTGATGGGTTATTTTGGAAAAGGCAGTAACTCCCTCCTTGCCTTAGGACTTATTTACATATGGGAAACTAATAATGTTTGTGTTCTTGACAAACCTCAGCTTTACAATTAGAACACAAGTCTTTGGGAAATACTGTATGGGTGATCTCCACTGGGCTCTTAAGCATTAATATATAGCAGTAGGACAAGTCATAAAATTATTTTTATTTCAACTCCCAATAGATTCAGAACATTATTTCACACCAACATCTTCTAACTCTGCACAACTTTGAGCAAGATGGTTCAGAAGAACTAGACACAGTCATTTTAAAAGCTTTAGTAAAAGGTAAGAACAACAAACACAGCACAGTGTAGTATTTACCTTATTTGACGACTTCTATGCTATACATGTATTTCATTCTTATCCAGAGCAAGTTCAGTTGGCTGTTGGATCAGATTGCATTTCTGATGCAGAGTTCTCCTGTTTACTTATTGACAAATTAACTGTGGCAGTTACCATAGCTCTTGTAACCTTGCTTTAAAATAGTGTTTGCTTTTTTATCTCATGCTATCTTATAGTACTATTTTAATCGCTCCTTTATTTCAGTATTTGCTTCTCTTAGTAGTAGAGATTATAGAAGAACTGAAATATATTGAGGCAGTTATTCCGATTACAAGTCATTAAAAAAACCAAAAAAACAACAAAACCCCCACACACAAGACAACCAAAACCCACAAGTAGACCTGAACTGCCTTAGTTCCAGACACAATCCATTTCTCTTACAAGAAATCTTCGCTGTATCTTCTGAAAGAAGACATTACTTGCTCTGCCAGTTTGTGTTAACTTAATTGTTTGTGTTAGCCTAAATTTAGCATGGGGATAAAAAGGGCATTCTATTCTTAATGTGCTAATTGAAACAAGACAAAAACAATAGCCAGTCCTATCCCCCCCTTTCTGGAGGCCAGGGTCTTACAGACATTTAAACGTAATATTTTAATAGAGAATTCAACTAGCAAAAATTATTATTAATATTTCTTACGTTAGGGGAAAAAAAACGCTGTGAAGGGTTCCTGGTTAAGCAACCCATGGGTCTGTGATAGCTGAAGGAGAGCTTGAATCACTAATCAAATTACCAATACTATATTAAATTAAACATAACAAGTGTAAAGTACTGAGTTTATTTGCATTTCCTATTTTTGCCAGCCTGTAAAAGTCACAGTCAGGAGGCTCAGGAATATCTGGATGAACTGAAGCTGGCAGTGGCCTGGAATAGAGTGGACATAGCTAAAAGTGAAATATTCAATGGTGACGTGGAGTGGAAGGTACCAGGTTTTATTGCCTTAGAGGACAATCAGTGTATAATTCAATGTGTACAGGACACTGAAACATCCTGATAGAAGGCTCCAGTTTTTAACACTCCCTACATTCTCCACTAAGAGATTGGGCAGTGGTAGTATGCTTCCTTAGGCTATTTGTCTTTCTGGTCCCCTATATGATAATGGCTAAAGACAGAGGAATAATTCAGTGGTCATGGTCTCTTTCTTGAGCCCTTTGGGGGCAACAATCTCCCCCTCCCTTCTGTACAGACTTTAAAGCAAGCAAACCTGAGCTTACAAAGTGAAAGAAGCATGCAGATATTCCTGTTAGAAGATGGTAGGAAGAATGTCACTGTTTCCAACTAAATACCCAGTACGGTGGGTACCTACCCACATCACCACAACTCCTACAGCATGCTATTTGTGTTGATGTTTTAATATTAATGCTTACACAGACATTTTGTCACAGAGAAATGAAGAGTTCTACCTCTCTTTCTCATTGCGCCCACTGTTGACCTGGTGGAAGAGAAAATGTGCATGTTCTCATGTTAAATCTTACCTCCCTCCTCATCCATCCATGATTACCCCTAAAAACTTCCTTTTTTTTTTTTTTCCCCCCCCCTTCCTCAATCTAGTCCTGTGACCTGGAGGAAGTGATGATGGATGCTCTGATCAATGACAAACCAGAATTTGTAAAATTATTTATTGACAATGGGGCTAACATATCCGAATTCCTGACATATAGTCGTCTGCAGAGACTCTACTGTTCCATTTCTCAGAAATGTCTCCTCTATGAACTTCTACTGAAGAAACATGAAGAAAGCAAGCTGACCTTGGCAGGGCTCACTGGTCAACAGCATAAGGAACAGAAGGAGATCTGCCCACTCTTCACTCTCAGTGAGGTCTCCAGAGTTCTCAAGGATTTTCTCCATGATGCATGTAAAGGTTTCTATCAAGACCTCAGATATGGAGGCAAGAAGAAATCTGTGAGTTACAGCTTTCCATCATAGTCCTGCTCCTCTCCAATTTAGAATTTGAAAAATTTTAACTACATCTGGCCTTTGGGGTTGGGGCAAGGAAGGAAAGGGAATATGAGAGAAACGGTTGCTTCAGCTTCTCATTCTTTTTTTCAGCTCATTATTATTACAGCTAAAATGGTTTGGTCTTTTTAATTTCAAAATTAAAAAGGAAAAGAAAGGAGTTTCTAGGGTAGGTTGTGATTCTTCTTTCTCCCCTTCTGCATGTGGGATTTTATGCAAGGTTTTACTGTACCTTGAACTAGTGCCAAGATATGGCCTCTGTTTCATGATCTGCAGAGGCCCCTGTATCTCACGCTTGTCTAGCGCAACTCCCACAGACCATTCCTCATTCTAGCACCTTGCACGTGGAGAACACTCTGTTGATCTTACTAGTCTCACATGTATAAGAACAGATTCAATGAAAGATATATGGGGAATATGAAGAGATGGTTTTACATTTACTAAGCAGTAACTAGACATAAAAATAGCAGTCTGCATTTCTCATACAGAACTTCAAGCAGAAGTACTTGAAAGACAGAATTTTCTAGGAGAAAGACAAGCAGGCAATGACCATTTTCAATCCCAGGTCTGAAAATGGTAATCTTTGTACATAAAACTATTCCCAGATTTATACTGTGTAGGAGTAGATTGTATATTCAATAATGTGCTGTACACGATATTTGCCTTTAGATCATTATAGTCTTGTTACTGAGTGTCATAACACACAGCAAGAAATAAGAACGATTGTGTGAAGTGGCCCTGGCAAGCACCTTGGCCCACACATGACAAGGATAACATGTGATGGGTACCACTGTGGAATATCTATAGTGCACTGCCCACAGTTGTGCAATAGATACATCATCATTTTTGCATTTTGACAGTGTGTTTAACATTGAAACTCAAAAGTACTAAAGTTCTTGCAAGAGCATTGGAGACAAGTTTGGACATATAATTTCAAGTCAGAGAGGTATAGAGAAATTTCATTAAGATCAGAGTTTTAGACAAACTAAACAGTTAAACCTTTTGATATTTGCAAAGTTCTAGTTTCATTTTAAAACTGTTTAAACTAAAAAATAACAACAAAAAATTCTCCCTCAAGAGCTTCAATCACTTTTGCTTTGATAAAGCCTAGCTAAAGTAATTAGTAGTATGAAAAGGTAAGTTTTAATCTAGTCAGAATTTCTTTGTTTAAAAGGACAGACATTTTGGGGCAATACCTTTAAAGTCATTAAGCAGACTCCTTTGTGGGATTTGGCACTAAGTGAGCTAAAGCCAAGTGCTGTAAATAAGGCCCGATTCAGATACCACATCACACTGCCTACTAGCTTTTTTCCTTTAAAAGCTTTTTCCCATGGCTGCCGCCAGTGGCTTGATCCCATTATCACTGGCAACAGAAAGAGCATCACTATACTGGGATACCAGTGTCACTGTTGCTAAATCGTGTGTCTTATTTCAAGCTAGGAACTGGTGGTTACAAAGACTGATGAGACTTTTGGGATATCTTTGTTTCCTGCAAGGTTTTCAGTGCAATTCAGTTGATTAAATAGCTCACTACAAACTGAAGGAAAAAAAAAAAACAAAAAAACCCAAACAACACCAACACCCCCCAAAAATGCCATGAAAATAAATTTTAACAGAATCCCATAGTTTAAAGTGCTGAAAAAATAGATCCTCACAAAAACTTCTTTTATTAAAAAAAAAAATAAATCCACTCTGGCTGCTTCTAATTAACACAATAGATATAAAGGCAGTTTTTAAATATACTTACAACTCAGGACTTGACCTAAGTTGCCACACTTCCTCTGGAGAGTTTTTTATCAAATGCTAAAGGAATAAGCACTGTTCTACTTAAAATACTCCCTGCATGAGGGAGAGGTTTCTCAAAGGAAAGACTAAAAAGAGGGTATTGACGTACTCTATTCTTGTCCTGTACTGGGTGTTGGTGAGATTTATTTCTGTTGAAATAAAATGCCTTTTGTTCCTTTTTCTCTGAAACCATGTCCTCTGTGGCAGTTGAGCAGAATCCAATATAAGTGAAGGCAAGCTCAGATTAGTTAATCACAGGTTTGTCTTGTATGATATTACATACCAGCAGTGAAACCCTGGCCTTAATAAAGTCAATGAAAGCTTTACCATTGACTTCAATGGAGTCACGGTTTCATCCAGAATGTTCTCACACATATTGAGTTATACTGGGGACACAAGGGTCCTTTGATTCAGTACAGAATGAACTAATTACCTCTCAGTCCTACAGAAAAGAAAAAGAAAAATCAAAAGAATATGAAATAGCTGGCAAGGCCAAGAGCAGCTTAGATCATGTCATTTGCATGGTATGAGAATGTAAAGCAGGTTTTAATTTCTACAAACCATATTTCAGGATAAAATGAATACAAAGCGATTACCTGGGCCTTTGGATATGAACCAGAAAAGTGAAAATCCTTGGAGGGATTTGTTTGTATGGGCAGTACTTCAAAATCGGCACAAGATGGCAAACTATTTCTGGGCTATGGTAAGCTTTGTGCTGTAGCAGCTTCAGGTGAAATATTGGCATATTTCAAGTATATGAGATGCTTTTTGCTCAGCCTTGCAGCGCAGATGACAGATAGGTTTGTTTCTAAAAAACGAGATGCGGCATTTATAAGGCTTTTCACCTCCATGTGGCTCGTGCCAGCAGGGGCCAGAGGGCCTGACAGAGAGGGAGGGTAGAGCAGCAGCAGATGTAAATCAGCACAGCCTGAAACACTGCTGATGAACTTCAGCTGCAGAGTTGGCCCTCCTCTTCCTTGCTGCTGATGACTCACCACTCTCAGTCTCAGGTTTTGTTCCTTCTACAATAGGTCAGTTGTTTGGGTTTTAGCAGGACCGAGAGGGAAGACTGTGCAATCGAGCATCTTTAGCTTACGTGCTGTATGCATAGGGAACAACAGCACCACGCTCTCAAAGGGTGAGCTTCAAGCTGGCATAATTGGCTCCTGTTTTACAACCCTCCACAACCCAGGCCCTGTCTTGTGCCTCTGGAGTGCAATGCCAGAGCTTCCCTCCCCCCACAGAGCCAGACACAGCTATCGGGCCCCATCTCTGAGCTTCCAGACAGCTGCATCTGGCAATGGGGGAATTCACAAGGAGGGTCAAACTGCAGCACAGCTCTTCAGCTAGTGTATGTGCATGCAGACACATCTGCACCTTGCAGGGCCTTGTGTTTGTGGAGCCCTATTACCAGAAGGCACGTTTCTTTGCTCTGTGCCACTTTTGTGCCTCTGCCAGCTGTACTCCCTCCTTTCCCATATGTCTTTATGCACGATCTCAGCACAGTCGTGTTTGAGGCACTGTGAGACTGTTTTGCTCTCTTTCCATAACATGTTCTTCTCCTCTCAGTCTTTGACTGCTACCCAAATCAGGCCCATCTAAGGTCAATCAAACCCAGAAGTCTCCAGCCTTATAAGTCACAAGAACTACTGCTATGTGGTTTTCACTTCTCAGATATTACGAAAACTGCCATTTCAATCGACATTTTGGACTTTCAAGTTCGTATTTGAGGCAGCACCCCTTTCAATTCCACAGGGATCAGAGGGTGTAGCTTCAGCTCTGGCAGCCTGCAAGATCCTTAAAGAGATGTCCCGCCTGGAGACAGAGACTGAAGTAGCACGTATAATGAAAGAAGCCAATTACGAGCAGCTCGCTGTTGGTAAGTAAGGGCACCTTTTTAACAGCATCAAAAATTTAAGAAGTAACTGCCATTGGAAGGCAAGCAAGTGAAAAAAATACTGTTTCAGTTGTAAAAGGTCAACTGTCATGAATAATTTAACAGCCTTGCAGCACAGGCAGTCCCAAACATTCAAATACCACTGAAGAACGACTTAAAACGCAATCATTTTGGAAAAAATCAGTCTTCCAGGACTGACCCCTGGGATGTATGGAAGAAATTACTCTCCTGCTGCACCTGAGTTGGTGTTTTAAGTGTCTGATCTTAGTACAAGGTGTGTTACAGGGATGGGCAAGATAGAATAACCAACACGCTTCCAGGCTTGCAACAGCCTGGTTTTCCTGCAATATCAAGCTTGCTCTGTAAGGGACAGTAGAGCAACAAGTTTTGAGGTTTGTCTTCGCTGCTAAAAATAATTTGAGATTACCTCACCCAGAAGAGGGCTAACTGCACTGCAAAACTGCAGCAAGGCTCAGACTGGTTTCACAGCGGACAAGCTGTCCCTCCCTACAGCAGTACGAATTCAGGCATCTGCAATGCTGGAATGCCAAGGCCTCTCCCCTTTGCCTGGTTTAAAAACAGATGTCTGCACACAAGCTTTTCTGCTGATCTGACTTCAAGCTAATCCATACTGAAGGTAGCACCACTGTGAACAGAGGGCTTTAAAGTATGCCACACGTGGAAACACAAAGGCTCTTTCTCTCCCCTTAGAGCTAGTGCATCAAGCAGCTGAAGGCTCATGCAGACTTTGCTACATTATTTATACACAGATCACATTTTTCCCCTCTTCTCACAGGGCCATTATTATTTACAAAAAATAAGAGTCAGGCTCTATAAAATCACAGGGCTCAAGTAATTTAGACATGGAATTACAGGGCCTAATCCAATACACAGAAGTCTACTCCTTGGCTTTGGTAAGTATTAGATCTGCAATTTTAATTTCTGGCCTGGATAACACTGTCAGTATTAAGTAGAACAAACATTCTTTAAGAATGATAAATACCACATCAACTGCGAAATAAGTCTGTGTATCAGGTTATTTTAAGAGAACTTGATTCCTTCCCCAGCCCTCACAGTGTAACAACAAGGTGTAGGCTGGCCTAGGAGAGGTATGGAGATAATCAAGTGAATCAGCAGAATGAAACAGACACAAGAAGTCAGATCTTGTCTAATGAGAAAACCTTGACTTTTTAGACTGTCCTAGTTTCTGAGCTCCAGGACCGTCTTCTCTGGAAACAGAACTATGCCACAACACTCTACCAAGTCTAATATTATTTGTCAAATAGCTATGTCTTAAAACCAAGGATTTGTTGGCTATAAGCCAAAGCTGAGCTGTTCCTTTTGTCTATTCAGGAGAGTGGGGGCAGCATGGCAACTCATCCTTCAAAGTGTAAGAGGATCATCCAAGAGATACAGTTTTGCTTGATACTGCCTAAAGCTCCACTTGATGCACCTACAAATGAGGGACTATAACAAATACTGACATGTTTCCAAGAAGTTTCTTATGCTATTTGTAGAAGAACTGAGAAAGAAAATTTTCTTCTCAGGTCAAACAACAATAGGAAAAAAAACCACAAAACCCAAACCCGTTAGAGGCCCCAGGCTGAGAAGGGAGCATGCAGATAGAAAGAGGTGAGAGGGGGGGTACTGACAGATTTACTCTATACCTTTCTGCAACAGTGAGAATTTTAAAATTACAGTGACTTTTTTTTACCAAGGCAAATTATTTCATCAGCCCTCTGCCCCAACACATGTACACCCATGCATAAAGCCATAGTGAGTTATTCTTGTGTCCAGGATCATTCCTCTCTCCCACTTCCTCTTAGCTCTCTCAGGGTCCTTTTCAACTACTTCAGCCTTGCAGAAGTTTGGTGCAGCACGGAGCATCTGGTAGCGCTCAGGCTTTGCTGCCATCATGCTGTACCCTACACACATCGCTCTCTTGCCTTACATTCATTTTGTAATTTTTTTCTTTTAAATTACAAGACCTGTTTGTCTATGTTTCCTTCATTTGGCAGAACTGTTTAGTGAATGCTACCACAACAGTGAGGAGAGAGCATTTGCTCTGTTGGTGAGGAAAAATCAGTACTGGAGCAAAACCACCTGCCTTCAGCTGGCTACAGAGGCAGATGCAAAGTCTTTCTTTGCACATGATGGTGTCCAGGTAAGTTTTACAGACCCTTCCCTCACCACCTCTACCCCCAGGGCCTTTAAGCATGATGTTGTACACAGAAGAGGACAGCACAGCAACTGAAGAACCCCACAAAACATATTCCCCTAAGAGATATTCTTCGGAGAGGGGACTCTTCCCTCCCCTAGCACCATATGAAGAGGATGTTATACCCCATCCTTGACAAAGCAACACAGTTCCCCCTTTCCCCTCCCTTTCATCCAGTTGGCCCATGGACCAGCACACTGAGGAGGTGGTTTAGCCCTTATTCCATCCTGTGCTTTTTCTTCCTTCCTTGCTCACAGAGAAGCATCAGGAAAGCACTCTAAATCTGCCTGAGGCATAATGAAACTGCTCTAAGATGTGAGGTAACTCCTTGTTCAGATTCAAAGAAGAGCTTGCTGATAAAAGTTAAATCAAATTACTATTCAGCTTTGCCCTCACAACCTGAGTTCTCTCCACGTACACAAAACCAAATTAAGAGTGGTGGTACTTTTAGCTCCCAGTGCCTGACTTGCACATTCTTAGCACTACAGATGTTGCTTAATTCCACTTGACTTGCTGTTCTTTCCACTGTCCTCTTCATTATTCTTTGCATACTCAACATCTGCAGAAGGACGCACAGAGCACCTGTTTGCTCTGAAGGTGTGCCTGCTCTTCAGGTTTCCAGAGCATTCCCTGTTTTAGGAGCCACAGAACATAGGTGCATTTCATCTGCATGTATGTTTTTGTGATGTTAAAGCCATCTCTTGTTTTCTTGACTTTCAGGCCTTCCTGACAAAGATATGGTGGGGAGACATGTCTACAAGCACACAGATCCTGAAGTTAATCTGCGGATTCTGGTGTCCTTTCCTAATCTACACAAATTTAATAGCATTCAGGTGCAAACATAACTATTTGGGTGCAAGAGAGGGGATGAAAAGCCATAAAAAATATCCAGACTCAAAATCTCTCACCTAAGTGATAAAAACAGTAATACCGCCTCAGGGTGTCAACAGGGCCGCACCACTGGTAACCAAATCAGTTTTCTATAGGACTGATTTGTGTGTCCTGTGCTAGAATAGTGTCTATTCTAATACTTAAAAGATCAATGCCGTGATTTCACATAGATCACTTCTATTTTGCACAGCCCACAGAAAAGCCTGTTGGAATTCTGTCAGCTCCAGATTCTACACAGTAATGTGTGGAATATCTCCAGGTGTAGCACCGTCTATTTCTAGATTGGAGATGCCTGGTTCAAACCTCAGTATCTTATCTAGAAAAACAGCCATCACAAAGCAGTATTGTCAGCTACAAGCCTTGATAACCACAAGTCAAGCTTAAAAACACAGGGCCGACATGAAATCAATTTCAAATTCAATGTCTTATGAGATCTCTTTGTTAGTCTTCTGCAGGCATAGCTTTGGAGTTCGTAGTTTTCAGCTTTTTGTCACAGTGAAGATGGCTAGAATCTTAGGTTTTCTTAAAACAAACAAACAAAAAACCAACAAACAGAAAAGAAAAAAAAAGCAGCCAAGATACTCCAGCAGTCATAAGAATCCAGGAACTGAAACTTTAAGAAAACCTCCTAGTACTGTAAGAATCACATTCAAATCATCAGAATAGGCATTATGGAATGACAGGCTATTAAGACATATATGTTTCTTAACTGTTAAACTACTTAAAAAGCAAGAGGAAAACTTGTTTGGAACTGCTAACTTAAGACTTTTCTTCTGCCAGTATCACTAAAGATGACCTTCTTGTCATGGTGGCTGCCAGATTCACAAATTCAAGTAATTTAATGTGAAATTTTGGCAAAGTTTTCACGAAAAGGTTTAAATTATCATTCATAATCAAAGTAAGCCTTTCCAAATTTGTTCTGTTGAGGACATTTTTTGCCTCCTTTCCCTGGAAATGCAGGAGTTGACACCGTGTTCCCTACTGCTTCTGGCATTTCCTCACTTAAGTGCTACTAAGAGTAACCAGGAACAGAGCATTGGGGTACTGTCTTCTAGGACTGACTGAGGGGTTTAGTTCTGCTCAAATCCCAAGTAATTTGAGGAAACTGAGCATCCTGCTCCATTTTTGTGAAGCATGCCAATTATCACTTCTCTGAATCTTGTGGGTGACTTCAGCCTTCTTCTTGCAAATAAACAGAATTTACAGAGGTAAGGATTACACATTATTTGATAGCTTCTCAGTGGAGCAAGTTGAAGATAAGTACATGCTAGCAGTTCTGTATGAATGCCAATTTCATAGTAAAAAATTGCTAACCATCACCTTTCAACTAATGAGTTTGTTTCCTTACAGTGAGGAAAAACAGTCAAAGATTGAGCCAGAGCCATTCAGAGAGCTGGACAGTTTAGATACAGAGAGGACTCTGTTTTTTTCCAAGGAAGAAGATAGGTAAGTTTAAAACCATTAGTTAATATAACTTTTGTGACACCAGTCAAAGAACAGGACAATTGTTGTGGATTAGTGACCAACTAATGATGTAAGGAACAGCTGAAGGACCAAGAAAGTCATTACTCCTCAGAAAGTGCTGTGCCCTCTGATTACTGCTGTGTTGCTCTCTAAAAGGAATATAGAAAATAAACATGGATATATCACTGTTTTAAGGAGACACAACTTTACTTGTTCTGAGCAGGTAATTTCTACAGAACAAGGAATCTGCTTAATACCTGGGGAATCAGAAAGCATCTCCTGAGATTCCCTTCAGCTCATGATGGCTGATATACATTGGATTTAGAAACTAAGCCCCTATCAGATTACCGAGCTGAGCAGAAAGAAGGTTCTCAGCAAAACCTTACGTTATTTGAGCGCATCACTACGTACTTTCCTACAAAGGCAGCAACAGAAGTACTTGCAAACATCAGTACTTGACAATTTTATATTAAGTCAGCTTCCCACCATACCAGTGTTCTTCATTTATATTTTAAAAGATGGGCAGGCCTGAGGAACCCAAGGTACAACAACAAACTTATGAGTTAGAGGGACCATTACACAAATGGGTAACTGAACACAAAGATTGTCAGTTGCTCATGGCCATTCATAGATCTGTGATTCAGAACTTCTGTATCCCACCCTATACCTCTGCCACAGACTCATCGCCAAAACCTGGGAGACCACAAGGACTTCAGTCAGGATGGGAAGACTTTTGATTAGCACAATGTCATCTCAATGGCTAAATAGTGCTAAATAGGCACTTGTATTAAGCATGTGCTTTTCAATGATTTAAAGAGAACTTCAGAAATATGTGAACAACGGTAGTGAGGAAGCATCATCCACGGTATGAAGTGCTGGACCAAGTCAGAGTTATTAGGTTCTATTTTTACCTCTGGCATTTAACTGCCAGTATATTGGAGAAAATCATTAGTTCTTCTCTCTCCCTAACCTATAAAATAGGTGTAAAAGCATCTGCCTCTTGGGAGCTATTTGTAAGCAATGTCATAAAGCACTTCCATATCCCTAGTGAAGTGTGGTTTGGTCATTACATTGTGCGTTCCAATTGCTATTATCTTAGCAATTTATTTTAACAAAGAGGCTCTCTCCATCCCAGACCTATTTCAATGTCTTACAGTAAAGCTGCAATTATCTGTTTATTATATTAGCCTGTTACCATGGGAATGTATCTTATGATGTCATAAATTGAGAGGTAGTACAGAATTGGGCACATAGAAAAGACTGGCTGTGAGGAGAAACTTTTCCTTGTAACAAATGTATTTAATAATTAGCAAGAACATCAGGGGAAATTAAAAACCAATGAAGAGTCATTGTTTATTTTTTGTGAGGTAAATTGAAACCATACTCTAGTGTGCACATCCTTTGTTAGAGATCACACCTCTCCGAGTCAGAATCACAAAATTAAAGATCCAATAACATCCCTAGCTTACACAGGAGAGCAATTTACGTGGAAACAAAACCTCACACTAAGATCAGATTGCTATCAAATACAGGGAACTTGCATTTTCTGCGCATGATAATTTCCATTGGCTATAGATCACACTTAATGTTCCAAAACACAGCAAAAGCAACTGTAGACACACAGGTCAAATTTCCCTTCAGTTTCCGAAATACTTGTGTAATTCCACTATAGTCAAAGACTACCTTAATAAATAATTTACAAGGTCAACTTTTTTTGCTAAAAGGCTTCTGTATTAATTTTTCTGCAATTTACTCTAATTTAATTGTAAAGGGCAAGATGCCAGCGCTTACAGTTGTGTAAAGGACTGAAGTATTCCTTCACTAGTTCTCTCAGTCTTCAGCGAAGACAGTCAAGAAACACATGCTTAGTATGATCCAGCACTTTTGAGACTTGGTCAAAAAGAAAAATTGCTTCAAGTCACAGCAACAACAAGAACTTCTGCATGCAAACAGTGCAAGAAATTTTTAGAGCCAAAATAATTAAGAACTGACTCACAAAGTACATTGGCCATTTGCTCTTCTTTCCTATTAAGTAGGATGATGAAGAGCAATTAGCCCACTTCCCCCTCTCCTTGTGTATTTGCACAGTGTTTGTGCTACATGCAGGAACACAATGAAGTTGCAAATCAAATTAACACAACAAAACTGCAATAGCAAAAGCATGCATTTAAGTCTGATGTGACTTTGTTTTTCAAAACTTTCTTTTTGACTTGAAATATTTCTGCTATGGTAATGTGATTGCTCTGCCTTCTACAGCCTTCCTCCTTGCCACCCCCAGTGTCTGCCTGTTACTTTCTTACAAGAAGCTTTATATAAAGTAATACTGAGCCTATTCCCATGAACTAATTTTAGGAAATCGTCACCAAGCCTATATTCTTTTTGTTTTGCAGAGGAAATAGTAAATTGGAAAAGCAGAACCCTTCTGAAAACACAGCGTGGGCGACATTCATGTTTACTCGGTGGAGAAAATTCTGGAGTGCCCCTGTAACTGTATTTATGGGGAATGTTATAATGTACTTTGCTTTTCTGTTTCTATTTACATATGTCCTTTTACTGGACTTTAAGCCACCTCCACCTGAGGGTCCATCTGCTAAAGAAATTATACTTTACTTCTGGGTTTTTACCCTAGTCTTGGAAGAAATCCGGCAGGTCAGTAACATACAACATCTTAGCAGTAACACAGTAAAACTTGAAGCAATATTTTGAATAGATTTATGATCGTATAACTGTACAAGCGTGACGATTTCAAGTGTCAGGTGCAGTTTTGCACAGAAGAGCGATACAGAACTTACCTTATCCAAAACACTCCACCTCTCTCTCCCAGAGCAAGCTCTTCCTCCGCCATACAAACCTGTAGCTCCACCTCTGTTTTTCCATCCTGCTCCAGCCATAGCCAAGTCAAGTGGGCTGCTAATATTCAGGTGTCCTTCACTTTGCAAAGTTTCTCTCTGATTTCACTCCCCAGAACTAGGTCGTCCCACCACCAATAATTGAAGTTACATTCTACAGCTGGAAACACAGCAGGCAACTGTAATCCTTTTAAGAGATTCTTCCCCACTGGGGACTATTTTTAAAAAAAAAACAAATAAATGAATTCAGATTATTTGTATATTTCCTAAGATAATTCTCAACTCAAAACATTAGCAGATCTCTTTTGGGGTTGCTTTTCTAAAAAAAAAAACAAACAAAAAAACCACAACAACAAAAACCAAAACAAAAAAAACAACCAAACAAAAAAACCCCAACCCCTTCTCCATTACTCTGCCAGTTACTGGTTTTGGAATGTCCTCAGCTCAACAATCAAAATAATGTGTGAACAATGGTGCTAGTGTGTTGCCAACTGTGGGTGCATAAAGCTGTCCTCTTTAGACACAAAAAAGCAGTTATAAACATTTACTCTGGAAGAACAAGTAGGTGTTCATTATTTAGGCAATAGGCACAGTGAAAGGGATCCCAATTTTTTACAATGTATTTGAAATTATGCAGCAAGGCCATAATCAGAGAAGGACATGGAAAAATATTTGGATCAAAGAACACTTCATTATAAACCTGTAAAACATGGAAGAGTGCCAGGCTAAAACCCAGTTAAGAAACCCAGCTCTGTGCCTAGATAACCAAACGTGCACTCACTGACAATTCCAATATACAAATGCCAAATCTGTTCATGCTGTTTAGATAGCAATGTCTAGAAACTGAACTTTGACTGGAAGTTGTTGTATTGTGTAACAGTCCAAATGCTGACAAAATCTTAAATCAGGCCTCAAAAATTCTGAAGGCTAATATCACAAGAATAAAAAGACTTGAATTTTTTTCTTTTTCATCCAACTTTTGTGTTTTAAGACAGTAAACCAAGCTTATGTTTTCAAATTTTTTTCCTGTTACACTAGCAATTCATTTTTGCTCTTTGCAATGAAAGAGAAAAAGGAAATAGGTATTACATTAAAACTCACAATGAAATAATGAAACTAGAAACAGATCAATACCAATGATTATTTCTCTTTTTCAGAGTTTCTATACAGATGAAGACACAAATTTAATGAAAAAATTTAAACTGTATGTGGAGGATAACTGGAATAAATGTGATATGGTGACCATCTTCCTCTTCGTAATTGGGGTAATCTGCAGGTATATATCTGTTCCATGCGATGTGCTCAGCATCAGTAGCAAGGGCTATGTATGTCAACTGACAGGAGAGTCATGTGCACATGAGGACAGACTGTGACATTTACTTCTACAAGCTTTGAGACAAGTTTCTGCAATAAAAGCCTCTAAAATTCTGTGGAATCATAGAAGTTGCTCAAGAGACCACAGAAAGACGTATCAGTATATTCAAACTCACGTACAGAAAAGCTCTGCTTTTTTTTTTTTTTTTGACGATCACTTTTATTCAATGTATAATATCTTTCTTTTTTTTTTTTTTTAAATAAATCTCATTGAAGCCAAGACAGAGAATACAGTGTCCCTCCATCTTCTGGCTATTTCTCATCAATGTACAGACATTATATCACATTCCTTTTATAGGCTTATGCAACCACAGCCCTGAAGCACTTGCTTTTTCCTAACTAGGCTGTGCCTGGAAACTGAGTGTAATATTTGAGAAAATACTTCTCAGCAGTACTTGCTGAGATCTGATATTTCATTTCATGTGTTCTGCAGGATGCTGAATTCGACTTTTCAAGCTGGCCGTACAATACTTGCCATTGACTTTATGGTGTTTACACTTAGACTTATACATATTTTTGCAATTCATAAACAACTTGGACCAAAGATCATAATTGTGGAAAGGATGGTAAGTGTGCAGTCTCTCTCAGATAAATACTTGTGCTTTCTCAAAAATGGAGAGTAGGAAATCTTCTCTTTACAAAAGAAATCAGTGTATAATCAATCTTTTTATTTTTAAGGCTTGTCATTCTGCATATATTCCCTTATTTATCATGAATATTAGATGCAATAAGTTTGAAATAGATCCTTCCAAGCTGGTCCCAATTTACTAATCTATGTACCTTACCTAATCGTTTATCCTCAGATCTGACAAATGAAGAGTAGAGTGTCTTTGACTTACTGCTGTTCCTCCTACTTCATAAGCTGTGCGCATTCCGAGCAAAGACCTCAGACAGAGGACAGGCCATTTATAGAAGGACAGGACATTTACTAAATGACTCTGCTCTGCTTGGGGAAATAGATTATGTTGTCTGCAAAAAGTGTGAAAAAAAAAAATCTGTGAAAAAGGATAGTTGCAAGTTGCCCACAGGAGTTATTCTTACTTGTACTTTGTAGCTCCAAGTTACAATGAAAACATATATTAGTACTTTGTGAGCTTATGTTGGAAGATGTTGATAAAAGATTTTTATTTATTACCACTCTCCTGCAGGAAATGAGACAGTAGGACTGCAGTTACTCTGCTTGGGTATGCATTGATATGTTAAAGTAGTTTTTTATTTAGGCATGTTAATCCTCTAGGCCAATTAACTCATGGTAACTGATTAATAGGAGTTCATCTAATTGTAAGTGCTATTATAGAATCTACAAATACTTGATTTGTGACTCACAGCAGAGCTCAGTAAAAGCCCTACAGTCTAAACACGCCTATACATTGAGTAAACAAAACTACCAAGCTATTTGGATTTGTCTACAAATGCAATAACTGGAACTCTAACATGACATTTGCTTGGAGTAGCAAAAGGGCAAATGGCAAATAAATATTTGTTCTTGAACATTATCTAGCTTACAGCATTAGCAGCCTTTTATTGTAAGAGAACAAGTCAGATCTACAGCTCCTAACCCTTCCTTGCTGTATACCAAGTTAAACCAGGGCCTTGAACAAATATGGTGATGGGTCTACTATGTTGGCATCTAAAGTCCTATAACACACAGATAAAGAAAATGCAAATAAGAACATAAACAGCAGCCTAGACAAAGCCATAAAATGGGACCTTTCATCTTCCCCCCCATCCAAGCCAACACAATGCCTTAGCTTTGGTAGCTCAATGTTGAACCTTACATCAAATGAAAGAACAGTGGAAGTTACTTCAGCAAATGATAACTTCTCGGAAGGTTCATCAAGTGGGTTCTGGCAAGTTCATTTCCCTTACTTAAACAGAGAAGCAATCCAAGATTGCCTCTTATTGTCTTTCTCCTTTTTAACCTCACTACAGAATTGCTGAAACATGCTGAAACATGTAGCTGCTAAAATGGCAGTTCAATGCCAGAACAATGCCCGTTCACAGAGAGACTGCAGATTGGTAAAAAATATTTCCAGACTTGCCACTGCTCTCTTTTAACTATGACACTGTTACAGTCCTGCAGCATTGCTAAATTTTTAATCATCCAGAAAACAAAATAGATTGATGAAAGTCAGAGAGACATCAACTATGTCTTGCCTCGCTTAGATACCATGGTTCTTAATAGAACTCCTAGTAACATCCTGGAGGTCTGAAATGCCTATGCTTTTGGGTAACTGCACAATCCAATAATCTAATTGAAATGAATCTACAGTCCCTAATGAACTCTGTCAGATTAGATGGGAAGTGGATGAAGTGTTCCTCGTCCACCAGGGAAAAAATAGATTTTTTTTTTTTTTTTTTTTTAAGTGTTTTAGGATTCAATTACTTCTGCGTCTGTAGAGAAACACTATGTTTAAAAGCAGGAACTCCTGAAAACAATCCCTCAGATGAATTACTTAGCTTGAAAACCCAAGACAGAAGCTACCTGATCCTTGCAGCCTTCAATGTCTGCTGTATCAGTGGTTCAGTATTCATCAATGAGCACCGTTACCAGGATTCACTGCTGCAGCAGAAGTCTTGTAATTCACAGTATAGCAGTCAATGGTACTATGAGATCTCACAGAAAACCTGCATTTAAAAGGTACAATGAGATTCACTTAAAAGATAAAATGTGTTTCATTTAAAAACGTTAGATGATTGAAAAGCAAGATTTTAATTTAAAACATGCCTTTATCTAAATGAGCTATCAAAGAAAAATACTGATTACAGGTGAAGAACAATGTAACAACAGCAAGGTCAAGAGAGGAATTCTGTGCATAGAACTGTATCCTATTCTACCTTCTTTAATCTAAACAAGCTTGTAAAGAAACAGAATTATTTGAGCCATTTTCATATAGAAAGACTACCGTTCTTTGACTATGCTATTACAGTCACCTCTCCTTTTCTCCCCCCCCCCCCCCTCTTTTTTAGATGAAGGATGTTTTCTTCTTTCTGTTTTTCTTGAGTGTGTGGCTCATTGCCTATGGTGTGACAACTCAAGCTCTACTTCATCCCAATGACAGCCGAGTGGAATGGATATTCAGAAGGGTGCTTTATCGTCCCTACCTTCAGATATTTGGCCAGATTCCACTGGATGAAATAGACAGTGAGGAAATTTCTTTCACCCCTAACTTGGCCGTTTTTGAATGCACACTTCTGATTAGAGCATGGAATTCCTTCCCAGTATTGTCTTTTTTTGTTCATCTTTGTCCTGCAGGCCAAAGCTTTCACATTACTATGATATAAATAGTATACTTGCAAAGAGATAATGTGCATTGTGGAATTACATTGGAGTATAAGAGTTGGCGCTATTTAGACAAGCTGTCTGAAATATTCACACAAGGATTTGCAGTTTTAAAGGGTGGCATAGCTTCTTTCACTTCAGTCCATTTCTGTTCAGTTTAACCTAGACCAGATAACCTTGTGTAAATTGAAATAATAGCATCTCCATACATTTTGGCAGTAGTTTAACATGACAGTGTTAAAGCAGTACAGCTCTGCCCATAAGCAAACACTTACATTTTAGAATAAATATTCCTCTAGAGCATTTATTGACTCTGGAGGTAAAGCTGCCCAAATCAAATAAAGCTAGTAATTGCCTATGTGCAACATTTCAAACAAAACAACATAATCACAAGACACGGAAATACTTCACATAATAGTTCAAAGGCAACATTTCTGATAGGTAAGCAGCTAAAATACAGAATAGGTCATCTTCCAAAGAAGTCTAAAGTAATGCCACAGTATTTGGCCAGAATAACAGTGCTAAATGTCAGTGGCAATATTGAAGTAGAATTCAAACTTGAGGTCATATAGATGGAACCAAAAAACTCCCATAGACAGAAGCAAACCAGTAAGCATTCTTTCATGTTCACTCTGCTTAATAAGAAAAAGCGTATGTCTTAGAAAAGCCAAAAGAGTCTGAATGAGACGAGAGAGCAGGGGTGTGATTAATCTTACTTAACTTTAAATGCCTATGGTGTAAGCATGCCCAGCACAACCAATCACTCTTATTTCCATTAAAGTAATTGGAGAGAAACAAATATTTCTGGAATAGGAGTAATCTCATTCAGAAATAGGTCAGATGTAGCATTCCCTAGAAATGTGTGTTTCTCTCCATTGAGACTCCAAAGGGTGTCTTCACCTGGATAAATAACTGGTTAAAAGACAGAAAAAAAGAATTAATTACATGGGCAACTTCCAGAAGGGAGTAATTTGTCCTGGGGCCCTCTGGGGCTTATTCTGTCTAACATCTTTATGAAACATACAGAAAAGCAGATAGGTAATGAGGGGAACAAAATTTGCTGATGAAACTACATCACTGGGTAGTAAAGACTAAAGCTGACATATAAGAGTTGCAGAGGACCCTCATGAGTGCTACATCATCAAATGAAATTCAGTGTAGATAAATATAAGGTAATGCACTTGGTGAAAGCAGTCCCAGCTGTGGTGAGCTTTGATATAACTGCATGCTCTAAGGAATATGATCGTGGCGTTATCCATGGCAGTGGGGAAAAGAATTATTAGTGAAAAAATGGAGAACAAAAAAGTAAATATCATTATGCTACTCTATATTTGTGGATTTAATTCATACCTGGACACAGGATACAGGGCTAGACCTCTAGTCTGATGCAGTAGGATTCTTACCAATCTCGACTCCAAGCTCGAATTTACAAAGTAGTTTAAATTTAGAATAAGGAACCCCATTCCCAGCTGTTACTGAGTTTTCTCCTCTAACACGCGTACCAGCACGAGGACTGCAAAGACACAAGTATGTGGGGGAACACAACTGCTAAATACTCAAAGCGAGTTTGACTTTGGGAACTCAAAACTAGTCTAAAAAGGATACAGCCTTTTCAATACAATGCCCCTTTTCTGAATGTTACAAAAGGCCAGTTACAGCCTTGTCAATACAACCCCCCTTTGCTAAACATTACTAAAAAGCCAGCTGTGACAGCCATCTTGCCACTGAATGAGCAGCCAAGTTCTGGAGGTCTGCATTGTCCTAGGGTTGCAAACCTCCTCTTGCACATTAAAGCAATGTCTCTTCTTGTACACGACATGATTACATTTTCACAAAATTAAAAACATTGGATATTAGTTCACATAAATGATCTTTCAACTGCAAGAATTAGTTCAGTAGCTCAAGCAGCCAAAGAACTGTCCTTTTAAGGTTAAAAGAGTCTTGTATTTACGGTCCTGCTAGTAGTCAACAAGGGCAGTACAAAAATACTACCACAATATTGGGTTTAAGCTTTCAATGATTGTAAAATATTCAGAACAAAATTATGCTACTGTTTATATGCAGCCAAGATTAAATCTCATTTTAGTAATCAATATCATCATTGTCCTTGATTTGTATCTTAACAGTAAAGGTACTAAATATACACATCCATCCATGTCACTAGCTCTTAAAAAAGACATGTTTAGAGATATTAATTCCGTTTTTATTTGCATTGAAATACCTATGAAATATATTACTTCAAACCTCAAGAACAATTTATAATTCTTGCCATTCTTTGTTGAAAGTCAGAGATTTTGCTCACCAAAATACAAACCTTTTGTCTCCACTCCAAGAAATACATGTGGCAGTAGGATTTGTCAAAACTATTCTTTTATTTCTCTATCTTCCTTTGCAGCATCACGAATGTATCCCAGGAACTGTACATTTAATCCACTGCAGATTATGCAGGAGAACTTGCCATCATGCCCTAATAGCTATGCCAACTGGCTCATCATACTTCTGTTGGTCATCTTCCTACTAGTCACAAATGTTCTCCTTATGAATCTTCTGATTGCTATGTTCAGGTAAGAGCGATTTCAGCAAGTATCAAGACAGAGGCTGCAAAGGTTTAACTGCACACCCACATTTACTACATTGCTGTTAGCTGTTCATTTTGGAATGCACTAGTGATAATAGTAATGAATATTATTTGGGGATTGATAGGTAGACTTTTGTGATCATATAGTTCTTAAGTTATCATCATCCTTACTCCAGTCACATTAAAGACAAGAAGAAAAGAAGCCTCTTTTACTGCTAAAAATTCAATTAAACATGCATAGAAGGGTCTGGATCCCTGGCTGTGCTGCAGCCCAAGTCTGCAGGTGCAAAGCAGCTGTAAACTTGGCAGACTTAACAGTGGATAATTTGCACATAGGGGAAATGCTTGTCATCATGGCTAATAATGATTCATTTGGTTGAAGAACTGATGTGGCATGTTTGCTGATCTTGCCTGAGTGAAGTGGAATTACCTTTCTTTTAAAAAAAAAGAATGTATTTTTTAACATTTGAAGACTGCAACTGCAATTATTTTAATATCTAATAATTTGCACAAAATTTAGATTAAATTAACACTACTTGCTCAGCTTGCTGTTCCTTTTTTAAAGTAAAGGTGGGACTAAATTTTGTAATAATAAGCTTTAGCTTGTTGCACTAAAAACAGTTATATACTTTTTTTCCCCCACTTACAGTTACACTTTTCAAGTTGTTCAGGGCAATGCAGACATCTTCTGGAAAATTCAGCGCTACAACCTGATAGTTGAATATCATGGCCGGCCTGCCTTAGCACCACCATTTATCATTATTAACCACATAATTCTGGTTCTCAGAAGAATCTTCAACAAAACAGAACATAAAAAAGAACATCTGGGTGAGTCGTTAACAAACACCTAGCAACTGGAGACCCTGACACTCTCCTACAACATGCTGCATAGCCAAAACAGAAGAGCACTTAAGATATCCTTAAGCCAAGAGTCACAATTTATTTTTAACAAAGAGTGCCAGGGGAGTACAAATGAATAATTAAGGCTTATAATGTACCTCTACTATAAACAGTTTCCCACAATGCATTTCTTTATGCACCATAGTTATTACAACAAAGGTGTTGACATAAAACTGGTTAAAGGGATTTGGTTTCTGAAGATATAACAATGGATAGGTTTAACGAATAGTTATTTCATTTGGTCCTGAATTTTAGTAAATATTAAGTACAGACAAACCTAAAAACTTATACCAAGTCTAAAAATCTACTAGGATTAGTGGAATTTCCCAATACAGAGACATGGAGAGAGACCAAGCACGCTTAGAGAAACGGTGGGCCCTTAAAAGTTATAATTAAAAAGGCAGATGAAGTTCAGCTAATTACAGAAGGCGTTTGGGGGCTTTCTATAGTGATGGCAAACTTGGCCCATCTAGTTTAATAGTGTCTGATACTAAGCCTATTTACTCCTCATGGGCAGAGTGATAATGGGCTTTGGAGCAGAACTGTTGTCAGACTGGACCAATTCAGAGCCCTATGACTAGCCTCCCTTTCAGGGACACTCCTTCTGGCTTTCAAACCATGCTGCTGAAGATCCTTCAAACAAAAAAATTTCTCCCCCCCTCCCCCCAAGAAAGCATGTACCTGACTGCTCATGTTATAGATTCAGTAGTGTTTGGAGCACGCAGCAAGTGTGCCCTTACCAATCTTTAGGAAGACACAAAACTAGTATGGTACCTTCAAAATATGTCTGTGAAATTGAGGTCTGTTGTTGGCTGGGACACTAGACAACAACAGGCTTTATACTTCAAGGTGGAAGGATTTATTCACAGTTTGTCCTTCCTATTTATAATTGTTCTAATAAAAAAGCTTAGATGACAAAGTGCACCTAAACATAAAGATCTGCTCATTAAATACTTTGAGGCTAAAATATGTCAGAAGTCCAGTAAGGTTGTAAATGAGTTTAAATGGAACCACAGAAATTGGTCCATGCTGTTCTTTAGAAAACTCAGGAGTCACATCCAACTGCAAAAAGGTCTATTGCCTTCCATCACAAGAAAAAAAAAAAAGTAGAAAATACTTATTTTACACTGCATTTTCATAACATGACACTGCTGCAATGGCAAAGGACCTGCAATGGCAAGACTTCATTTTTCTTTAGCACAGCAGCCTTCCATTACTAGTATAAGAGAAAAGGGAGTAAAATATAATTCTTAAATTTTCTTTCCTACAGAAAGAGATCTTCCAGTTGGCCTAGATCAAAAAATCATAACATGGGAGCTGGTGCAAAAAGAAAATTATCTTGTAAAGGTTGAACAAGAAAGGAAAGAAAGCAATGAAGAAAGGCTGAAGACCACATCTAATAAGTATGTTATTCTGACCCACAATAAGTGTACCTTGCAAGTCTCCAGCTTTGAATGAGATAAATATTCAGGTGCTTGTAAAGTTTATAGAGAGTCCAACTAGAATGCAGTTAGGAAATATGCAGTCCATGAAAAAATATGAGAAGCCAGCATTGGTACAATATTAGAATGGTTTTTGGCACTCTTGAAGTATGTACAAGTACAGACATGTAAGCTCCAGCCAAATCTGCAGTCAAGCTCAATGAAAATCATATTGATGAAGAAATGGTGGAAGAATAGTTCCTTTGCTATACTGCAGTGCATATACTTCCATCCTCTGTAGGAATACAGTATTGACTTTTGAATGAGACTTTTGAATGGAAGTTTAAGATATCTTGAATTACCCCCAGCCCACACATGAAGAATAAGAACTATTTACAGCTTTATGGCATGAGACTACAGTTTTCCACAAGAAATTAATTATATTGGCTCTAAAATTGTATTTAATTAACTGACTTTCCATTTAAATACTTCTCTAAAATATCTCCCCACTAGGAATATAACTTAAATTGGTATAGTATTCTAAAGAGAAAGTCCTAAATTATTATTCAGATGTTTACTCCTTTAAGTGAGACACAAAGTGAAGGATGCAGAAAGCATGTGGACGATACAGTGATTTGGAGGCACTATGTGGAAGTTGTCTATACAGCCCCTGTGGACTGCATGGAAGAAGGGATTTGACTGTCAAGCCAGCTTCCAAAAATGAAACCTCCTATAAATTTTAAGTGGCTCATCTCCCCTGAGTTGATGGAAAATATTGTGGCCTCAGTTCTCACAGCAGGATCAGTTTACATTTGGTACAGGTGAGACCTAAGTGGCTGGAGAGACAGAGCTGGACCTAAGGCTCCTTTCTGCTGTCCTTGATTTCCACAGCAGCTGGGGCTAAGTGACCCTCACCAGAAGCTGAAGGGGTGCTGTAATCTGTGTGAGTTTATGAGTCTCTGGGCAACAGGTCCATGAGTGTTCCAGAAATGCTGCTCTGTTCAATAAATACTTGCAGGAACACCTCAAAAGGACAAAACTTTTAGGGGGCTCTGGGATGTCTCAGCAGCACAGAACTGCCAGCGAGGGGCCATGGCTCTAGTAAGTTACATGGGTTTTGTGTTTTAGGATTTCTTCTGAGGCCTTTCCTTTTTGCTCAGCACATCTGCTTTGTTTCCACAGGGTGGATAATTTGTCTAAATATTTTAGTGGATTGAAAGAACAAGAAAAGCGGTTTAAAGTTATGGAAGCCCAGGTAAGCAATAGTTTTATAGGCATTTATATCAGCTTTAGGATTTCACCATGTTTGTCTCATTTAATGGTGGTTTGGCAGACCCTATTTAGGGATAAAGGGAAGGAGAAATGCATCTGTATTATGGTTTCACTTTCATAATTGCTTTCTCTCTGGTGATATACATATGTAAACAAACATTTCTGACCTCTAGTAGAAAGGAGAAAGGGAAATACAGCATTTCTTGCTCTCTTTGCTAGTCTGCTTGAGAAGTGTTTCCTTCCTTAAGGATGCTTCTGGAAGCAAACACTTAAACTTCCCTCCTCCGTTCTCTTCCTCCTCCGAACCTTTTCTTTCTTTAAAACTGCCAGCTTTGAAAATACCTGTATTCTGTCTGATCTGACCTAGACTAATCTTCTTGGACATCAGTTTTTCTAATTTTCTTAGACACCAGGTACCAGCATCTCAAAGGGAAGTGTCTAACACACAAATGTGAAACACAAATAATAGAAGGAAACCCTATCTTAAGCTTTTAATGACAAACCCTTGAAATATAAAAAAAATTTTTTAACCAGTCTGAAAATGCTCAGCATTACCATGTGCTACGTAGCACAACTGTTATTGTTTTCTTTGTCCCTAGAACTCTCCAGTGTAATTTTGGCCTCACTGAAAGTTCCTTATCTTAATACTCCCATTGCAGTTTCCCTCCCCCTTCTTATCCATTTTATGGCTTCCTGGAAAAAGTCATGCTATTCAATGAACAATGTTGACACGAAATACAGGTCCAACAGGAACACACAAGAAATGCTCTAGTAAGTTTGTGCCAACTTGAGATAATGCAATATACTCACAAAAAAGGGAAGGCATTTAATACAAATCTTCACCCAAGACAGTTCAACCATTTCTTTAAAATAAAATAAAATGTGGAATCTCTGATGCTGCTTCAGTCTGCTGCCTAGATTATTGTTCTTGTAAATTTAAGAATCGATAAAGTACTACAAAAATTAGCTGACATAGAAATCACTACCTATTTTGTAGATTTGCTACTGTACAGCTGTTATCTCCTCAATGGCAGAGGTTTTAACCAAAACCAACCTCTTGTGCAACCAACCAGCTCCAAACTATACATGTAAGTATTGAAAACAATCATGGAAAAGCTAATTAATACAGCTGAACAATTTAGTTAAAAAATGCAAGAAAAAAAAAGATTGGAAAAGAACCTCATAAGGAGGTACCTAGACATTAATGGTAATATAAACAAGTAACAGAATATTCATACCTCAGAATGAAAAAATTACTTTTTGCAAAATCTATTTAAAAGCTTTGGTGAAATGACTGTCGCTTAGTGCGAGTTAGAATGATCTCACCCAACTTTAAGCATGTAAATAAGTATCTATTTGCCACAGGGTTTCTTGAGAGGATTGTCTTGGGAGTTTCTTGAGTCAATGAGATAGTACTACCAAAGTATTACCAAAACATTTAATATGGATAACAATAATGATTAAAAATACAAATTGAGCAAGCGCCCTACTTTGTTTTAATCATGCACAGCTTGTTTGCCTTCAGAGCTGCAACTATTTCTGTCAGTTAAGAATCTTGTCCTGTGTTCCAGGGCTCCACTGTTTGGAGTTCAAAACATCAGAGACAGAAACAGACTATTTCTCAGCCACCGCAGGATATCCAACACAATAAAGATTTTGGATATTCTTCTTAATGATCTATTTCAATATCTACCTACCACTATCTGTAACACAAAAAGCCCTCCAAAAACCATAAACTGAACATATATATACTACATGGGAAAAAAAAGCAGCTGGAAACTCAGCAGTCATGACATGACTAGACCTCGAGTCAGTCAGACTCAAACTAACCTCAGACTTGACTTAATTCTGCTAGAAGCTTGTAAAACACATATGTAAATTGCTTCATTATCAACATTCCAGTAAAAAAAACCCATCCTGTAGCATGTTCACCAGACATTGTAATACTGTAACTGCATAAAAGTCAGAAACTTAAATAGCCACAAAATAAAGAAGAAACCTGTTTCTGTCATTTACGGAGCAAATGCAAAGTAATAGAATCTACAATATCTTTTTGTTGTGGATTAGTTTCAACATTTTAAAGTTCCTTAAGCAATTACTATTATGGGCCCCTTGTCCTAAGGCTTTTAAACAAGCACATGGCTTTTGCAATCCTATTAGGTGTGAAGAATGCCAACACAGAGGTGCCTTCGCCAGGAAGAAGGGAAAGAGAAGAGCGTGCAATTCAGTCTGAGACTGACATCACATACGTCGATAATTAAATTTTATTCTCATTTCTTCAGATTAAACCTTTTGTCCTACTGAACTACTATAGAATTAAAATCCTAATCTCATCAAGGCCTAAGGCCCAGCTCTCAAATCCTTTATGCTGAGCACTGTCAATGTTTGACACTACTGACAATTTCTTGGTCTTCCTCCTTCAATTTCTTGGGCTTTCTTCCCTGCTGCTCCTGTATCACTTGGAAACTCCATTCCACAGATCACACTGAAAACTTTCTCTTCCAGGACGACTCTACCACCTTATTTTCTAAATACGATCTGCCTTCTGTTCTCCAAATACACACCCTCAATCCATTGTCATCATCACTCATTTTCACATTTTTCTGTTCAAGGGAGTCTGCCTTTGGAAGGGTGATCATTTACGCACTAAAAAACAAGCCACATCCTTGGCCAAGAAAGCAAGCTCGTATTTCTGAGTTGCTTAGAAAGGAAATCAAGAAATAGTTTCCACAGGAAAGGGCCTGGGATACTGAACTATTAAAATCCATACAGTTCCTGGAGTTCTTACAACCCTCAAATGATCTCACTCACCATCTTCTCTTCCCACGCTGGCTTCTGTGAGGTATTCCTTTGCTGGTATTCCTTAGAGGGCTCCTCGCTCATCCCAGAAACTGGAATCTCATCATGCAGTCCTCAAGAATGCGGTGGCTTGCAGTCACTTTCCAAACACAAAGCAGGTGACCCTCCCGCAGTCAGACCCCCAGCCTCTGCTGCTTGCTTTTTTGTTTCAATGCCAGATCATAGCTGCTGTCAGCTTGCTGCTGTTACCATACCACATGGAACACTGCATCTACACTTAAGCAGTTTTCTGATTTCATTTTAGTTTTCTCTCTCAAAGGTCAGGAAAAAAAAAATAAAATCATTTGGAGACTTTAAAGCAAGAATGTGTAGCAAGAATCTCCCTACAGACCAGGAATTTACATTGTTTGTCATTTTTATCATTACTTAAACTGGCATGTACATTTTTAGCATACAAAAGCCAGCTGGCTTTATTAGAATTTTGTGTGAAAAGACACACCAATAAAATGGATATTACTACTGTCCTCTAAAGGGAAATTTCTTTGGAATAATATAAACAGCATCAGAAGGGGGAAGTATTGGGTTGTTGTCTTTCTTACACCGATAAGCTTCAACTGAACTTAATTTCTTCATGCATACAGCACTGCTTCTATGCAACATAAACATAGGTTGTGCAAAAGCTTTCTCTGTTGCCAGAGGTGGAAAAAAAAAATCTCATCTGATAAAAATACCTTTCCGGCACAAGTCTTTTATTAATAGATACAAATCTTGTTATGATGTCTTCATAAAATAGGCATTTGTCCAGTTTATTCAGCTATGCCCCAGACCTCAGTGACCCCATTAACAGTGATGGAATTTTGGAACTGTCCTACCTGTTCTTCACCCTAGGCAAGCAGGAGTTATAAAACCAGTTAAGTTTGTACTGAGCTACACTTTCTGTTAGGAAATAATGCGTATCTTACAACCAGCACACCCTCCTCTTGCAAGCAGCTTCCATTCTGAAATGGCTACTGCTTTAATTGTGATCAGCACATTAATTATCCACTGGAAACCAAAAATCTATCTTTCTGGAATTGTTGTCATGTCCCACTCATGTGCACTAGAACAACTGATGTATTTAGCAATGACTCATTAATTAACGTGCATCAAACTGTATACTCATGAGAAAATACATTCTGCTTTTAAAATTAAAAGGTGAATTTCAAAGATGGAGCAATATTACTCATTTTACATTGTTTTCTGCTTCTGCTGCCAAATGATGCCATCTGTTCAAACACAAAGACCCAAATGATTTGGGCCTACCAGTCAATTATTTGTAAGATGTTGACACCTCCCCAGAGGAAGTAACCTCCTCAAATATCCTTCAGAGTTTGAGCAAGCACAGTCTAGCAAGAAAGATCACAAATCCTGAAAAAGTAATCTTTCACTACACGGTTATAAATACTAACATTGGGGCTCATTAATTTAGAATACTGGCAAAAAAATGTCAGTCCAAACTGACCTGAACTAATTTGAGTTTCAAATCATATAACCTTTCAAAGAATTTAATCTTTCAACCTTATTTATAAAATTCATTGACATTCTGTGTGAAAAACTACTATATTTGACATTCATTACAATGTGATTCATTGTATGAGGCGATTCATCCTATGAGGTGATTCTCTATATATTGTAAAATGATTGAAAATGTTAAATATGTGAATTTTAGAATCTAAAATATAAGACTTGAGGGAGAAGTTACAAGATGGTAAGCGTAGAGTAACATTCTAGATGTTCAAGACAATTCTCAAATCAAATAAACAGTATTTGTTAAAACTCCTATAGCTGCATTAATCAGCATCGTTCAAAGAGATTAAGAAATCAAGCTACAATTGAAAGTTTATTGAATCCCAAAGAACAAAAAAGTATCCAGTTCTGGTATAAATACCTCATTCCCACCAAATCCACACAGAGAATCCATGTGGAAGCAGTGCCACTTGGAAAGGACGTACAAACGTGCAGGCCAAGAATCATCACATCATATCCTACCAGTAAGAGGAAAAGTTGCTGCCCAATTTAACAACCAAAGCAAATTCTGACCTACACTCAATGTGGTGAGACTTTGCTAAAGCCACCCTGAGCACGTCTTCACCAGGATGTATCCAGAGTTGTACCTCTCCACAGGAAACACTACGTTTTTTAAAATCGTGTACCATGTAACACTAAATAAGGTAAATATTAAGCCAACTTTAAAAAAAGTTGGCCCCCCACCTGGGCCCTCCAAATTCATGATTGGCCACCATTGTGCTTTCACTCTCAATGGCAATGAGAAAAGGATGTATTAAAAAACCCAAAAGTGTTAAAAAAAAAAAAAGTTTTTCTCCCTCGGACAGGGCCAGGAGAAATCACATCTAGTGGAAGACTTGGTTTTATTTTCATTGTTTAAAAATCTCTATACAATGAGCTCAGCATCATTGTTCCAGGATTCTACAGGATTTGGGAACAGCTCTAACCTGGGGGTTAGCAGGAAGCCTTACAGCCTTTTAGCTAACACATCTTCTTCTTTGGCTACTTCAGCTCTAGAGCAAGACCCAGAGAGCTGCTCAAGCAAACAAAGCATATCTTATTGCCTCCTGCTAGGGTGCAACTTTTCACGAACAAAAGTCTGCAGAGTATTTTAAGTAGCTTAATTTCTAACAATATATAATGTTCTTGGTGGCTATGATGCAAACCATTAGACAAAAAGGTATTATATGGTTTCCAGACCAGAAAAAAAAAAGTCAGAGAAAAAACCAAACACACCCAAAGGCAATACAAGTCCTTGGATGTCTCCAATGTCCTCCATCCTTCAGGACTCTTCCTCCTCCCCTTCATCGTCTACTTTAGGCCGGAAATTTTTCCTATTCTTCTTCTTACTGCAATGGAATCCAACTGTTTCAGCTGACGGCTCTTCACCTGCACCACTAAACCTTGCACTAAGCTTACCCTCTGTGTTCAGGTCCCCCACCATCATGCACTCCTCCTCCTCTGTTGCCTTTCCACTTCCACTGTCTAAATGCCCCAGCTCTACCTTATCTTCCTCCCTCAAGTCATCAGTCTTCTTAAGAGATTTTCCTTTCAGATCCATTTTCATATGTTTCTTACCATCCTCCCCTGCTGACGTTTTCTTTTTCAGTCCATCAACACCCCTTTTTGCTGGTTTGGTGAAGACAATCCTCCCAGCTCCACAGCTAGAAGGGTCCTGGTTGAAGTATGGGGTATAGCTATCTTGGATAGCTGAGCTTTGTTCCTCCCCTCTTTTCTTCAAACCCTCTAGAAATTCCATGGCCACTGCCCTGTTAGTCTTGTCACTAGCCTCTGAAACTCCATCTAGGCTGTATTTGGTCCAGCGCTCTGGGTGTGCCACATAGTCAGGCACTGCAGGAGAGGCTTTGGGAGCCTGCACTGGTTTGGCTTGCTTTCCCAGGCTTTCTGGAACCATGTTACCTGAAACTGTGGTTGGAGGCAATGGACGCTTAAACCTCCCATCAACAACATTATCTTCAGGCATCAAGGGCACAGACGACTTGGCTGCTTCTTCCAGGCAATCAAAAATGCTCTGGCTACGGAGAGAGAATGTAGAACTCATGCCCCTCAGATGGAATGGCTGGACAGGAGATCTACGACTGCTGTTTGAAGAGTCGGGGGTCTCCCTGGATCTGTAATCCCCATCATCTGCAGATGGCTCCTCAGGAGATATTGTATCAACTTCTGCTTCATCCGCTAACCCCAAATCATCGGAATCAGAATCGCTGAGTGACACTGTGTCTGAGGGCAGAGCTCCTTCGTAGTCTGTGGCACCATCAGCCACTATTCCCAGAAAGGGTTCACCTGCATCCTGATCCCCCATCTTCGAGCTGTCACTCCACTGGGGTCTTTGACGTAGGCCCAGGAACAGCTGCAAATACAGTTTTCCAAATGCCCACCAAGTTCAGTGCCTAGAATACAAAGGAGCATAAAAATTCAACCGTGAAATGAGAACCAAATATGAGACTATCATTCTGTGCTGTGCAAAATAATTACTACTGCAATATAACAGGCAGCTATACTTCAGGGATTGCTAAGCAATTTTGCTTGAAATAAAAACATTACTTAAGGAATGAATGCACATTAAAATTAAAGACACAAGACTCAATACAAGAATATGAAATAATTAAAAATAGTGTTGCACACCAAATTTCATTAAAGGTTACAGCAGGTCCAATTACTAAAAGATGAGCATAAATTTTTTGAGCAAATGTGTCTTACACATCTTCCAAGAGACAGCAGTGACCTCTCCAAATTACACCCTGCCTTTATCATACTGTATAAATCCGCAAAACCACATTCTAATCTCTCACACTTTCTTTTGGCCATTACGATCCTTTACTGCATTAGCCACTCTACCTCCCATCCCAATAATCACCACATTCTGGCTATTATAAAGGACAGTGTCCCTGTTCGAGGTCAGTGGCAGAGAAGCCACAAAAGTACCAGGGCTACAGTTTCAGGATTGCTTTAAAGTGACATGAAGTACAAGCTCCACTCCTTCCTTGCGTTTAAACTCTTATGTCATTATTAGATTCCTGGAATCAGAAAACAAGCCAGCTCAAGAAACCAATCCAACTGGATTAAGAAAACTAATTGCACATGCCATGCTTGAGCATGGAAACAAGGGGAGGGTGCAATCAAGAGTCTGCAAGAGCTGGCCCTTCAATCAGTAAAAAGACAGTGTGATTTGAAGCCTGACTTCCAGCAACGGCTGGAACACCTGATTCACTCTGCCACCTGCTTGAAGGGAACCCTGCAGAACCGAGGTGGTTGATGATCACACTACCACTTGCCGGGCAATCAGAAACAAGAGTTGGCAAACACATACCTCTGTTCAGCTAACAAAAATGTGAATTATAGAGACAGTTCTAATATATTATTAGAATAAGCTCAACTACCTAATTTTAGGTCCTTCTGAAACGATGCAGTAAACAGACATGGAAAGTCTGTTAGTCACTCACTTTCTCTTGAGACTGAGTCAGCTTCCCCTCCTGAGGGTCAGTTAAAGCCACCAAAGATCTCAGCACTTCCACCCTAGAAAACAAACATTTCCATCAAGATACTGGAAATGTAGTTTTAAAAATAATTCCTTCCCCCTGAATCATCCAAGGCTGCAGAACCGAGTTCTAAATCTGACACAAACTCATGGTGGTATAAAAGTCTGCCGATATTCCTGGATTTTTGGCAAAAGAACACCGCACAGCCTAATAAGGCAGGCACCACTATATTTACTCAGCCTCCACATTCACATTGCCAATCTTGCTCTGTAGAAGAGAAGAGAGGTTTTAAACAAAAAACCCCCCCAACTGTAATTTGCATGTGCAGTAAACCATTACTAAATGAACAGTATTAAATGCAGCTAAGAAAATATAAAAATAATAGTTATGCATTGCAAGTACTAAGTGCTGCTAAGTACTAAGACCATGGATACCAGAGAGTTCTGTTTTCAAAGAAAGGTCATATTCACAGTTAGGGCCAGATCTTCACAAGGCATTAAAACATTGAGAAACTTCTGAAGAATTCAACAGACTGACTGCTGTGTTCCATGTGAAGTCTGGCTGTCTTTGACAAAAAGGATCCGATGACTGCTTTGGAAAACACTGCCCTTGGTGTAACCCATAAACGTGAAACAATAATCTGAAAATTATACACTCTTCTGCATAGTTTTATAACACACAAAAAGTAACAACCACAGCCCAAGAGAGACATTGAAGCGTGCCACTGACTAAAAGAGCTGTTTTCAGATGGCAGTAGAAGTATTCATCACAGGCTGTGAATCAGGGTACCTCTTGTCTGAGGGAAGCTACACAGAAAGGAAGAATTTTGCTCCTAAGGCAATGTTTCAGCCTTAACAACATAAGCAGCCAAACATACTGACCCTTACAGCACACCAGACTCACAGGTTTGTTACGGTGACGTGACCACAGCACAACTTGGATAGGATGGTGTCTCTCTGGGTGCGAAAGCCCCCATTGGACTCTTCCATCCTGGTCTTACTCACACGGGCCCTGTGCGTCTTTGTGCAGCCTGTGAGGAAAACAGAGACCCCAGTCACCCCAAACCACGGCCACGAGCGTGCTCCCACGGCAGAGACACCACCGCAGCAAAGCCTGCCGGCAACCCCGCGCCACCAGCAGCGCGGTCCTTCGGGACGCCGCTCGCTCAGGCCGCCGCACCGAGGGAGCGGGCAGCAGCGCCCGGGCCCCGGCTCACGCCTCCGGTGGGCACGGCACCCCGCCGCGGGCAGGGCGAAACGACAGAGCCCACGGCCTCGCCCGACGCCGCGGGTGGATCCCACGGCCTCAGCCGTCCCGCCCGCCCGCCCAGGGCCCAGCTGCCTTCCCCGCGCCGGGATCCTGCCGGATACGAACACCGCCCGCCCCCGCTCTAGCCCCCACGCCTTTCTCCTCACGACAGAGGGGCGCCTGGAGCCCGCCGCCTCCCGCTCCCGCTCAGCGCCGCGCACGGAGGCCGCCAGCCCACCCACCGCCACCTCCGGGCACACACCGCGAACCGGCGGAGAAGGGGCGGGGGACGGGCCGCAGGCCCCGGCACAACACGGGCCCAACGCCTCCCCACAGCGGCCGCCCGCCTTCCCCGCCTCTCTCCCGCCCACCGCCGGCGGCCCCCGCGCGGGGCGCGCTGGGACGCTGAGTCCCTACCGGCCGCCGCGGGGCAGCAACGCGCGGCGACGAGACTACAGCTCCCAGCAGGCCAAGCGGCGCGGAAGGGGCGGGAAGCGGGAGGCCTCGGCCCCTCCCCTCCCCGCCTCTCTCCTTTGCGTCCTGGGAGTTGTAGTCGCCCGCCTTTCCCCCGGCGGGGGACATTTTGCGAGCCGGGGCGTGGGGAAAATATCACGGGCCTGCCGCAAAACGGGGCCGAGCGCTCCCCTCTGCCGCCGCGGCGACGGAGGGACCACAGCTCCCAGGGTGCGCCGCGCCGGCAGCGCGCCCGCCATTTTGCCGCCTGTGAGGAGAGGGGTTGGTGCTGGCGCTGCCGCCTGCGCAGGGCGGAGCGTGGGGTTCACCCGGGCGCCCCGGTGAGCCTGTGGCGCTCGGCGCTGCGGCACGACAGCCACCCCTCGGGCTGCCCGCGCCCTGAGGGGGCCGGCGAGGCAGGGGCGGCACCGCCGCCTCCCTAAACAGTCTGGAACAAAAACATGTCAAGCAGAGCTTTTTTCTCCTCAGAAAAGCGGGGTTTGGCCACAATGAAAACTTCAGAGGAAGTGTCTGGGGGTTTGTTCTGTTCTTTTTTTTTTTTTTTTTAATTGTTACGTATTTATTTTCTAACAAGAAAACCCTTAGTCACTTGGGGTGTAAAACAGCTATCCATCAAAAAAAAGTTTCCATTTTCTGTCCCAGAAGAATGTTTCTTTGTGCGTGCATCAAGGAGTGGAATTCTGTCTGAAAATATTTTATTGGTGTTGGCTAAAGATGCCTGATTCCCCCCCCCTTTCAGCAAAAAGTTTAAATTTTCAGTGGAAATATGCTTCCCAAGTGGCTTCAATATTTAGCTTGTTTACTCCTAAGGAAAAAAGAAAAGGCAAGGTTTGCTCTGCCAGCATGTGGCCCAGCAGTTTGCAGGGCTCGCCTCCACCCTTCCCCTGACTCAGTCTCACTGCCTTGCCTGGCCTTGGGGCTTCATCATTAAATTAGATTAATGCCTGCAAAGGCCCTGAGCCTCTAAAGGTTGCACGTTTACCTCTTCAGATCACGCCGCTCTGAGGGATTTGCTATAGGCCTTGAGTTTAAGGAAAGCTCGTCTATGCCATCATTTGGCAGCAAAAGAAGAAATTACCACGTAGCCCCACTTTGTCTGATTTTTAGTGGCACTTTACTTTCCCCTCCGATGGCATCCCAACCCTGCTGCATCACCGGTTGCATTGCTGATGGATGTGCTAGAGGTAAGGCTGTGGCCATGGCCGAGGAGAATTCACGGGATCCCTTCTAGTGGGGCCTCACTGTGAGTCACCCATAATATAAACTGCAGCCACTTCATTTGCATTGTGAGTTTTTAAATACATACTTTTGCCTGCTGGTAATTTATGAGACAAGGGCTGTGTTTGGAATACATTTGGCAGCGATGATGAGGTTAGCGCAAAATGTCTTCTGTCTGGCTGGAGTCGTGCAGTAGTTTTAAAACAACAGCTCTAGAGGTGTTTCCCCATTTGGTGATCATGGTTTTTTAGTGTATACACATATGGTAGTAAGGTCAAAGGCATTCAAATGGGTTCCCAGCTGGAGGGAGGAAGAAAGGAAAACATGAGTCTTCTAGTAGGCAAGCAGGAATAGATAGGAGGAGGGTAGTAAACAGGCAAAGGGAGCCAAGACTAAACCACGGGTGAAGGCTACCAGTGCTGTGTAACACTGTCTAGGGTGTTGGGGACACCCCAGGAGTGAGCCTCTGAGGGCAGTAAGGAGCAGGCAAGAAAAGCATGTGGAGTAAGCGGTGGCATGTCCTGTTTTTGTAGGGCTGGAGACAAGCAGGGTACACTACAGCCTGGGGCAAACAATGGTGCTCTTTTGTTTTGAACCCTGGTTCAATGCTAGGTTAGGGGCTCAGGGGGGCAGAAGAGGGCAACACCACCTCCACTGTCTCCATTACCTGTGGATATGGGTGCCTTCAGGGACAAGTCCCATTCCTCCATTTCCAGAGGCTACAAGTTCTCTTTTTTTTGCCTGGATGCCGTGTAAGTTGATGACCAAGGTCACTGTCAGAAGCTGTACCCTTTTCCTCCTTGCTGTCTTTTTGCAGTATCGCACACTGCAAAGAACTGGGGGTGAGTGACTTTTTCTCTGGTGGCTGAGGACAAGACAGTTTGCAGTGGTGGATATGCTGGTGTGTTGGGATTTTTGCTATTGCTTGGTGACAGCTGAAATAAAAATAATGAGTCAGACTCTGAAGCTGAACAGATGGTAAAGCGTTTTCCCCTTGCCGGCATGAACTAAGGTGGCTTGAAGAGGGGTGGGGGGCTGGAAGGCGGATCTGAGCTGCAGCGTGGGACATCATCCAAGTGAGCGGGCTGCATCCAGTGCGCAGGCTCCGAGGGGCTGGCTCCTTCACCGCGATGCCCACGTGTGTCTGCAGGAAGCCACTGTGTCCCCGCGTGAGGGGGCGGTGAGTGCAAATGCATACCAGTCTCAGCCCTGTTCCTGGGCGCCTTGTGCTCCTTTCTTGCAAATAAATCTGTTGTTTGGCCCCCATCCGGTAACTGTTTCCACTGCTCACTGGCAGGTTCCTGCTGCTTCTGTGCCCAGAGCCTGGGCTAGGCGCCTGGCAGGGACCGCTGGCCCCTCTCCTCGCGGCTATAGGAAAGTGGCAGGCGATTCCCTAGCAGCCGTCCAGATCCTGCAAGCCAGACAGAGCGATCGGATGCATTTTCACCATCTCCTGCATCCGGAAGGAATACGGAAGTTAGTCTGGTATGGCCACACGCAGCTGATGCTGGAGCTCCTGAGGGGAGGCAGGGAGGGAAAAGAGTATTTCCTGCAGGTAAAAGGCAAAAGCACAGTAGCGACCATCCCCTCCTTCTCTGCTGGGAGAAGGCAGTCACAGGCTGAAGGATGTAATTCAACTTGCCCTCTCCCATTTGCAGGAAGAAAAGCCTACAAATGGCCTTGAAATCCCCCATGGGGCAAGTTTCCAGGATACAGTGCAAAATTACTCCTCTCTCCAATTATTTGAAATTTTAAAAAGAAACAAAAACAGTTGGGGGTCTCTGTTCATTTCAGTTTAGCTACAGAATATTTGTACTAAAAACCCCCTTCTTCTAATTCCTGCTGTTTTTTTTTTTTTCTTTCCTATTATTGGCCCCAGTGTACCTGATACTAACACCAGTAGCAAAGGGCTGAAAGAGGTCATTGGAACCAGCTGAGGTCCTTGAAGTTAACATGAAGAAAAAAACCCCCAAAACCACAAACCCCTAAAACTCCCCAAATCTCTTGTTAGAACATGACCTGTAGGAGCTTCATTAATCAACACAACTTTGTAGCCAACACAAGGCTTTGCATTTAACACCACTAACCCTTGCCGGAAGAGATCTTACCCGTTTCCTCGCAGCCAGCAGGGAGGGTATTCTGCGCGCGCTGTCTCGCCTGGCCTAACACCAACACCTCTTTGGTACTCAGCAAAGCTGTGTTCTGACATGAGGGAATGCCCTAGCAAAGTAGGGCCAAGAAACACTTTTTTTTTTTTTAAAGGAAAAGGTGTGACTAAACTCTAATTAGAAACCTTACTTGCAACTACTGGCCCTTGAGCTGGGTCATCTAAACCCAGTGACAAATGCCAGGCGGTCCACACTGGCTGCAAAGTTTATGTACCCTCTAACGTATCTGCAAATGTGAAAACAACGTGGGTTTCAGTTATGCAGTGGTTTTAGTGGCTGGGGTGTGTTTTCTGTTTGCTCCAGGTCCCTGGGCTCTGAAGCGAAAGCATCAGGCCGCCTGCGTCAGACAAGCTGCCAGAGGCTGGCTGAAGAGCTTGCACCAGAGCAGCACTTCTCTGCCCTCCTGCTTAGGTTATGCCCTTTGCAAGGTAATCTGATGCTCCCCAGGCTGAAACTGAGAGGAGTGGTCAGACAAAAATACACAGATTAACGCCGTGCCTCTAGTTCAACTGCACAGCGTGGTTCATATGGGATTTGGGGTTTCTAGCCAGTGTCTTTATCACTTAATCAAGAGCTGGTCAGGTAGTTGACTGTTTTCCTTTCCCCTTCAGCACCCACTGATGGCAGATGTTCCCTCACTGGGGGCTGTATTTCCAGGCTTGCTTCCTCTCTGGAGCAGCCACAGCTTCCTAGCCCTGCCACGGCCCTGCCAGTAAATGAAGTTGTTAAAATATCTACCTTTTTTTTTTTTAAGAACAGTCTCCTCTATTGTCAGTAGCTTGCCCTGGAGCTGAAACTCCCGCCTCTCCCCTAACTGGAAGAGCTATGCTGCCATGCCCAGCAAAGAAAACTGCAGTTCAGAGCAGGAATGTGAGCACAGCCACTATCTAACACATCCTTCATCACCGAGTCTGGCAAGTAGAGCTGGCAGGCAGAGGGAGGGTGCAGCCAGGATCCAGCAGCGAGGGTGCTTTCCTCTACAGAAACCTCTGCCATAAACAGCTCTTGCATGGAAGAGCTGGCTGGGTTTTTTATCTCCTGTGGGAATATTGCAAATCTTGGTTAGAGCTCAGACAACCTCTTATTAGGGAATGGACATAAGCAATTTATACAGGTTAGTCACAGCTGTCTTAGTAGGAAACAATTGGGCACATTGCTACTTACAACACAAACAGCCCAGAAGAGGCTTACGAAACAGAGCTTGCAAAAGCAAAAAAATACCTCCAAAACTCCTCGTTAGAAACAGTCTAGAGAATTGTTTTTTTTTTTTTAAAGACAGTTTGGGAGGGGGAAGGAAAAAAATTCCACTGGAAAAAACCCCAACTTGGTCTAGCTTAGAAAAATTCACACTTGTATTTTTATTTTGTGAAATTCTTGTTTCACAAAAGATTCCACAACCATATTCCTAGGAATCGGAAATCCACGGTAAGGTCTCCAGTGACTTTCCAAGTCCTTCAGACCTCTGGAGAAAAATGTTTAAGAGAAGCGTAAGCCAGGGTTGTCGGTACAAAATGAGAACAAGCAGGCTGCAAGTGTTCCACCCACCCTTTCCCTTCACAGCGGTTTATCTGTGTGGCCTCACATGCTTCTACACAGCAGGCCTGCTGTTTTCCAAGAATAACCCATGTCTTCACTTAACAGCACGTTAAAAGGGCCTGGTTTGCCCAGTCCTCTCCCAGCATCTCAGCTCAAGTATCATGTACAACTTATCTGTTTCAAGCACATCACTGTTAATACTCAGGCCTGAGGTGCAAACAGAGGGGACTGCATTTAGCCAGGGAAGGTTTAAGATCCCAGCTATACTTCTAGGCTGAGGTCCCAAGGCACACACCCTGGATGCCAAATACACACTGTGCTTTGCCAGTTAGTTTCCACTATCGTTTCTCCCTGCTGAACACCAGCCTGAGTCTGACAGTGACTCACATCAGCTTAATCCTAGCTCCAGAGGCAGGAATAATTTTATCCCATCTGGAGAAACAACATAGCACCACAATCCAAATGTCTTAAGGCGTGAAGCAAAGAGCATCACATTCATGGGAAACCACCTAGAGGGTCAGCTAAGGACTGCATTCCCTGCAGCCTGAATTTTGCTTGAATACGAGAACAAGACAAGCCTGTTCCCTTGAAGACGTGGCAGAAATCTGTACACGATGGAAAGAAACAAGATCTGACAACACATCATTAAAAATCCACTAACAAGGAGTTTTGCTTTGTTTCTTTTTTTATTGTTTTTAAATATCACTTTTTTTTTTTTCTTTCCAGAAGTCATTATGTCTGACTGCATTAACATTCAGGTGAACAAGTGAAAGAACAACAGATGGGCATGATCTCGTAGCACAGGCACAGCCACCGGGAACAGGGCTTGCCTTTCTTTGTGGCAGCTGAACATTGCTGTCCCTCGCCCAGCGTTCCCTCCCTCTCCATACCGGCATGGGCAATGGCTGGCGGCCACTGTGGGACATTCCTGCTTCAAATGCAGCGAGAAGTCCAAGACAGGGCAGTGAAAGGCAGGCAGTTGTGGGATCACAGCACTCGGCCTCCCCTCTCGCGCTCAGCCAGGCTTTCCCCTGATGGTGCGGAGGGGCAGGCGGTGGCAGCAACGGTGGCATTACCAGACCATCTGCAAAAATCAGACCAGCCCCCGGCCGGATGGCAGCAGAGGGCATTTTGGGCCATTTTTTGTCACTTTAGGAGAAGCCCCTTGAGTGTGCGCAATACTGCCATCGCAGCCCCCCTTGAATTTCAGCAGTCACCCTATTTTGCAATCCACATTAGCTCCCCCACAGCTGTGCCCCCCTTCCCTTGGGGGGGCAGGGCACGATTGCAGCAGCCACTGCTGCCAGCAAGCAACCTTTTTGCCTTCCCTCAGCACCATTCTGGATGCGTCCCCAGCCTGCCTGCAGGCTCCCCTCCCAGAGGCTGGAAAAACCCATGCTGTTGAAGCCTGGTTCACAAAGCATCCTGGTGTTAACTGGTTGTAAAACTGCAGCGGTTCATCACACTATGCACACTATGAGAAATGTTTATTAAATTGATTTTTGTTTCATTTCTTTAAAAAAAAGGCAGAAAGAAGTTAAACACACTGCTTTGTGGCATGCTCCACAGTATGAAAAAATCCCAAGCATTCAGTTAAGCTGTCAGCAGCTCTGTTTGACCTTTTGATGTGGTCTTTGAACTTAGACCTGGACAGTTGGCCCTCCTCTTCCCCCCCAGCCTCTCTCCTCCTCCTCCCTGCCTCAGCTCACAGCCATTTTCTCAGCTGTCACTAGCTCTAGGAGGATGCTTCCCTGGAGAGGGAGGGGTTCGTATTTACAGCACACAATTTCATCCTTTGTTTTTGGGAGCGTGGAGGGGAGCAGGACGGGGCCCCATGTTGCACACATGAATGCGCAGGTATGCAGGAGAGGGTCTGAGGTAGGGCAGGGGTCCTACCTAGTGTTTTTTCCCCCTTCACCTCAGCCAGCTTTGGGACCTACCAACTGGCAGAAGAGCCCTGTCACTTTTGGATCCTAGTGCTTGCAACAGGGCGAGTCCCCTCAGCCCTTCACGGCTCCCTCTCTAGTTTGTTTTAACTCAGGTCCAGCTTCACAGGAGGCTGGACTAGAAGAGACCCAAGTGGGTAGTTTTTGCTGTGCGGGTTTCTCAGCTACTTCATCGTTCTTAAACATGACAGTTCCTCTCTGTCCCTCTTCTCCTAGGGCTGATCCCTCCTGCTACAGCTGATGACCATTCCATCGAACATGGGGACTCTCAGCTAGTAAGTCTAAAGAAAGCATTACCCTCTCCCTGCAAAACTCCTTCTGCCCCTTCCCACAACCTTCCCAGCTGCTGGCTCTTCTCCTGCAGCACCTTTCCCCCAACAGCTGCAGGGACAGGAGGTGGCCCAGGGAGCTGCCTCAGGAGCTCCCCACAGTGACAAGCCACTTCTGAAATGAGTCAGAGAACAAACTGCAGCCTGTGCGGCACATGGTCTGAGCAAACGTCCTGCTCTTCTTCCTCCCACAGCTCTCAGACTCCTTCTCAAAGTGCCATTCTCCCAATTGCTCCTGCGTGGGACAGCCCAGACCCCTAAAGTTACAACATCCAAGGACAAACCTGACCTGCACTGAGACCCAGTCCGTCTTCAAACAGAGCTCCAGCTACATACACAGCATCAACTGAATACTGAACAATATCAAAAATACGGTATAAGGAAAGAAAACAGAATTGAAGTGCTTAATGGCATACTTATACACATTTATCAACAGTCAACAAAAAAGGCAGCAAGTTACACATCCATTCTGTATGCTAACAATCCTGATGCACATATATGTAAACACACATGCTTGGTTGATGCATATACATATAGCCACATAACAGAGTAGATGACCTGAAGGAGCTACGCTGGGGAGCAGGGGAGGGGGTTACCTACTGCAAAACCTCGTCTCGTTCTCGATGTGCACAACGTGGACATTCAGGGCAGTGTTGCTTTAAGGCTATTTCTAAGGCTGAATCTTTTCTTGTCCAACCTCTCAATCTGAAGTTCTGTTGAAGCACTTCCTCCTCTTACCTAGCACAATTTGATAGATATATATATATATATTTACCTATATACTTTTTAAAGGCCCTATATACTAAAAGGCAGAAAAAGGAAGGGGAGGAGTGGAAGGGGGGAAAAGCCTCCAAATGGATCAGTTTGCCCCAGTGCAGGAACTTCCTATCCTGTAGTGGTAAAGGCCATGGCAGCCACATGCAATGGACAAGGTACTAGTTTAAAATGATCGCGGGTCTCCCTCCCTATCTGATCTGAAGCTATTTGTTGCAACAAAGTGGGAGAGTGAAATACTTTAAGAAACAGAAATATTCCCGAAGTGGGGAATGTGATCACTAGTTTCAACTCCTCCCCTTACCTGCTTCAAGGTGGCAAAGAGCTGAGAGATACTATCATTTCCAGCTCAAGTGCCTGTACGGCTAAGGAAAAGGCTTTGCTTAAAAATATATATCTATAGAACTATACATATAGATCATCTTTTTAGAACACTCTGATTTTATTACATAGCTCCTGGGTCACTCTCCCCGTCTATCTACATGGTAACAGAGTGGCATACAACAGAAGCCACATACATCGAATTGGCAATCAAAGCTTACCAGGTCACAAGAAAGTGTTTCAACTGGTGCGATCTAAAATCCTGAATTCCCTTGCTTTGATAAGCTAATGTCTTGCTGTTGATGTAACTGGAAGTCGAAGGTCTTAAAAATAAACTTTTTTTTTTTTTTTTTTTTCCAAAATCAGGTTATGACAATTTCCTAGCAATGTTACAGTGTGCGACAATATGCTGCAAGTAAGGAAAATTTCATTGAACAAGAGAGTGATGCAAAGATGAAATTTTAAACATGTATGCATATGGCTGGGAACCCCCAAGTGTCACCCTGCAATACATAAATGCAGGATTCCTAAGATTAAGGATGTTTTTTTAAAAAAAATTTTTCTTCTTTTTTCCAATATCATTTGTATGCAAGCATTAGCGTTAAGAGTGGAAACTTAGCACAGAACTAGACTCTCTGAAAAACATATGTCTATAAAGAAACATTGAAGGAGGTTAAAAAAGTGACTTACTTTTCAGTTTGCTATATTTGAAAAACCATGACGAAAATTCACCCCCAGCTACTGACCCTTTAATGTAACAAATCAATGGAAATGAGCCAATTTATAAAGTTATAGCCCCAAGAAAAAAAACCACAAAAACAAAAAGCCAAAACCATCCCCACTCTACAGAGAGTAAAAAAATTTAAGCAAGACTTCTGTTAAGGATTGACCTAGCGATGCAAACAGATCGGAGAGGAACAACGTGCCTGTGTTTCCTGCGGGACACATCCAGGCGACGGGAGCTGTTTCCTCTCCTCTCTCCCAGGCTTCGGGCAGTCAGCCAGGCTTCCCTACAGACAGCTTGGAAATGCCAGGGAGTTGGGGTGATGGTAGGAAAAGGTGAGTACAAATGAAGAAAAATGCTAAATTCTGCTTCAGCATCCAATTATGTATATAAAAAAAGTCAGTGTTGAAAAAGAGTAAAAACCAAGGCAAAGTTTTCTGATAACAGGCTGCAGCCTTCTCCTCTGTACATCTTCCACCAACAGTATTTCTGAGTTACTGGGGGTGGGGAAGGGGGAGGAAGGACTTGATCTCCTGCTACAGCAGCTTTCCCCATCACACAAAACTGATGTGTAACTAACTCAGCCACAAGGATATGGGAAAGTTTTATTATTTAAAAAAAAAAAAAAAAAAGTACTTCAAAATAAAAATGATAAGTACTGTATGGTAATATTGGAAGTAGTTATATACATAGTTTTGTCTTTTGTTGAAATGTCTCCTGGTCACTTGGTGGCACTCGGGGTCCCCTCTAGCGCCGTCCGCCCTGCTCCCCCCTTCCCCTCCCTGGCTCTCACGGCTCAGTAGACGGAGCTGTTCCTTATGCCACAGCACAGCACCATGCTCAGGATCATTTCGAAGATCTGCCGGGAGACACAGGGGCAACAGTGAGGCGCCAACCAGTACAATGCAGGAGCTCCCCCCCGCCCCCATCCCAAGGTCCCCCATTCCACATAAACTCATGCCAGAGATAAGGGCAGAGATGCTATGGCTTCGCTGCTGTTTTCATTAGGAGTCGGCCAATTCGAGATAAGATGATGTTCTCCCCTCTCTTGCTGGCAGCAGTGGTGGTACGTCGCAAGCCTCCCGACTGCCAGCTACGCAGCAAACGCTTCGAGATCCCTCCAGCATTACAGCCCAGCCTTTGCGCAGGTGCTGGGTTACCAGCCCACGCCACCCCCCGCTTGCTGAGGAGCAAACCTGCGGTGGCAAAGAAAGCAAATCCCTTCCCGCTGCAGACCCCAGCGAACAAACACAGCTGCCTGAGAAACAAGCGGGTCTGGAGGCAGGAAGGAGGCTCGACGGTGCTCTGCCCTTCTGGATGGTGTTGCAGGTGCTCCTGCTTTACCGCACTCGCCGGGTGCCTGCCCTAACATCCCGGCCCCCCGGGGGGATGACAAAGCCCTCGGTCTCGCCACATCCCAGAGCAGCTGGGGTGCAGAGGGCTGGTGCTGCACGCTGAGCCACAGGGGCATCTGGAGGAGAGGGATGGATCCAGCCCAGCTGGAACAGGACCGGGGCACCCTGAGGCGGCTTTTCCCCATCCCACAACAGCAGGGCACCGCACAGTCACGCTTACCATGATCACGGCAACCACGATGGCAGCAATACCAATCAGGTACAGCTTCCCGGAGAAGAGCTCGTCGATTTTTTTGTGGCAGTTCGAGGACTGAAGCAGAGAAGCATGCCGGTCAGAGAGCCTGCTTTCCCCTCACCCGCCCTGGCACCCAGAAAGGTAGGTCTGTTTCCCCCCGGTCCCGCTCATGGTCCTGGGTCCTGGCTCTAGGACTTCCCACCAGACTTCACCCCTCTGCACCTGCCAGCCCCCTCAAGCAGGAACAGCAAAGGAAGAACCGATGGGAACCTCTGACATTCCTCTACACCATACCCAAATAAATGAAATCTCTACCCTTTATCTAATTCCCAATAAATCCCCAAATTTCCCTGGCAGCTGATTTTCCCCACAGGAGCTGCGCTGAGTGAAGAGCAGATGTGCCTACCTCCATAAAGTTTTTCAGGATGGAGTCCTTCTTTGGGCAGAGGTCGTCTCTCCAGAGGGGAGTGATAGCTCCTATTGTATTATCAGGACCACAGCAGTCCAGCTACATGGAGAGAGGGGGGAAAAAAACCCCAACACACCGACAAAAAAACAGCATTAGCAGGCAATGAACACTCATGCAATGCTCTCCCCATCATTAAATGTCCTTGAAGCCACCCAAGACCAAGGAGGCATCTTGGAGGGGGATATACTCTCCAAATTTGATTTTTTTCTTTCCATGCAACACAGCTGCTTCCTACAATAGTCCCAGACAGGGCTGGCATTGGTATCCTAGAGGAGAGCGAACCCAACTCTCTCCAGCGATTTTGTTTCCTGCTGAGCAGAGGAAGTATCGGGATTAGTTCCTCAGAGCAACATTTTTCTTCCATTGAATTTTACTTAAATCAGGGGTGCTGAGGTAAATGAAAAGCAACTTAATTAGAGCTCGGACCAGACTTCCCAGCACAGCATGAAGGACAGAATATTGAAGAGGGCACAACTCTGTTTCTTGACATGTAAGAACAGCAAACTTGACAGGCTAAGACCTGCATGTAGCATCATCTGCTTTAGACCCTGCTTTTCCTATTTGTTTTCCTGACCCCCATTTTTAATTCTCCTTCCTCCCACATTCTCATTTCCTGTGGCTGCCAGAAGCTCCTATGGGGAGATTTCTACACAGGGCTTGGAAAGCAGGCAGCAAAATCCCACTGCTGAGAACACATTTGATCCAGTTCGCTCCTAAGCATCAAAAAAAATCCAGCGTTGCCTTCATTCCCTGCCTGAGGACTTGTAGTTCAAGTTATTGCCTCTGCCTCGGTGGGGAGGACCAGTCTGTGTGCAGCAACAGTCGCTCTTCACCACCTACCCAGTGACAAACCGCACGCAGAAGTTAACTGGGTGTAATTCACAGCACGCAGGATGCTATCCATCAGCGGCTGCCTTGGCCAACAGCATGTAGCCTAAGCAGCGCGTGCAGCAAGACCGCTGATGTCTTACCGTTTCATGAAAGGTCTTCACTACAGCTTTCCCGTTGTTCGTCTCCGATTCTGCCATGAGCGCCTGTTGAAACGCTTGATCGTAGAACTGCTTCACATCTTTGGCTATCTAGGAAAGACAGGGGAAAAACTCCCTTTCAGCCAGGCGAGGAGGAAACCCATCCAGCAGATGTGCCTGAAGGGGACAGGTTCCCTCTAATGACACTTGCAGGTAGATGAGCAGTTTTTAAATAGATTTAGACCCCGTTTATTTGCACAGGTGCGTGAACAAAGGTCTGTCTTTCATAGGGCTCAAGTCCTTCCAGCCGTAGCGCGTTAAGAGCAGCAAATAGTAAGAACCTTATCCACCAGCCAGCAGGTTCCAGCCAACGCAGTCCAAGTGCTCCACGAGCTCTCTCTAGCAGGCAAAGACAGCCAAGCCCCGGAGGGTGAACCACAAGATCCGAGATAGCCTTCAGCCCACATAGATTTGCTGTCGGGCTCAGGAATGCAGAAACAGCTTGCTCTGAACCATCCAACACACGGAGACAAAACAAGCAGGCAACACGTTTCCCACTGAGGCCGCAGAGACAGGACGTGCTGGGGAAGCCAGGAGGAGGTGGGGTGCGCAAGAGAGGCCGTCTGTAGGCATGGGTACCTTGGCTTACTGTCTGGCTTGGAGGGGATGGCAGGAATTTGGGAGAGATCGCACGCTAAAGCCTAGCGAGGCGGCTCATTTGGGTCAGGAAGCTTAGGTGCTTTTAGATGGATATCAAACTCTGGCTGGGTCCCTACCTGGAGCTGGGTACCCCCATCCTGTAAATGGTTATATGAGAAGTCTCATCCGTACTCTAGCCCTGCCACCTGGGCTGGCAAACTGCAGCCACCCATGGGGGTCTGCTCCACAATGCAAAAACCCCCTCATTTTCAGGGAAATTGGCCTTGTGGCTTCTCCTCTAACACCCTCCAGTAATTTGGGAGAGACAGATGAAAGGAGGACATGCAAGAGAAGCAAAAGAAAAAAATACGAGCAAGTACGAAAGGGGAAACGCTTTCCAGAACATCTGCTCTTGGCAGCACAGGCTGGATTAGCACACGAAAAAAGAAACTGCAGCAAGGAGTGTGATTTCAATCAATTATCCCAGCATTTCTCTGTCACTGCTGAAAAAAAAATTTGCTTTGGAGGGAGATCAAACCATTTGATTCTGGTACATGGAAAAAAAAAAATTAAAAAAAAATATGCTATTTCTTGTCTCCGCATCCTGTATCTAAAGCATCTCCAGGAAGGCAGGCTGGGGGAGAGACTGCCTTCAGCTTCGTGGAAGAGCATCCTGTGCCCACGTGATAGAAGATGACTGTCCCCCCAAGGGCTGCAAACCCAGGTGGAGCGGAATCCTGCTGGGAGCAGCTCTCAGGGGCTGGGATCATTCAGCGCTTCCCTCCCAGCCCGCACTGCTCCTGAAATGCCCCTGACCGAGGCAGGGAGAAGCAAGCCGCCTGCCTTGGGAGCAGGGACCTCCAAACGGCCCATTCATCATCAAGGCTGCAAAAGCGGCTGAGGCCAACGGACTGCCACCGTTCATTTTAAACTGCAAAATTATTTTTAGGGGCTGAGGTCATCGCTCTTGTATTGGCAAATCCTAAATTTCTCAAGCTTTATGCTCTGATGGCCAAGCACCTTCTCCCCAGTGTGGAAAGCAACAGCCATGGGATCCCTCCCTACTCCGGCTTCACTTTTTTCGCTGTCGGTTCAATCGCACATCTTGGACTCTTCAGGATTCACAAACTAACATCTGCAGGAGGCACAGCCCCTCTGCAAAGGTTAATTAGCTCACCGAAGTTGCTAGGAAACGGCACCCTGCCTGCATAATAATACGTTTAGCCACGGAAGAGTTTATTAAGGTGAAGTCATGCTTTCTCCAGTGAATGACTACAAGGGTGTTCCCATTCACGGCTGAGCTGGTCATCCGTGGCCTACATGCATGTGGAAACTGAGCGGGCCACCACCTACTGACACAGCTGGCTTAGGTCTCTTAGTAAAGCAAACACATTTCCTGCTCTGCCAGAGAGTCTAACCTTGGCTTTAAGCACAAGCAGTCCCCTTCTCTCCTCCAAACCCTGGACGGCTGAGTGATCAACACCCAGCCCACTGCTTGCTGCAGCGGGGCCATGGTTCCCATACGCCGGCAGTTTTGCTCTTCGAGACCAAAATCCGCACGTGTGCAAGCACATGTGACCATAGTGAAGGGAAGGTGAGCAGAAAGGGAAGGTGAAAAGCTGCAATTTTCAGTCCTACCCTTTAGCTAACCCCCTCCAGCCACAGGACCTCATCCAAGCAAGCAGCCCCTGGCAGGGTGCCTGGGACAGACACCCGACTTCTACCCCTCACGTGTGCACGGCATATTGATCAGCAGCAAGCTCAGTCCTGGCAGACAAGCAGCCCGGAGCGGGTTATATGGTACTGGCAAAGAGCAGGAAGCATCAAGCAATCCCGTTAACGCAGACGCTGGCTCTCCCCGTACGGTATTGCCTCCCTTTGGGGCCATGCAGCTGGGCTCGCTCTTTGCTCTTTGGCACCTAGGACATGCAGACGGCTTTCCTTCGTGACTTCATACATGAATCAGCTCACACTCTGACTGACAGTGTGGCAGCAAGGAGGAGACCCAAGCGAGACAGAGCTATTTTTGTTCCAGACGTTGCACTGTATACCGTAAGGGGCAGCTGCTACCATCAAGTGCTCACATTTAAAGTTCATCGGCCTGGCCGAGAGGAGTTAGGTGACCTGCCCGAGTCACACAGCTAATTCAAGCCCCCGTGACTCAGTCCCGGAGCAGCTCATGAGCAAAAGAGCTCACGCCGGGATCTGCTGCGGTTCTGCCCCAGCCTCCCAGCCCCGCAAACGCAGGATTTGGAGTCGTCTTACTTGGTCTTTGTTGACAAATCCCCAAATTCCAGCCGCAACTTCGCAGGCAAACAGGATCACCAGGCAAGTGAAGAACTGCAAAGACAAATCAAGAGAGGGTCGCTTAACATATCTGGCTACAGGCAAAAGCAGCAATTACGTGGGTAGAGTGTGGAGTGGCGCTTCTACTGGCGGAGATCAGAGCAAGGTGTCACCTGACTTCAGACCATTTTCTCTCTCATACACGCACTTAGCCCAAACGCGTTTTCCTATAATTCATCGGATGCCACCCCGCGTCCAGACTTCCCACTGGGATGGCTATGCAGGGATTAGCAGAGCCCTTCCCACGCAGGGACTGGCAGGAATGAGGATGCCCCGTGCACCACAAGACACGTTGCTCCTCTTCGTGCACCTGCAGGACCATCCAGACAAGCTTCTTGCTCTGCCACAGATGCTCTGAGGACGGGAACTGCCAGTGCAGGGTTAAAAGCACATTTCAGCTGCTGAGGAGCTGCGGGGCGTCAGGGTGTGATTTATGGCCAGCTCTCTTGGCATCCACAGCCCTGCAAGGCTACTGCAGTTTTTTGCATAAATACTAACACTGATGTTTTCCCACAGTCCCACCCTGTTTGTGCAATTCCAGCACTCTTCCCTGCCATCCCCCCAAAGCCTCCGTCCATCTTTTTGTTCAGATCCCAGGAACACGTTGTGACAGTCGGTCTGTTAGACTGGGAATGGGAAGCTGTAAAGCTCATACATCAGAGTCAAGTGAAAAGGCACAGACAGGCACGCTCTACATGCAGCCAACACTACCTCCGCAACAACATCACCCTCTGTGACTTCTTCCTGGGAAAAGCCCCAAACTGGGAGAGTTACCATGGAAGTAAAGAAGCAAAAGAGGTGAATGCAGTCAAGGGAAGACAAAATCACAGTATGGGGTGAGACAACAGTCCCTGGCTCCTGGGCAGTCTCTGTTCCAGACAGATTCAGGACATTTTCTTCAGCAACAGAGGAAACAGGAGTTTCCAGAATGATGCTATGACCTGGGTCTCACGTGCAAGAGCAAAGGGTTAACAGCAAAACGGAAACAGGACTATTGATCTGACATCAGGAAAGGACTTCCGACATCCCTGTCCAGTCCCCGAACAACCAACTCCTATTTAAACACCCACCTACCCCTGATTCTCCAGGAACATCTTTGGGGGAGCGGGTCCCACATCCCCACAAGGAATCGCAGCACCCTAAACGTGGGCACGATGCCACTGTGATTCTCTGGTTAAGCACTAGGGCTCACTCTTGCAGTGGCTACCCTCCAGTGAAGGATGGCTCATTTATCCCACGTTTGGAGGTACAACTTCCTGCAGACTCAGTTCTGCAAGCTGGCTGCAAAACACCAGAGATGCTATGGGAACACGGCGGTGTTCCTGGCCAGGCGGTCAGAAGTACCCCAGCCCCGTCCCGGGGAGCAGAGCTTGCTCCATGCCCAGCGGCTCCCTCCTGCCTTCCTTGGGTCTTGCCGCTCAGCTTCCACGCTGCCTTCGGCACAGGATTTTGATAGCGTGGAGCTGCCTGGTACTTTTCCCTTTTGCACTAAGCCTATAGTCGCTCCATCATATAATCTGGCTGCAGAAGAGGGGGGAGCGGCTGCTTCCCTGCACCACCCTGAGAATGCTGCCTGGAAATGTCCTTGGAGCAAGGTGGGAACCTTGGCCAGCGGAAAGCGTCATCACGAGGCTCCTCCAGCCTTCTCTTGGCAAGCCAAGGTGCGAGCAAACATGGGCAGCACACAGCAGCTAGAGCTGCTAATTTCAGCCAAAGCAGCCGGTTTCCCTGTCAGGCCTCAGGTACGTTGTACCATCTGCCCTTCTAATCCTCTTTCCAACTTCAAGAGGGAGTGAGGGGTAATTCAGGTTCTGTAATCACTTGCGTTAACAAAAAAATAATAATCCAAAGCTACCAGACCCTGCTACAACAACCCGTCGGATTTGTGCGCGGGCTCCTCCTGTTCTCAGCAGCAGTGATAATGCCTCCAAACTCCGACAGCAGCTCTCATCCACCAACGTTCAAAAGTGCTTTAGAAAAGCTAGTGAGAAGCACACCCTTCTTATTGGGAAACAGAAGCAACTACAGATGAAGCCATCTGCGAAAGCGAGGGAAAGCAGCTCCATTTCTCTCTGTCCCAGCTGAATCCACACCCATGGGTCACTACACCACAAACAAGAATCTTCCAGCCCAATGAAGCCAAGTGCTGGAAAGTCCTTCCATTATTTTTTTTTTTTTTTTTATGTTTTACCCCTCCAATTTTATTTTTTTTTTTGTATGGAGTTTAAAGCTGAACCACATGTGAGAACTTGCTTTAAATAAATGGGTCTCCCTTACCCGCAAGGCAGAGGCTTTTGGTGTGGCTACACTTTATACCATTAAGCTCATCCCATGCCAGGAATGCCGAGCTGCTGCCTCCCATCAAGGATGCCTGTAGCACTTCAGTACTGAATTTTCCAGGATGTACCTAGACGTCCTCACTAAGACATTGTGGGAAATCTTTGCTGTTTCCTTGTCCAGACAGATAAAAATAGTAGATGATTCCTTAAAAGAATTGGAATCGCCACAGGCAGCCTTGAAACAGAGTGAAAGGGGAAGCTGTAGGGGACATCAGGTAAGAAAGAGGGTTTAGTGGGTGCTTGGTAAGACACAGCCAGACCACGGTGAGGATAAAAGCATGGGGGGGTGGTTTCCCGTATAGCAGAGAAAATGAAATCTCCAAGAATCTTGCTGTTCACACCTCTTCTGCTATGCTGCTGGCTTCAGCCTCCGTCCTGCAGCCAGGCAGGAGCAGGAGCTTGCAGCATGCCTGCCAGCCCAGTCGGAGCTCCAGCAGGCCAGGCAGAGATGCCTTCAGCCGAACAGCGCTGCCTTGCTCCTTGCAGAGGTCAGCTAGTTCCCACCTACGTGCTCATGCGTCCTCCCGGCCCCCTTGTTGGAAAAGCCTCCAGCAAGGGAGCCGCAGCCACGCGCCGCCCGGCAGGACATCACGGTGCAAGGGGCACCCAAAACTTTGCGCCTTACCGTTCCCAGAAGGCACTGAGACTCCTGAATAGCGCCGTAGCATCCCAGGAACCCCACGAACATCATGACAGCTCCGACCGCAATCAGGATGTAGATTCCTGCAAGGGAGAGCGAGAAGCAGAGGCGTTACCGCAGAGCTTGGCACGGCGGCATCCCAGCGCCTGGCCAGACACGCTGGGTCCCCGGGGCGGCTCACTGTGGGCGTGCAGAATTGAGGAGATACGAGCAGAGGCGGCGGCAGACACAGCAGAACAGCACAACATACACGAGTCAGGTCTCAAAGCGTTTGAAGCTGCTAACGCTGAAACTTTAAAAACGCCATCGTCTCCAAAATCGGAGGAAATGCAGAGAGCTCAAGCAGTAACAGGCAAAGGACGTAGCAGGCAAGACAGAGGCTCTACAGCGTCCTCAGAGCCGTAGTATGGGAGTTCCCATGGCATACTGTTTTAAATATTTAAGCAGAGGAGATGAAAATGATTAGTTAGCATATCTTTTAAAATAAACAAAAGGCATATGGTTTATTTACATTAAACATCATACAAATATTTATCTGGCTAACGTTTTAAAGACAGACGAGCCACAAAACTAAGGGAAAAGCACTGCTTAAGCATCTCATTTAATATAATCTGGCTTTTGTTTGTTATAGGTTCTTCTACAGAGGAGATGACATTTTACTTCAACTTATTAAATTTGCACAGCCAACTTACTCCATAACTAGTTCAAAGCTTGGAAACGAGACATTGGGGGGGGGGCTTAGAAAACAGAGGAATGAAACTTTATTCATTCAGGAAACAAGAGCTTAGCTGAAGGCTCATATCTGCTGCTGCAAGTAATCACCATGGTCCCATCAACCAAGAGACTGGTGAGGCCATGGTGATTACTTGGCCAAACGCTACCAGCTCAGTTAAATTTGCTTCCTTTTCCAAAAACACAGCTTTCTCCTGTTGTATCCTGTATATTTAGTGTATTTTTGGTTAACTAATATTCTCAAGGATTGTGTTTTTTCTACTTTCTAGGTGAATCCTATTTTCCATCTAAAAGCAATTTGACACATGCAAAAAATAATCAAAGAAATAATTACAAATGAGGCAAGACTCCAGTCACCATTTTTAACTGACAGTGAGGAAAACAACAAAAATCACAATGAGAATAAATGTACATGGGACATCCCAGAGGTAACAGCAATACAGTGAATCTTGCTAGTGCTTGGGAGACACATCCCTTCAACGAAATGTTTTCTTCTGCTACGAGTCAAAATGTTTTTATGGTTATTAATCAGCTTGTCCACTCCCCTTTAGGAAAGCACTAGAGTATAAACAGAGCTCGAGATTAAAACTGCTTGTACATGCCTGTCACGTTTAAGGTTTTTCTTATCTTTGTAGCTTTTAAACAATCTTATGATAATTAAAGTGCAAAGTCTAAAGGGCATGCACTGACAGTAGAGTTAAGCCAAGTTAAACCTTTCTTTAAAAAACCAGATACGTAATAACGGTCTCGACTTGTTTAAAATACCCTCAGGGACACGTCAAACTTGGGAAAGGGTCAGCTTCGGCTCCCGCTTCTTCCCCCTTTAAAACAAAAGCCATCGCCACCCAGACAACGCAAGTGCTAACGCCAAGGGCCAACTCGGCGAGAGGCGGCGGCGACGGAAACACCGCCCGGCAGCCCCGGCGCTGGGACCCTCCGGACGGCGTTCCTCACCGGCACCGCGCTCGCACAATGCCTCCCGCTATATTTAGGTGCCGCAGGAGGGAGGAAGCCAGCTGCAAGGGAAGCGCCGGCACAATGGAGCGCGCTGACCCCGCAGGAAGCCCCTCTTCACAAAACCGGGCGGCATCTGCGGCCGGAGACACCGACATCCTCACGGTGACACCGCCAGCAAAAGGAGAAAAAAAAAAAAAAAAAAAAAAGCACGGGTTGCACCTCCCGATGCGTATCGAAGGGGCTTCAGCAGCGCCCGGGAGCCCCAAAAACCCAACAGGCAATTGGGTTGTTGAAGCTCCCTAACGGGGGACGGGACGCCTCCTTGCTTGAAGGTGTCAAGAGAGGGGAAAAAACAAGCGAAAGCAGCCCCCCCGGAGAATTCGTGGAAAGGACAGGCCGGCAGTTAAAGTTTTGGGGCTTTCCGAAGTAGCGTGAGGACATTTCATCCCAACGGCTGGAGATGACGCGAGGCGGAGCGGCGGTGGCAGCCAGGCGGAGAGCCGGCGCGGCGAGCAGCGGGCTGGGGTGCGCGGGGCAGAGGGGCCCCAAAGGGGCCGGGGGCGATGGGGAGGCAGGAACGCATCCTGTCAAATGAAGGCTGTCTGCTGGACACCCGCCAAGCTCCAGAGAGGCTGATGGAGATTTTTGGATGCTACGTAACTGCTGTTTCACAAACAACGGCGTATCAGTAGCAGTCTCTCAAAAAAAGGTCTGCTTATTGTCACCAGAATCTGCTAATGCCCAAGAACCAGCCCTCACCACTCCAGCTCGTACCAGCAATGCTGCTGGTTTAGGTTTTTCAACCCAAACTGTGTCAGGTTTCTCCATCTTACAGCCTTGGGTGGCTCCACTGGAGAGTCCTCATCGCAAGTCCCTCTGGGGAAATCAACTTTGCTCATCCCTGAGTGCAGCAGCTTCTGACTTCTCCTCCCATTAGGTCAGCAGAGAGAAGACAAAGATGGCCTGGGGGGCAAGTCTTTTCAGTGTCCGAGAAGTCACCATTCATGCTAACCACCCCAGTAGATGAGTAACAAGCAGATGCAGCACATCTGGAGACCAAGCAGTGGGATGCTGCAGGGACTCCAACGACCAGGTCACTCCCACGGGTAGACAGAAGATTTTATTCTCAAATTCTTCAAAATAAACACGAAAGGCAACTTCCAAGTTAAACAAGTATAGCCAGGAGATCACAGAATCATAGAGCATCCCAGGTGGGAAGTGACCTCGAAAGATCACCTGGTCCAACCTTTTGTGAGAAAGGGAGCCTAGAGGAGACTATCTAGCACCCTGTCCAGTTAGATCTTGAAAATGTCCAGCGATGGGGACTCTACCACAGCCCTGGGGAGGTTGTTTCAGTGAATGATTGTTCTCGCTGTAAAAAAATGTCTGTCTTATCTTGAGATCTCAGGAAAACGTAAGAGCCACTGGTGGCTAGGAAAATTTTGCTCTGAAAATAGCAATAGGAGGTAAAAGCCCAGCGAGAACCTCAGCTGAGACTAAGAGGGAACAGAGACATTTGCCATTTTATAGAAGTCTTCCGGAGGCCTCTGTCCTTACTGCTTGCTGGGATTTGTGCAGCTTCAAAAAGAGAAGACCAAACCCGACCTGCTGAACTCCCACCCCAGACAGGCTGTGCAGACCTCAGACAGACAAGCAAGGTCCTGGCTTCCCGCTTCTCTCCTCGCTCGTGCTTCGCCAACTCCTCACCAGAGCCGGTGCCGCTGTCAAGCAAGCAAACAGCAAGAAGAAAAGGAGGGAAGGGAAGAAGACATGCATCACGCGCGGCTTCCTGACCGGAGCTCAGCAGATGCGACCGGTGGGGTGGGAGCAGCAGGAACGCGCAGCCAGGCGGGGGAGAGGGCGGCGATGACTGGCCTGAGCTCAGAAAACCACAAAAAACCCTGGAAGGCTTTTGGGATAAAGGCCAGCTTCATTCCCAGGCACAAACAAGTGGCCGTTATGGAGTCACCTTTTGTTACTGAGGGCCAGAGCACTACAGCCTCCTGGGAGGCAACGGAGCGGGACTCTGTTTATTTAAAAACAAGCACAAAATATTTAATGCAACAATAGCGTCTTGTACGATGAATGCTAGCGGTGTTTCTCCATGGAAATGCCACGCTGAAGGCTGCAAAAGCAAACGAAGGCAACCAAAGCGCCCAACCACATGCTTGTATGGTGTTTGTTTTCCCACACCCATCCTTCCCTTCAAGGGATGGGGCTGGTGGGAGGGTCTCTGCCTCCAGACGGGGTGCCAGGCAGCTGGGGGGCTATTTCACAGCAATCACAGCCCAGCTGGGAACGACCAAGACTTTTTCCCAGAAAGCAGCCTGACAGATCTTAGCTTTCATGCCTGGCAGACGGCAAGGCTGACGGCCAGCATGGTTTTGGGTTCCGTGGCTGTGAGCGAGGCACCTGTCATCCCCGTCCTGAATGGCACATTATCCTTCAAGTCAGAGGAGACTCCCCCAGCACAAGCCTCCTCACTATGTAAGCATCAGAGATGGAATTAACTCCTGCTAGCCTGTCCTGGATGAGAAACTCTTCACCAAAGCAGCATCTGCTCCTTCAGGGCTGGACCCGAACTGGCACAATTCTGCACGATCAAGGCTCCATCTGCCTTTCACATGCCACTTCCCAGCTCGTTTGTATTGCAGCTTTCTCAGGGGTTTTAAAACCAGAAATGCTGCTTGCCATAAACAAAAAATAAAATCAGGGAGGTAGAAAATGCAAACCGCAGTGCCTACAGTCATGCTGCTCCCTCCAACAGCAGCAGTAGATAACCCCGAGAATAGCCCGAGCTACAGCAACAGTTACAGCGAGCAAATCGTTTATAGGTGCTCATGGTACCAACATGCCTCCACATCTTTGAGCAATGCTACAGTGGGATTTCTAACCTTTCGGCACAGTTCTGGGGTAAGGCAGCAGTAAGCAAGGTTGCTAAAGCTGCCGCATGAACCAGCCGCCCGTGAAAGCAAGCTGTGAGCCACAGGACCCGCATCTTGGAGTTGGGGACGTCACAGGAGGACTTGCAGAGACGAGTGGTGTCAATACTGCCTGGAGTCCTCTATCTCTTTTTGAGATGGAGCCTTAAACCAGAAAGCTTTAGGAAAGAGGGCCAACCAGTCTTCACTTCACCTCCTCGTTACGGAGAGATTCAGGGTCCTGTCTGAATTCAGAGCAGGAGCACAGCAACTGCGATATGATCTCTTCACTCAAGAGTATCAGGACACGATCCATCAGAAAAAGCAGCAGCAACGGACCAAACACCATCCCCGTTTCCCTGATACAACCAGGGCGCATGCCATGGGCTTTAGCCACATGGAAAGCCCCCAAACATCAGACCTGGGGGACTGATAGTCATTGAGCACTTCTCTCTGGATGGTGCTAGGTGGGAAAGGAAAAAAAAGGCAGCCAAGAGGCCAGCTCCCAGCTCATGCGGATGATACCTCCATGGAGGGCCCTTTGCCTCCAGGCCAGGTAAGAAGGTGGGTGCTCAGTTCTGGGAGCAGGGAAGGGAGCAATAAAGGTTGTATTCAAAGTCGATACTTGCTCTGCGATTAAAGCAGCATAGCTGCTGCCTGCAGGGTTGTAAAACCCATGTCCTGTCCCTGCTGAGAAGTAAAAAAAAAACAAGTAGAAAAAAACAGACTTAAAAAAAGGACATGATGAAAAACAAAGAAAAGGAGGAACAAGCACAGCAGAGTCCCTCTAAAACAAGCAGGGAGTGGGCCAGCCCTCCTCCCGTGCCCCACCATCCCCATCAGAGATGCTGTGCAGCTCCAGGCGTGGGCATTCCCGGGCAGTGCCCTACCTCTCCCCCCACTTCGATCCTCTCCCGTCAGCTTTAACTTGTTAAGCTAATGGAAGCCAGTCTCGTCCCCCAGGTCACCATGGCAATGTTTCCAAAAGACAAAAAATTAAAAAAAAAAACCAACCAAAAACAAAACCCCAGAAAGCCCCCACCCCCTCCCCAGCATCACACCATGCTTCCCAGGAAGCCCGGGCGGCTCTCCAAGCTGTGCCTGCCCTCCCCGCGGCATGTACTTTAAAAAGGGGCTGAGAGCAGAAAGAAGAGAGATTTTCATGTTTATTCTCCCGACAGACAGGCTCCTGGGGGCAGACTGCACATCCAAGAATTTTGCAAGCCTCCGAGGGAGGGCGGGCGGGCTGCAGTGCCTATCCTGCTGTGGCTCCTAGCCTGGAGACGCTGAACATCACAGGGCTCACCACCACCCCTGCTGCAGGGAAAGGTGGGACCATCCGACGCTGGTGGGAGGGAGACTCCATCCTACCCCACACCACCAATCCTGGAAGAACATCCTCTCCAAAGCCAAAAAAACCCCACGACCATGACGTGCTTCCTTGCAACTTGGGGGCAAACTCCAGGCAGGGAGCGGAAAGCCCCTCCAGGACAGCGTAGGGGTGGGAAAGGGGTGGCTGCTCCAGCCAGCCAGCGAGGGAGGGTCTCCTGGATATTTTTGTCCAGCTGGCCACTGGAATTGGCCCAGCAGAGCCGACAGTGCTTTCTTGGAAGTGGGGCGAGAGAGAGGGGGCGGAAAAAGAGAGGGTTTGCTGGCAGACGACAACTGGGAAGCCCATCCACTCCCCTCCACCCCCTTTCCCAAGAAAAACGTTGCCGCTCTGTGGCTGCTAATGGCTTCCAGATGGAGCAACAGTGTCGCAAAGCGTGGAGAGCTCTCCTGGGGCTGGTGGCTCACCTGGGGGGACAAAAGGCTGGACGTGCTGCCCTTGTCTGCAAGAACAAGGTGAGGAGGTGGCAAAGGACACACCTCTGTCAGAAAAGCAAAGGGGAGGTGGAGAAAGCCCCAAATGACAGCCTCAGGTGCACAAAGCCATACCCAAGACAACTCCACACAAAGATGCCACGGCCAGGTTTCTTCTGCCTACCCAGGAAACACTGGAAGAAGACTTGAGTTCTGTAACGTCAGCGTACCCGCGAGAGCTGGGAGGAGGTCTGCTGCACATCTCCAGGGCTGGGATGGACGATGGTGGTCCAGGTCCGGCACAGGAGACCCAGGCTGGAACACGCCGGCCCACCCCTCCGCTGCCCCAGCCGACACCGCTTCTGGACATCTCTACGTGCCCTGGGGTCTCAGCCGCTGACAGAGCCCAAATCCTGCCGGAGGATTTCTTGGGGGCTTTGCATGCCTGAACTCATGGCAGGTTTTCAAAGGAAAACCATCAGAGCTATGGGTTTAAACAGCTCTGAAGAGCAAGAAGCCACCTTTGGCGCAGGTCCCCGGCAGCAGAGCCAACGGGAGGGGGCAAAGGAGGACGACAACTACATTATTTGTAGTCAGATAGATCTGAACACAAAATAACCCAACGCCGCTAATTTATGGCCTTACATCATAACCAATTTTAGTCTGCAGAGTAAATGAATTGCAGGATTCGGTCACGATGAACGTAGACTGAATTGCAATTAAATACAATTTGTTTTTTTAATAGAAATTGAATTCTATGATAAGAACACACACAAAAAGGATTGTTTGTATTGTCAGCTATATGATGTAAGCCAGATACTTAGAGGGAAGTACTGACAAAGTATTTTGCCTCACAACTACTATTTTAAAAAGAATTCCACTATTATTGAAGGAGTTGATCTGAAAGTGATTAGAGGAAAATCTAGAACCAGTAAATCTCAGCCTTTTTTTCTTTAAGGGATTAAATAATTAATTGTCCTTAACTGTAAATAAGTTTACTTCCAAGAGAGAAAAGTGCATGTACTTCTATTTAAAAAAAATCCCCACATATATATTGTTTTTTTAAGTGATCCATTTTGCTCACTGTGGTTCAAGGCCAAACGCAACCCTTGGTTTCCACTCCCAAGCTCACAAGCCTGGCCACAGCTCGTGTCTCTACCGGCAAACCACCGACACATGGAGCCTTGAAGAAGCACAGCACAAGCGGGTGAGGGAGCGCGGTGCTGAACCAGCCGCGTGCATCTGCAGGGATCGCTGCAGCACCTCACCCCAAAACAGAAGGCAGTTTTTCACTAGTGTTTTTTACAGGACCCAGAGACCAGGGCTCTTGGGCTCTTCTCTAGCCCTTTCACAACAAGTTTAGCAAAAGATTTACTGTTGAGTCTAACCCCACAATAGAGAGAAGTTGGCACCACCTTTGAAAGATGCCTAATACTTCTGGAGGGATGGGGACAAGGATGGGAGCATGAAGAGAAGCCAAGAACTCCCCATTGCTCACAGCAGGTCTGCGCCCACTGCAGCACTGCTGGCTTCCAGAGCTTTTGCACCTCACCAGAGCTCAGTGCAACCTCCTCTGCAACAAAAAACGCACCTCTGAAATCCTGGACATCACTTCTTTTTGTCCAAGGCAGTCCTGAAAGGCTGATTAAGAAAAAAGCTGCGGTTATGAATAGAAGGGACAGCTCTTCAGTGGCTGCTTAGCCAACACAAGTCTGTCTGGACGATGTGCCGGGACGCTCTGCGCTGCTGGCCACATCTGGGACCCACAGCAAGAGCGGCCGAAGCATCCTCACGTGCCGTAGGGACAGCGGGCAAGCCCTGGGGAAGCTCAGGCAGGCGTCCCCGATCCCTACCCACGTACGCACTGCCGCTCGGCAGTCTCTTCTGTCCACGAGGGTCAGACCTCCTGAAGCCAGCAAAGCCTTATGAGGGTACTTTCAAAAAACCTGAGGATACCTACAAAAGCGTGCCAGCGATGGACACTGTGCTGACTTCAAGGACAAGCATGCAGATGCAATTGCAGTTCAACTCCAATGCGTACTTGTTTGTGAGAAAAACTGTGAAGCATCCCTGTGCTTTCTGGCCCATTTCTTCCAGCCCAGTCTGTGTGAAAAGCAGCTTGAACTCATTTCCAGGGCAGAAATCATTATCCTGGATTGTATTTGTATGGAGCAGTATGGTGAAGAGCATCTGTGATTCACCTCGTTAGAGAGCCTGCGTTCCCGTTAGCCAGTCTCCCCTCCAGTGCTACTGCAACACACCGCTTCCCGGGCACACTCATGGCCTTAAAATCAGCCCAAAGCCCTTGCTGCCCCTGGCTGTCACCCCCCCCCTTGTCTCCTTTGCTGCCTGACCTGCTCGGGAGCCGGATCCACCATCAGCAGCCTGGTTGCTAGGGGAAAAAAAACCCCACACAAAACAACAAAATAAAAAAAATAAAAATAAATAATAATAATAAAAAAAAAAAACCAAAACACAAACCCCCACCCTGTTGCCTGTTGGGGCAGTGATACCCAGCAGGAGAGCAGAGAAAGGGAGCAGCAGCAGCCCCGGTGGTGGCCAAGTTTAACCCACCACCGCATGCCTGTCCAAAACCTTCCACCCCCCCGGAGCAGCGCCAGTGCCGCTGTGCTCCACAGAAGAGATGCTGCCCAGCAGAGGATTTACTAATAAAACACAAAAAAAACCTGAACAGAAGCAAACCCAACCCCCTGCTCGCCCCCAAAAGGTGCACAGAAATCCGCACCCCAGCTCTGGAGGCCTTTGCACTTTTCCTTGTGGCTGGCCCCGCTCCCAGGGCCGAGCTAATTAGAGCCACGGGTCGTGTCACCCTGTCACTTGCTATGAGCAGCTAGAAGCAGATTTCCTATTTTGGACCTGGCAGGCGAGAGCGAAGCCGAGACCATCCGGATTCCGCGCTCCGCTCCTCACCAGGCAGCGTCGGGGACAGCGCGGGAAGGGCGGGCAGCAGGGATGAGTGCCCGGCGATGCTCCCAGCGCACAGGCAGCCCAGCAAGGGGGCAAATGTGATATCCAGGAGTGGGGATTTAAGGCAAACAAGGGCCGAGGCTTTTGTCCCCACCCTGCTGACAGCATTTCGCCCGCAGCAGCCATCTCCGGGTATCACGTAACCAAATCCTTAGGGGATGGGGAACCTGGCTTTCCCCTGTCCCATTCTCTTCGCTACTACCCCACTGAGATGGGGCAAAAGCAGCAAGTTCAGTGTCACTTGCCTCTTCGAGATCCCCAAGAGCTCTTAAAACCACTGACACCACCGCACCAACTTATTGTGGAGAGATCAGACTGCTCCAGTTTGTACCGGTATCCACAGAGACGGACCAGCTCAGCCTTTTCCCACTGGCTCTCATAACTCATTGAGTCACAGTTTTGGTCTGTTTTTTTTTTTTTTAAATGGTTCTTTATGTGTAGGGTCAATAAATATGTAAGAAGTGGTTAACCAGTTGTTAGCATCCAACTTATCAATGCCTCTAGCTATCTAGAAGGATGTTCTCTGATCTGCTACCAGCACCTTGCCCAGCCTCCAGACACACAGAGCACTTCAGACACGGTGTTATGCAAGGGCAAGAAGGATTTTAGTTTTTCCAACTACAAATAAAGCAAATAAACGCATATTAGACCATAAGCCTAGCTCAAATGAAGAGCAAGTGTTTTCCTTTATAGTCACAAAAGCATGAAACTACGACGCTCTAGCTATCCTCATCCCTGCTACCGCTTGGTCTTTACAGTGCTGAAGCAGTTAACTTGTAATTTGCTGGAGCGTTGGGTCCACAGCCAAAATGGAAGTTCCAAAAGCCAAACCTGCAACAAGCGGTTAGGGGATCAGACGGTTTGCGAGCCGTGCTGAGGAAAAGCCCGTGAACAAAAGCTCGTTTAATAACCTCCCAAGCCAACCCACAAGACAACTCGCTGGGTGCAGTGCCAAAATGCCGGGGCTGGGGAGCGAGAGGGTTCCGCTTGTGGGAAACCCCGACCCAGGAGCTCCCTCCTCACAGGCTGCAGAGCTGAGCGGGGGAACAGTTGCCTGCGCCCACGGGAGCTGCAAGAGGGGCTGCTGCAGCCGTCCGGTCCGGCCGCAGGGGAAGCGGAGAGCAAGGACCGCTGCCCTCCTGCTCCTGCAGCAGCCTGAAGGCAGATCAGCATCGGCCCTGGTACCCTGCTAGCTGCCCTGCTCCCCACATCCTCCTTCTCCCACTTCCCCATTGCCATCAAATCCCACACACCAGCCGGCTGCGTTAATTGTTCTCCCTCTGCCGTAACACACAGACACCGTGGGAAAACAACCTTTAACAAAACAGCTCCAACTTTGGGGCAGGGGAAAGGACACAGAGAGAAACCAGGAGACACCAGAGCGCTGCTTTCCCACTCCCCCTCCTCACTAAGTACAAACCCCATGGTGCAAGTTTTTCTCCTCTGACAGTTTTTATTTCTTTCCCCTGTCCTGCAGCACTGTGCCAAAGCCTGGCCAGCCTTGAAAAGCCTCCTACAGATCCCAGGACTGGCACCCCATGCCAGACACCAAAAAGTGGTTTGCAAGGAGGAAAAAAAAAAAAAACAAAAAAAACCCCCCCCAAAAACAAACCCAACAAAAAAAAAACCAACAAAAAACCCCAAACCAACCAAACCAAAAAAAAAAGCAGCTCTGGAGGCCAACCTCAGAGAGGTTCCTGCTCCTGAAGCAGGAACATCGTGTGCATGTGTATTTTGGATGCCAGATGAGAAAAAGGAGGGAGTATCAGTTGTAGTGGGGCAAAAAAAAAGCGGGGGGGGACGGGGGGGGGAGCAAAAAGAAATCCCAGTCTTCAGACGCCAGAGGGCTGGCTGGGAGAGGCAGCAGCTGAAAGAAATGCTCTGCCGTTATTACTGCATGGAAATTACAGCCGCCAGAAAGAATCCAAGCTGATCTGTTGCTGAATATAACTTTAAAAAGACAGCCAGCCTCAAATCATGGGCCGTTCACGGGCATCAGAAAGCCAGAGCGGCGGTGGGACTCACGGCCTGTTCCCCATCGCCTTCTAAATAGCAAAGGCCAAGGACAGAGACAAAACAAAAAGGGGTGGAAGAGCAAAAGATGCCCAAGAGGTGGGAGGGGAGGACTCGGCCCCTGCGCTCCAGGTCCCCCAGGTTTTGGGAGAAATTCATTAACTAGGGAGACACCAGTAGTCAGCCCCCAGAAGGGAGGAGCTCCTGGAGAGAGTTTAACTTCTCAAGAGAGCTCCCCTTTTCTCTTTTAAAAATTGAAATCTACAAAGGGGAAATGCCGTAAATATAGCTCTGGGCATGAGGCAGGACAGGGGAGACAGCAAGAGAGAAAAACCCACTGCTATTTACAGCGGGAGCACCTACTGTAACCAGGCACAGCCAGGGAGAGGGCTCAGGCATGCCATTTCATGGGCAAGCAGAGAAAACCAGAGGAAAACCCTTTCCAGAAGGTAATTTCAGCTACAGGTGAGAACAGGACATGGGATCAGACGGGTCCTCGCCCCAGCTCGCGCTCCCGAGCCAGCCCCTGCCTGGCAGCCAGCCCCTCCTGCAAGCTGCTCCCCCTCATCTGTGAGGGATCGTTGGAGAACAGCGCAAAAATAGGTGTTTTCACCTTCCAGCAAGCCAGCATGCTGTCAAATTAATAAAAATCACACTAAGCTTAACCATAACACACAGAGGCTCCTCCTGCCCCTCCTGGAGAACATGAGTCATGAGCTCGCCGAGCTTCACTTTCCACTGCCAGCCGCTCCGTCGGCTACTTTTACACCTCTTTGGATAGGAAATGAGACACGCTTCCAAGAAGTCCCCCCCTTCCCAAACGTGCTCCAGGGGAGACGGCAGCAGAGAACGGCACCGGGGAAAACCCGCGATGCCGCAACACGTCTTTTTGCGCTTTTAGCTGCCATGACTTTGGAGTCTGCGCTTGGGCCACAGCCAACGTTTAATGAATGCTTTGATTGGCACGGCAGGGGATATTTGTGGGGGAATACAGGGGGAGCGTGAGGTATTTTTAGTCCGACCTTGCTGCTCACCGGAGCCTTCCGCCCTGCTTTTCGGCACGCTGCAGCCCACCCCGGGGCACGCCGCCCACGCAGCAACGCCGGCGTCCCCAGACCTACTTACCAACATAGAAGGTGTTGGGGGCCTGCTTGTCCCCCAGCTGCAGGTAGAGGATATTCGTCGTCTGCGAGTCATGCCGGAGCCACAGGGCCACTCCCAGGATGATGCCTCCGGCCAGCTGGGGAAAAAGCAGAGGGAAGCAGGCATTACCCACTGCTCCAGCTGCGCCGGACCCGGAGCAGCAGCCTTCAGGCAGGAGCAGAAGGCTTGCTGCTCATTTTTCTGCAAATTCTTATTTATTCCTTTCGCGGACAAGAACATCCTTCCTAACCGTTGTCCCACCCCTGCAACGTGCTTTGCGGCCCGTACCACACGAGCCACACGATCTTCCCTGCTTTATGAGAAGACCCCTCATTCTGGGGCTGCACAAAACCCTTTCCAGTTCCTGCAGGTGGTTTCTTTCCTAAAAGCTATTTTATTACTCCATTAAAATGGAAGGCTCAGCCTTGCGCAAGAAGCACAAGATGTGCAACTCAGGCTTTCAGGAGAGTTTTTCAGTAGAAGTTAGGATCAGCCCCGATTACTCCCTTTTCCCAAGGGGTTGTTATCACCCCATTTTGCTTCTCTGCGATGTACAAACAGGGGTTTGGGTTTTGTTTGATCTGCTGAGAACCGGGTGGGAAAGATGGGGAGACTGCGGCCCAGAAAGTGGGGTGCACGCACACACGTGACAGAGCCCCCGGGGCAAGGAGAAAAACACGCCGCAAACACGGGAGGGGATGTTCTGCGTGCGGAGCATCGACCCAGCTTACCACTGGAATACTTATGTCCAAATAATGGGAAGTTTTGGGACCGACTGCCTCGCTGTTTTCTCTTTCAGGGAGGGGCTGGGAATGGCAGCGGAGGACGGGAGCAGATCGGGGGTACTGGGTACTGCAGTGGGGAAGGTGTCACTCAGAGGAACTCGAGCCAGAGCATTTCCAGCAGGACTAGCTGGGTTCTCCATGACACCCCCCCCTTCCATTTAAAACCATGAGAGAGAGGGGGGGGGAAATAAACACGCATGTAAAAACAAAACAAAACAAAAAACCCAAACCCCTTCAGAATTCAATATCGTTTCTACAAAAGGCTGGAAGCACCTGTTCAAATGCCAGTTTATCTTTGAGTGTCCTAAATCCTCAAAGCCATTCATCTTAAAGATGGGAAGATAACTACCGAAGAGTACAAAAGCGGAAACACATTTTTTTTTCAAAAGGATCCGAGTCAGGTCAGCTACAGGCATGAGCAGCACCACAAAGGTCACAAAAAAAAAAAAAAAAAAGACACGTTTGTTCAGTAAAAGTGCAAAGTTTCCAGTTGTGCAAGAGCAGCCTTGGCGAACACACAAGGCCTGGGATCTGGGAGACAGGCTGTGGGTGGGAGTCCAGCTTTGCCCCTTGGGAGGTCAGCTGGTGGTTTTCCTCCACGCCCATTTCTGCAAATCCCAGCCAAGAGACTTTTACAGGGGCGCCATCGAAGCTGGGGCAAAACCACACAATTTGGGCAAAACTCACAAGGCAAGCTGACCTTGGGGCTTTTCCACTTGCCGGAGGGAGAAAATCCTCACCAGCTCCCCGGAGAGGGAGGAAAGATTTTTACAAACCTTTCCCCAATTTGCCACCAAAATAATCAGCTTTTAACACTTCTCCCACAGCAACCAATGCAACTTCCCTGCTGGCACGGTCCCTCACCTCTCTTATACTGGGGAGAGCCCGAGGTTCTCCAAACACTGGCTATGGACAAAAGTCGTGAAAGCCAGGCCGTGCTCAAATCCAGCTCCAAATAAGGCAGCTCATGGCTTCACAGAAAGTTACCCAAATCCAGCCTGGCATGGCTTGTTCATTGTCTGAGGGCATAACGAAGCCCGTGTTTATCCTCCTGGGAGGAGGAGAATGTCCCTAAATTAATCAGCGCCACTCTTAAAGTAAAGGTCTCTTGGCAGCTCCCAGGGCCGAAGAGATCCTGAGGAAGATTTGGGTTTCTCTGCTGGCTGGGAGAGGCGAAGAAAAGGCTGCGGCCCTTTCTGGTTTGGTTTTCCCTCTGCAAGGAAACACCGCCGTGCCCCAGCACGCTGCCTTCAGCACCCAGCAGCACCCACCCCAGCGGCCCCCCCCCCCCGTGGCGAGGCTGGGGTGACACCAGCACCAGGAGGAGCAGCAGCTGCTTTCCAGTCAAACCTGCCCTAGAACGCCCGACGCAGAACCGAAAGCAGGCTGCAAGCTATCCTCAAAATATTTCTTAATCTAAATTTGGGAGCGTCAGCTGAAGGGAGTCTTCCGACTCATCAAACCCACCCCAGCAGCGAGGTCTGCCCACGGCAGGCAGCTGAACCGTCTCCAGATCTTCCCGGGTTCAGCCCGAATGCGCCCCAGGAACACCCCACGTCCCTCCCACACTGCTGACTCCAGCTGCTTCTTTAACAGAGCACAGAGGACCTCCAAATGGGAGCTTTAATCCAACAGCAGCTGGATTTCTTAAGAGAAAGCCTCGTTCACTTACTAACGAAAACAGGGTTTAGGCTACGATGAGCAACTTTTTCCATGAAAACCATACATCCTTCCACCACCAAGGAGCGCAAAAGGTAATTAAGGCATCTTTCTTCCCAAAGGAAAAAAGACAAGATGGAGAAAACCTCATCGGCTGGCCACAGTAACCCTGCCTTCCACTGCACCTTGCTTGGGATAATCTCATTTTTAATACAACTTCTTCCAGACACAAGCTCAGTGTTTTCTTCCCTCCCCACCCTACAGAGCTGCTGTTTGCTGACACGACAACCAGAAGAGCTCCAACCACCGATGGCAGCATCACGCTGGTCTCCAGGCTGTGTATCCTCATACACTGAATATCCCTTTCCCCCCCCACGCCGCAGGTATCCATGATCCCGTGCAGGTTGCCTCATCGCTCCGTGCTTGCCCGGCTAGTCAGGCAGCAATCTCTCGGAGCCTGGGGCTGTCACTTGTTGCAGATATACCCCAAGTGCCCAGCACAACTCTCCATTTAAACTTTTGGGGACTACTGTAACAAAAGCAGTAATCTAAAAGCTGCAACGTCAGCAATACCAGCACTGAATTGCTCTTAGATCTGCTTTCCACAAGCCGACCTCCCCAGCCGGCCTTTCGCCTGCCGGCGTGAAGGTGCTTGCAGAGGTGGATGCCACTGAAACAAGCAACTGCTCAGTCTTGGGAGCATCCAGATTATTTTCCAGCATTTTAAGCGCTACTAACTTTCTCGGCTACTTTTACAGCCTTGCGCTTTCCCTTACTCTGGAGTGTTTTAAGTTCTCATTCTGCTGCCTTCCCCTACCTGCACTTTCGTATGCCTTTGTTTAAATTAAAAAAAACCCAAACCAACCCACAGACATACCCCCCAAAACGAAAACCGCCCCTCGACAAAAATAACACCTCCTCCATCTTCCCTGCTCCTTCAAAAATCCACCGCAAGCCCAGAAGGGCACCCAGTCCATGGCACGGTATCCCACAGCATCGCTAGTGCTCCCCAGGACAGGGCCGGCCCTGGAGATCGCACCCCGAGCAGCCTGCCGGCACAGCAGAGGTGGCGCGGCAGGCTGCGGCGTTTCCTCTTTACCGCTGTTTTCCAGCTTCCAGAGATTTATTACTTCTTCCACAGACAGCCAGACTTTTCCAGCTGGATCCTGCTTGCCCAAGGCTTGCTTTTTTGCAGCGATGCGATTCCTGCTTGGCACAGCGGGGGGGAAGCCCCCCTGAGATGCTGCTTAGGGGAGGGAGAAGGCACCCACGGCCCCCTGAGAGGTGAGGGGGTGGTACCCCACGCGACGGGGTATCACGTCTGAGCACCACGGTGACGGCCGGCGCGCAGCCCCGCTTTGCCGCCCCATCCACCGTGCATGTAGCGGGGCTCCCTCTTGGATTGAGCCTGACTGATGCGCCATTTGCCCTAAAATTTCCCAGATCCAGCTATGGGGCAAGGGAACAAGCCTGTCTTTCACAGCTCGGTCGCTCCTCCCCTCCCTGAGAAATGCCCATGATTTAGGGGTCCAAGGAACGGCCCCATTCCCCCCTTTAATGTGGGGCACCCCATATCCAAGCTGCCCCTACCTTGGCCTGCTGCTCCCCAGACACTCGCGTACTCCAGGACGAGCATCGCCCCCCTGTCCCTTCCGCTGCCGCCGGCCCTTTTCCTCCTGCTCCCTTCCCTCTGCCCCTCTCCGAAACAGGTTTCCTGGCGGGGAGGAGGAGGAGGAGGAAGAGGAGGAGGAGGAAGAAGCAGTCCTGGCCATAGGGCAGCTTGCCGGGCATGTCAAAGCGAAGCAGACATCCTGCAGCTCGAGCTGGCGAAGGAGGGAAGCGGAGGTGCCAGCAGTTTCCCAACACTGTATTTTTAGCAGCACCGCTTCCCGCGGCCACGGCCGGTCCTGCCGCCAGGACGCCGCTTCCCAGCCTGTGCCTCGCATGGGCTCCGGGGCCGGGAGAAGCTCCTGCCTTGCTGCAAAAACGCCGGCGGCGGAGCCCGCGACGCGACGCCTGGGAAATACCACAGTTACTTACAAGAAGCAGGATGCTGCCAAGAAAGCTTAATGGATTTTAGCTGGTTTATGATTCAGGTAGACAGTTCGAGATTTTTTTTAACAGGTTTTCACGCTGCACAGGCTTGCGGTTTCCCTTACGTTGCCTGGAAGCTGAGCCCTTTGGGGGGATGGCACCCGGACCCCACTCCGGGAGCCCAGCCGGGGCTCCCCACGGCTCCTCTCCAGCACAACCTGCAAAGCGGCCGAGACAGAGTAAGACCGAATCCCCCTCCTTTTAGGCGCGGGGAACCAGGGCACGGAAGGATGAAACAGCTTGCCAAAGGTGAAGCATCTTGCCGTGGAAGAAGCCCATCGTGCAGCCAGGAATGTATTGCTAATTTGGGGTCGAATGCTTTGCTCCCAGGTCATTTGTCGGTCTCTAGGTGGAGCAGCAGATACCCTGTTGTCCAGTATGCACAGCATAAATAACGGAACATCACTATCACTGCACCCAGCACAAGGGGGGGAAAAAGCAAGTAGCTAGAGATTCGTAACTTGATAAAAATTACCTTCGGAAGGGCGATACGAGCCCTTTCAAGATGCGTACTAGGACCTAACAGGTTCTGCACCACCATCTCGAGGACTGAGGTGGGCAGAAGAGGAGCACACGACCCTTGGTGGCAGGCACCCATGTAGAGGCAGCGCCAAGCCTGCCCGCCCCCCGCACCTCACTTCCCGGAAAGAGGAATTTGAATTTCCCTTCTAACGCAAATAGGTGCACCCTGTGGAAGTGCTGAAAGGGCTTGGGGTGCAGCAAGGGGCTGACAGCTGAACAGCAGCCCCGAGATCTTTGGTTTGATCCTGCGACGGTCTTCATGTTACGATGGCGGGACTTCATGCCAAAAATTCACTTAAAATTTTAAGGCAAGAAGCGCTACAGGTCACCCCCGCACTGCTTGTCGGGGTGGACTGTGGGATGGCCCGGAGCACCAACACGTCAGGACCCTCGCAAGACTTTCTGGGGGCGGCGTAAGCAGGGGAAGCGACCTAAATCAGACAAACGCGGCTGCAGTTTGACGGCCAGACAACGTAAAAGCTTCACCAAGCTCGGCGCAGGCACTTTCACACTGCAGCGAGGACTCTTCTTGGAGAGCGCAGGCGCCGTCTTTCCGCTGCCTTCTGCGGCGATCACGCTCGACAGCCGCCGAAGGTCAGGCTGCAAGTTTGCAGGCAAGGCCTGCCCAGGAGATGCAGAAAGGGCGTTTGGGAAGAGCCCCATGCCCAACGGGCAGGAGGACGAAGGCAGCCTGCAGCCCGTGCTCCGCTCCCAGCAGTGGCTATTAATAGAGCTGCCGGCCAGGGTGAAATTCTCCGCTGGTGCCTATAGTTACCAGCCCCACAACACTGAGGGGCTTTTCAAAACAAGCTCCGGAGGAACGCTCCCGGAGGAGCAGCACGCCAGAGGCCAAACAGAGCTTGATGGATGGGAGGAGAGCGGGAATACGGCATCAAAATCCAGGAGTGGGGTCCTCCGACAGGGAGCACCGAGCCTGCAGGCTGCTCACCGCCCGCCGCAGCCCGATCCCCACTGCGGATAGAAGTATCACTATACATTGACATCTACCAGCAGGGTTTGATCGCCCTCGGCAGAGAGGAAAACAATTTCAGATACTGCTTTAAAATTAATTTGGCCCCATACATAAGCATTTAACTACACCGGTAATACAACTGCTTTCCCTTTTTAATAATACAGTGAAAGGCACTTGCACAATACAGGATCAAAGTGTTTCTCAGGGCATTGTACATGGGTTAATGCTCTTGCAGGAGACGAGCATTACAGTGGTTGACAGAAGAATAACCTCAGGAAAACAGAGCAATCCCCCTCCAGCCGCCAGCAATGCTCCCTCCTTGCAACTGCAGCTCAGCCCATTAACCGAAATCAGGTATCCCCATAGGGCAGGGCACCAGTCTCTTGAAAAGACCTGCTTAAATGACCTTCTGTATGCAGAGACTTCAGAAGAGGTTTCGTAGGTGATGGTAGGACTGTGTTCACTTGACAGAGAGCACCAAAACACATCCCAGAGAGCCATCAGCAGGAAAACTTGGGTCCAGATACTGAGCCTGCTAAGAAAACCTCTCCCTTGCCCTTCAAAGACAGCATTAAGTAGCTGCAGGGTCAAACACACGTGGAAATACGCTTGCGTGTACATTGTCCCAGGATATCAAACCCAAGTCAGTAGAAGAAGATGCTGGGCCAGCATCACATCCTTGCTGCTCGCAAGGCTCTCTGCAATTCCCAAGGAGACCAATAACCAAACCAAACCCTGCGCTCCGCAGCAGAGCAGCATGCTAGCTGCTATCGCTAGTAGCGTTTCAGCAGTGCTCAGTGCGAGCCTGCACCCAGAACAAAATGCAAGCTACTTTGTTAGTCCAGAGAGTTATTTCAAACTCGTGCTTCAGAGCTGCACGCCACATGAGCCACCAGCTCTCCCATTCTGGGTTTAAACCTGTGAAGAGCAGTACCCAGCCATCCTCCTCGTCACATCGGGAGGGTCACGAGCCACTCGGCGGAGCTGCTGCTGTGGGACCACTGCCACAGAGAACTGCCACCTCCCTCCCCGTCACCTCTCGTCACCAAAGCCAAGTATCTTTGTGCACGCTTTGTGGACTCCAGGGGACAGCTGACAGATTTTCCAGTGTTGCACAAGAAAATACTTGACTCCTCCAGCCCACTTCCCTTCCGATCACCGCTCTCGAGACAGACTTTCACCTCCCCCTTCCCTCTGCTCTTGCCCTTCCTCTGCTTTGCACCCCAACCACACCACATCTCCTCAACACAAGAAAGGGAAAAAGAGTTATGCGGTACCTGGAAAATGGCATTAGGAGTAAGCTCTTCCTTTTAATTAGGCAACTCTCTGGTAGGGCAGTCAGCAGTGCTCTAGACCTGGAAGGCTGCCATGGGCTGTATTAGCTAATAAGCTGGGCGATCCTTCTCCAAGCAAGCCAATTTCTCCTTGGTTATGTTTAATTACATTTTAAAATAGCTCTCTGGCTTCCTTTGGCCTCTCCAGGGACTCTTTGCAGCAGTGGTCAGTTCAGCCCCATGCACTGAGCTCTGCTATCGGACTTGGATAATTCAGGAGAACGGTCAAAGTCCGACTGTCTATTGAGACTGGGATGGAGAAGCAGCTCCACCTCGCCACGTGCCCAGCCCAGCCCTGCTCCAGGCTGCAAGGTGAGCTGGGACTGCCTGTCACACCAGCAAAACCGCCCAGGAACGCGTACTGGTGCTGCTCCCTCTCGCAGGGCAGGGAAGCAGAGCATCCCCTTGCCGCTGGCCACCCTAAGGTCTCAGGACAAGTTTGCAGCACAGCAAAGCTTTTGTCTCACCAGCCCCGTGTTCTACTAACTGGGTGAGGTTCCCAGGTGCTGCCCGTGGCCTCCTCCACTGCTTTGGTAGGTGGACGCCACTGTGAAACACACAGGGACCCTTCCTCTCCCGGGACGGGCACCCGTTTGTACGCATGGTCCCTGCAGCGGCTGCTGCTCCCTCCTCAAGAGCCACCCTGGACCAAGCACGTAACCCTGGCATCTTCTTCTCAAAAATGCATGCGCAAAGGAAAACAACCCCCCAATAATAAAATAAAACCGAAACATCTCGGGCAGAGAGGGCTGCCAAGGCGCCCCAGGGAGCTGGCAGCCAGGCCACCTTTTCCTTTTGCTTTTCAACACAGCGGCTTTGTGAAATTCCCACTGCGCTGCCAGGGGAAGGAAGGGGGGGAAAGCCAGAGGGGTGTCAGTTTATTTACATTCCGACAAGACAGCAGGGCTACTTTAAAAACTTATCGGAGTTTCTTTTTTATTTGTTAACACCATTAAGGCTGAGAATTGCTTCCTTTCTTCCCCTTGGGTGCCGGAGCAAGCTCCCATGCGGCATGATGTGGTGCCTGCCAAACTTTGGGCTCTGTCTCCTGCTTGTTTTCACCAACAGCGCCCAACCTTGGCCGGGCACAAGGCAAATGGTACGCAAATGAGCACGAGAAGCCCAGCAGCCCTTGCATGCTAACCAGCTGGCAGGACCACAGGGCTGCGAATGCGCCGTCTCGCACCTCCGTGGGGTCAGAGCTGGGGTCCCAACACAGCCACCCTGCAGCAAGGGTGCTCAGCACCTCATCCAGCCTTTAAATGCCTCCCTGTGAAAAGGAACTTCGCGCTTTGGTGGCAACCAAGGCACCCCTCTCCAGCTGGGAATGCAAGGTTGGCCGCTAACCGCGTTTGCTTGGTAGTAAACCTAAAAGTCCCCTCGACTACTGGTTTAAAAAACATCACAAAAGGGCTTGAAAACCATAAAGACCTGGTGTTCAACCACCCTTCAGCTGGCCAGCCTCACAGAAAGCATCATTAATTCTAATGAAGCCCTGGCTCCCCGTCTGCACAGGAGGCGGTTCTAGGGCAAGCCCAGCGCTGGGGGATGTTCTGGGGAGCCAGTGGGTCCCAGCTCACAAGCACCCCTCCTTGGGAGGGGCTGGAGCATCTCCCCCCTCAATGCTCATGGGGAGCAGGCATCAGGCTCCCTCTGAGACATAGGGCAAGGCATCAGAAGTCCTAACAGGGAAATTAAACGGCTCGGCTATTCCTCTGGGAAGCAAAATACCCACTTATAAAAGATAAGCTGTTTTGCAGACGCAGATTGGGGCGAGCGAGCGAGCTTGCTCAGAAGTGGCGGCCGTGCAGAGCCCCCGGCATCCTTCCTGCCGCCCAGGAGACCCTTCCTCCCTCGCATCCACACCCGGCGGCTTCAGCGACAAGAATGGCAGGAAATTGGGACCAGAAGGGAAGAAAAAGCCCTGGGAGAAGCGTGATAACTCAGAAGGAACAACGCTTCAGAGAAAAGCCTACCCGCCTCTGTCCTGCCTTTTTAAGGGTGGAGGAAGAGGTTAAAAAACGCGAACCCCAGGACTGTCCCACATTCGTCTTGCAGCTGGCAGCGCATCAGGTATCAATTAACACCGCTGTCGTCAGAGCTCGTCATCTCTCCCTTGGTCAGTGTTATACCCAGAAACAAGGGGAAGAGGCCTGAAATCAGGCCGGATTTGACAGCGCTCGCTCCCACACAACGGTTAAGCCCTACACCTCCCAGAAGTGGGGACCCCCCCCCCCCCCAAGACCTTCACCGTGCACCCCCGGGGAGAAGGCAGCAGGCTCCAGCCAGGCAGAGCAGCTCCCGGTGCCGAGGCAGGGTTTGCTCTGGAAGGCATCGCTCCCCTCCCCACCTCTCCTTGCTGCATTCGCTGCTGCAAGAAAACGTTAAGAAAACCCCCAAATTCCCCAACGACAGAGCAGGGTGTCAGGACAAGGGGCGCATCCTGACCATGCGGCCGACGCTCAGCAAGCGGTGCCTTGCCTCCGCGGGGTGGGGCTGGGCTTGCTTGCAAGAAAAACAGCATTTTGGGGAATGGAAAATAGCCTATTTAAAAAAATAAAGCAGCCTGCTCGGGCACATTTCACTGCTCCCAGGCGCAGGAGCGGGGAGAGAGCGTTTCTTGCCGTGCCAGCCCCTCGCTGCCGGAGGGTGTTTCTAACCAGGACAAACCTGGTTTGCAGGGAAACTGGGATATGCCGCTTTTTGCTAAATTAGCCGCACGTCTGGATGGATTATTTCATGAGAAACTTTCTCAGGAAAGACAACCTCTCCAGCCCGGGTAAAACCTGCATCCTAAAATAACTTCCCCGGCAGCGGAACCCAGCTGGGGCACGACCCAAGCGCGGGCGTCGAGGCCGGCTCTGGACGCGATGCCAGGGCCGTCGAGCCCCAGCCGCTCCCTGCCAGCTCTTGGGGTGGGGAGAGCAAATCCAGCCTCGGCCGCCCATCTTTTTTGGGGCACCCTCTCCTCTCCTCCCCGGCTCCTCTGCAGCAGATGGCTGGGCCAGCACCTCTCCTCCCTCCCTCCCTCCTCGGCTGGCTGCGGAACGCCGCTTTGCCCAGGGCAGACCCCCAGCAACAGGGGGTTGGGGGGCAGCACCCCTCGAGGGGGGAGATACCGACCCCCTGCGGCCCCCCCCCCACCCCAGCTCTGCCCCCCCTGCCCGGGAGCAAGGCACCCCCCGCGCTTCTGCTCCGAAAGGGTGCACATAAACATCTTTCTCTCTCTCTGTCTCTACAAAATACAGACATATAAATAGGTATACATCTGCAAATAAATAAATACATATGCGCACGCATAAAAAAGGCGCAAAGGACAAGCAGCGCCCCCCCCCCCCCCCCTTGAAAAAAGCAACCCCCAAGGCATATCCCAGGCAGCGAGTCTTAACGCGGGGGGAAGGGACGGGAAAGAGGTTAAAACCAGGCGCAGGCTGACGAGCCATATTGGAGCCCCCTTATTGAAAGGGCAGGGGTGGCCCAGCCCCCCCAGACCCCCCCCGCCGCCCGGGGCTCACCCAGAAGATGAAGTTGAAGACGAAGAGGAGGTATTTGATGCACTTGGTGCAGCCTTCCACCCCCATGGCGGCGGGCGGCAGTGCCGGCGGCTCCTGCCCTGAGCGCTGCTGCCGGGCTGGGGCGGCGGGGGCGGCGAGGGCGGAGATAACACCCCCCCGACACGCCACGCCCCCCGCCCGCACGCCCCGCCCCCGGACACGCCCCGGACACGCCCCGCCCCCGCCCGCTCCGGGAAGGGGGGTCGGCACACACCGCCCCCCCTTCCCGAAACCTGGGGTCGTCTGCTTCCCCCCCCTTTTTTCCCCCCCTTTTTTCCCCCCTTTATTCCCTTTTCCTTTTATGCTTTTTCTTTTTCCGTTCCCCCCTTTTTCCTTTTTCTAGTATCTTCCCCCCTTTTTTCTTTTTTCTTTCCTCCTTTTCCTTTTTTCTATTATCTTCCCCTTTTTTCTTCTTTCCTTTTTCCTTTTTTTATGTGTGTGCCTGTTTGTTTGTTTGTTTTCCCCTTTTTCTCCTCTGTTTCCCACCTACCAGGGGCAGGTCACAGGAAAGAGTTTCCTACCTGCAAGTGGCAGCTGCAGGGGCGGGTGCTGGGGGGCCGTAGCACCACCACCTCCTAAACCTGACCACCATCCCTTAAACCTCACCAGGCAGCCCGGGGTGCAGGGGGAAACCACTGTGAACGGGTGCAGGATGCAACAGGATTTGTATTTCTAATACAGAAGTTTTAGGGTGCATCCATGAGGGAGCCCCCCCCCCCCCCCAAAAAAAAGAAAAAAGGATTTTCACATTAAAACTAGCAGTTTGAAATTCAGAGAAGCATTTCCTCATTCATTTCCCCTTCCTATTGTATCCTAAGTTCTGATCTGCCAGACACTTTTTGCTTAAGCTTGTGGCTTTATTACTGCAAGCAATTGCATCAAGTTCAGTAGAACCACTCAGAATGTTTTCCCTTGGTTATTGGGTCGCGTGAGTATCAGGGGAGGCTTCAGGGCTGCCCACCGAAGAGATTTGGGTCACACATGTCAACAGTTCAAGTAAGCCTCACATCATGGCTTAGAAATTTTAGTGAAATTTTAGTTAAAAAACCCCAAAGCTGTGCAAGAGAAGCACAATGAAATTTCCCAATCTTTTGGCCGAAACCCACTTTGGCCCACTTGCTCATCCCTAGAAATATAAATTGCTCTCAGCCCACATTATGCTTCCAGCAAGCTCATTTTTTTCTTCTAGGGGCAGGATAGTAAGTCACATAATCAGAGCATGAGAGGACTTCTGGTAAAGGCAGCAGCCAGCAGCTCTAGCAAAGGTCGGGACCTTACCATGCTAAATATGAACTCGGTGCCCGCTTGCAGCGGTCACATGTGGAAACCTGCCCTCTTTCTGCCCAGGCGCTTTCCTCTAACGAAAGCATTTCAGGGAGCAGCTTCCGAGCCAAACACTTTCACACTCGATGGCATCTTCCCTGCCACGCATCCCGTAAGCAGGAATATGCTGTTAGCTAAGCACACATTTCCTACATGTGTACGCTGAAAATGAGTCAACTTGTTCCAAAATCATCCCATTGCCCTCGGGGATGAGTTGGTCCAGGGCTCCATCATGTTCATCAAACCCTTCTTTGCCCCTCAGCAACAGCCCACGGCTGTCCGCAGCGGTGGGGACCAGGGATGAATAGAAGTTGGCCCCGTTCCCCAATTACTTATGCTGAGTACGTCCCCGATTGCGGGCTTGCCATGGATGCATAAACCCTTTGTCTCTAAGCCACATTCACTCATCCAGCCTTACCAATGAAGCCGGAGATTCACGAGGCTAGTTATGCATGTAACTGCTATCCCAAATTGTTAGTACAACCCATCTCGTCACTGCAATAGCTGTAATCCTGGGTGGCTCCTGCTCATGAATTCAAAGGACAACGGCAGGATCCCGAAGCTGCTCACTTGCTACACCGTAGCATCCTCACAACATCTTTTTTTTTCTGCACCTTCATCCTTCCCAGCTATAAATATTAAAACAAAATATAGCCACCTCACCTCCCCGAAACAAATGGAGGAGCCTCTCATGCACAGAAAAACTCTCGGAGGCGCTTGGAGAGTCAGTGTGAGGGAGAGGAAGGAAGGAACCAGCTGCAAACTGATAAGGCCTTCAGCTGCAGCAGCCCCACCAGCTATGAAGGAAAATGACTCTCAAATCAACTTTTGTGCACTGGAGAGCGGGCAACCCCAGCTGCAATCACTGCTACAAAGTTGACATTGAAACTGCTTCTAGGGAGCTTGGGATTGCTTTTTTTTTTTTTTGTCACGGTTGCTTTTCTTTTCTTGTTTTCTGCCTTTTTTTTTTTTTCTTTTATGTTGGGAAGCGAAGGAAAACAGAAAACGAGAAATAAACCTTTTCATATCCTCCAAAAATTGTATTAGCAAACTGTCTGGTTTAGAGCTAACACAGTCCCGTTTCTGGGACCTTCCTTCAGGTTGTGTTGGAGCATGTGCTGCCCAGGGCTCAGGTACAGATGTGGCTCTGGCAGGGGGAGCAGGGGCACAGCCCCACCATCTCCTACATCAAGAAGCTTCCAGTTACAGGCTAAAGCCTACTGGGTCTAAACTGGGTTCACCCATCTGGCTGTACCAACTAAGTTCTCTCCAAAACTTGGAAGTGGAAAAGGATTTCAAGCATTGTCCAAATATATTTGGTTGGTTGGGGTTTTTATAAGCAGGTCAGCTGGGTATGTTTGAAAACCTTGAGCTTAATGTACAGGAAATAAGAAATCACCACCGTGACACAGTGTCATGATAACATATACTGTTTCCCCAGGTTACGTATGATTTCAGATGTTGTATATTCATTTGTCGTGCCATACTACTTGCTGTACAGTCTATAAAGTACCAGAACTGCATTTCAAAGACTCTGAGCAGCTTTATCAGCTCTTTATAAAATGCTGCTGTATAAATAAGTAAAGCTAATTTGCACAAATCCAGTTCATGTATTGGTGTCACATGCCAGTATCGAGTGTAAGTGCAATGAATAGGGCTGATGACTTCCCCCTTTAGGAGGATGGGCTCAGTTCGAGTGCTCAGCAGTGTGCCACGCTGATGCATAGTCATTTACATAGCAGCCAGCTGCAGGCAGGTCTGTGAAGAAGCTACCTACCTCCCAAGCCTTGCATCACTGAAAGAGAAAAGTAAACTCGAAAAAAGTAAAGAAAAAACCCCCCAAAATCAGCCCCAAAATGCCAAATAAAAACCCCAAACCTGCGCCCAAGCTTGAATTTGCTTTTGCAATCGGCTTTGCAGGCCAGGTGAAGCAGCAGAGAGTGGAGGCGCTTGCAGTGGTTTTCCTCTGTCTGCTGGGCTTGGGTTGTTGGGGTGGTTTTTGTCAACCTGTTTATAAAAGTCAGTGTCATGCTTGTGGGTTTTGCCGTAGCTGACATATATGGGTATGAGTCACCAGGGACGGTTAGACCAGATGCGGCTTGAGCTGCCTCCCAGCCCCAGGTTTAGCAGGCAGTGCCTTACCAGCCTCGACGGACCCAGCCCTGGGACTTGGAGCCTGCTTCTCCCAGGGAGATGCCCACCAGCCTTCCAGCAGCTTCACCTCAAAACCCCCTTGTGTTTTATAAAAACCAGCGGAGGGTAATGAGAGAAGAGGACGGACTCGTGTCCTCCCCACCTCGTATGCATGCTTGGAGAGCTGGCGACCAGGGTGTGAAATGATTAGCACCAAGGCAGGCTCTAAACACCTAAACCCCAGGGTCTCTAGGAGATTTGGGAGAGCAGATGGGAGTCCCTCATCTGCTGGGGACTGCGGGATGGCCACCAACGTGATACTCTAGCTGCATGGCTTAGGCTTGCATGGCAGTCCCCCTGCCCTCCTCACAGCCAGCACAAAAATGATGGACAAACTGTGGGAATAAAATGCACGTCATTTTGCGGGTGAGGTTCTAGTTAGCTTTTAATCACCACATCTTATTTTCTGTGGAAAATATGACAGAAATAGCCTGGATTTCTAATTTACCTGTAGAGGTAAAAAAAAAAAAAACAAACAAAAACCACAACAGCAGCATCACCAAAAATCTTTAAATAGGACATTTTGGAGATGCATGAAAAGCAGCTCAGAAATTCATGCTGCAGGACACTAATAGTCCCAGAGTGCATAAGAGTAACTTCCTAGGCAGCCAACACCACGCAATGCTGTTTTTCAAGGCAGGGACCTGAGCAAGGACAAGCTGCAGGGCATGGACTGGCCTAGGGCAGTGGGAAGGTGGAGCTCCATCGCCTGGGAAGAGGCCCCACTTGCAACCCTGGGGAGCCAGCCAACGCCTTCATTTTGAGCAGAAAAAATAATATTAAGAATCTCATCCACGTCTCTAAGGGGTCATCTCCAGAACATCTTTTCTGTGCCCCAGCAGGAGTGGCTGGCGCCTGCTCATCCGAAAATCCCCATGCCTGGCTCTGCAAATTCAGCCAAAACACGGTGATAGCCGGGGGGTCACGTTTGCCTCACAGCCTTCGGCGGGGCGGGGGCGATGTGGCAAGCAGAGACCTGTAGCTGCGCCTGAAGTTTCTGGTTCTAATAAACTCAACAAATGGTTCCCGTCTGCGTGGTCTGTCTCTCTGCCATCTTTAAATATTTATGTCAACGTATCTATGGTGATGGGTCAGGTTATATAAAGAGGAGGAGGAAGGGGGGGCAGTGGGGAAGGACAGCATTGCTCCTACCGCAGCTACGGCAGAGGGAGAGCAAACCCGAGCGGGTTTCCCCATCCAGCCCAGACGCTCCCTCTTCTCAGCTCTTGAGCCCGGAAAGTGAACATTCATTTTTCCCAGGGCATCAGAGAGGGCTGAGCCACAGCTGAGCTCAGCTGCGCTTTGTGAGATGCCATGTGGGAGAGCGAGAGCCCAGCCCATCGATGCAGAGAGCTTCTATTGTATTATCAATATATAATTCATTAGTAGGTGAATAAAGACTAGAATAGCTTATTGCTGGTGTAACGGGGCTGAAAAGAAAGCGGGCACGTCCGTGAGCAAGCTGGTGCACACGGGGGGGGGAAGGGGGGGTTAAACAATAGCATTTAGTGCTGCTGAAAGGAGAGGGGTTGGATTTTGCCTTGGGATAACATAAACAACCCCGCTAGCCGCCTGCCAGTGACTCCAGGGAGAGTGACGCAGGGATATGCATCTTCCTGGCAAAAACCCTGGGAAGGACCTTTCCTTTTTGCTTGCTGGAGTCTAAAGGAACAGGATCTGGTAGCCAGGAGGGGATTTGCTGTGGGTGGGCACCTCCGGGCTTGGCTGAAAGTATTTCTCCCAAGATGTGCCTATTCCTCGCAAGCTGAGCGACTGCCCTGTATCTCTTCCAGATAAAGAGATAGGCTTTTTTGCCTCGCGACCGTCCTGGCAGGGGTAGATATGCAGATTGCCTCCAGGCATTAATCTGTTTGACGGACCCCCAAAACGCCGGGTGACTAAAGACAGCACTGGATTTGTGCTGGGGGTGTGAGGGACGGCACGGCGGGCAGTGGAGCAGCCTCACCGGCAGGCCTGCAACCAGTCGTGGGTTTGGTAGCTGCAAGACACCGCATGTTTTTTCCAAAACAGCCTCCAAGGCTGCTCCGGGGCCCCCCCTCCTCGCTCCTGTGCTCTCCCCCACCCTCCCACCCGGTCCTACGTCTCCCAGTGGCCAGGGTTGATGCTCGCTGCCAGTTGCTCAACCTCCCAGAAGAGGAACTACACAGTTAAGAAAAAAAATCCCTTCTCAGCCCAATATAGCATCGTGCTAAAAGAGAGAACTGCAACGACACTTCATGTGAAAGTTGCCAGGCGTGCATGATCCGACCGTGCATTCAAAGCAGCTTCTGACTTAACTCGCCTTCAGCTGCGCTGGCCGAGATCTCCTGTGTGCAGCATCTACCACCACCGGCTGCATTGCTAAAGGATAATTATAGCCAGCTGCTTTTTCAAACGCATTGCTTCTGCACCTGGTTTAAAAAAAAAATGCCTATCAACTATTTCTTAAAAAAATATCTCCTGCATCTGCAGCTCAGAAACGCAGCTTTACCTTGGCAGGAGATGGCTTCCTTACCACCCCAGCACTGCAAAGGTCCATGCAAATTTGCCACCCTAAAAGGCTTTGGAAGGACTTGCTCGGCAATATCTCCTTTAGGAGCTTGCTGCAGACATGAATCAGAGTTGCACAGCGAAGGGGCTGTTGCATGAGGAAGTTATATTTTGGCGGCAGTGGGAACTGGCAGACACACAGTCAATAGGGCAGGAACTAGCAAAACATTTTGGAGCCAAGCCAGCCCACCACAAGGCTGAAAGATTCCCACTCTCCTCACCACCGAATCCCTCTAGAGAGTCAGTAAATCGCTTAACCTGTGCTTTTCACAAGTGCTCTGAGCTCCTCAGTTTTTTTCTGGGTGCTGAAAAACCTGATTTGCAGAAGCCCTGAGCGTTCTCAGCTGCTGTGCAAAGCTGCGCCCTGCTCACCTCCCGTTCTGCAGGAGAAGTACGTTGGAAAAGCAGCACCTGCTGCCCTCGGAGCAGGCGCTGGGAGAGCTCCCCTGGCTCGTAAGCAAGCTGTGGCCAGGCCACCCACGAGCACGCACTGAGCCCCACGTGAAGCCTCAGGGGAAATTAATGCTTACGCTGGCAGAGCAGGACCTGAGCGGTGTGCGGGCAACGAAGGATAGAGCGCAGCACAGAAGGCTTCTTGCCGCTGCCGTGGGCTGATGCTCCCCAGCCCTATAGGTTGCTCCCTCTTTCCGCGTCCTCAGATAGAGCTGGGGGCTTTGCCTAAAATAAAAGGAAAAGGGTAACGCGTGAGCACAAACTAACGCAGACCCATAGAGAGGCCAAACTGCAATTGCCCAGGTGACCTTAGCGGAACTAACTGATAATTGCTGGAGCTTAACTGACAATTAATTGGAGCCAATTCACAATGAAATATTTAACTTCGCACCTTTGGTCTCACTTTAATTTTTTTTGTGCTCTTGCCTATGCCTACATTAATAGGGAATTCTCTCCTACCAGAGTTTGAGTGTTGACAAGCTCGTAACGGCGCGCTTCCCCTTGTGCAAGCCCTGGGGAGGCTCAGCGGGTCTGCACGTGTTCCCTTGCCTGGCTGCTGGCTCTGCATCCCCACTGCTCAGCTCCGTGCTCTTACCCTGACAAAATCTCTCTCTTGCTCTTCTCAACACCGAGTAAATCTCGGCAGCGCTTACAAATAGTTTCCCCAGGTTTTGCTCTGGTTGCTCAAGAGCTGTAATTTGCCCACAGCGAGCAGCAAATTAGGGACTGGTAAGTGCAAGCACATTGACTGCAGGTCAGGGCTTTTTTGTTGGCGCGGGTGTAAGAAGAACCTGCTTGACACCTGCCCGCCTCGCGGCTTCCATCCAGCCATCCCTGGGTGCTGCCATTTCTATGACTGCGAATGAAATGGTAACACTGTACTTTTCTGCAACAGGTTTCTAAAAACCGAGGAGTCGGAGGTATTGCTTTCCTGCTCCTGAAAACGAGAGCGGGATGCCATCGCAGGGCGGCGGGAGCCCCTGCTGTGACACACAGCACGGGTCTGGCCAGGCACTGCTCTGCCACCCGCTCATTAAAGGTGCTGCTGCCTGCAGGGGAACTCCAGCAGCAGGTGAAATGGGAGTAAAGATCATGAGATGGCCAGCGTGTACGTACAGAACAAGGTTTGCGTTTTTTTTTTAATTACAGTTTGTTGGTGTATTTTGTACCAAAATAATTACCTAAACCCCATGGTTGGCTGTCAGAGGAAGAAAGGGAACTTCCAGCTCCCTGGGACAAGAAATTGCATGCTTCTAGTCTCCTGCTTATTGGGAAGAGGAAACGACGACTCTCCGGGCACATTATCCCCTTGTGAGATGGTTTGGTGCAGGTCATGTTCTCATCCCTGCCGCAAGCAGCAGAAATCCTTGCAGAGGTGTGAAAAGAGCAGCTACGCACATGCACGCCTATATGGCCAGGGCCGGAAAGGTGCCTGCTGCTTCTGAGGGAGTTTCAGTGATCACACGTGATTCAAGGGAAATGAGAGCTGGGGGCGGGGGATACGATAGCCTTTCAGGTTTCTTTGTCATATATGTGCTACTCCTGTCCGTAATCATCCCTTTACATTAAAAATTGACCTGGGAAGGAGGAGTACCTAAAGCTTTAGCAGTGCTGGTGGTGAAGTTTCAACAGAGATCTTTTCTACTAGTCAATGAGGCTACAGCAGGTAACCCACGCCGATGACATGGACTCCACTGATCTGCTTGATCTCCAATAGGTTTTGATATGGCAGAACATCATCCCACCAACACAGAGCAGTGGGCAAGACCTGACTACCTAGTGTTTAAAAAAGTGAAACCATAGAGATTTCTTTCATATAAACACTCCGGTCTTTATTGTTTAAATGCGTCCTTAAGCTTTTTTTCCTGCCCCTGCTTGCGTTACTCCTCACGAGGTACCTGCCTGCTGCCCCAGCAGCTGGCTGAGGGTAGGATGAGGCTGATGAGCGTCTCCTTTTCCCCCAAAGGACCAAAGCCATCCTCTCCCTCTTGGGTGCTAAGGCATGCTGCTGGGACAGGCAAGCGCCAGCTGCCCGGAGAATATCTCTTCCCAGCACTGAAAGAATTACTGAGGGCTCTCCATGACGCAAACCCCTGAGCAATGCAGGCAGCCTCATGTACGGCAGAAAAAGAGAAGGAATGATGGCCTTTTGCAAGAAATTCATCTTTATTGAAGAAACCATGAGTCACATGAGCTGCCAGCTGGCCTGAGGAATAACAATAGCAGTGGCCTGGACAATAGCAACTGGAGCTTACAAGGGAGATTGTCTCTCTCCAGAGAGCAATACACTTCACAGTACATACATACATGTAAGTGAATCTTTCCCCACTGCTAGAAGGTGGGTATATTGGCAAGTGCGTATCGCCACTAAATCACTGCTAGACCGAGGCGTGTTGGTGACTGCCCGGGGGGAGCTTGAGTAATACTCTGGAGCAATTTGAACTTGATCCTGCTTCCAGTGAAGTCAATGGTGAAGCTCCGCTGGTTCCAAGGGAGCGGGATGAGGAGCAATAGCCCTTTCCCCATCCCCCAACGCAATTCTTTCCAATGCAAGATATTTGCAGCCATGTTGAAATGCTAACCAGGTGCTGCAGGCTGTACTGCTGTTCTTGTACGTGTGGCAGCCCCTGCCTGAGGGCCAGGACCTGCCCCGAACATCAGTACCGGGGTTTCCACATTTACCTCAATGAACAATTGCTACTTACTGTTTTTCATGGCTAAAAGCCACAACGAAGGAGAGGGCTGAAAGCTGTTGTTGGTTCAACAGGCATTTCACATAGCCGTATAGTTTACAGCAGGTTTTCCAGCAGGTGCTAAATCTGTTGCAATGATGGGTTTCAGCTCAGAAGCAGCTCTGCCTCCTTGCAATGAGGGCAAAGCACAGCAGGGAGCTGTCGTTTGAGCTAGACTGAGAGCCGAGTTCTTCAGTTGATTGAGGCTTTTAAAATTTCTGTTTATTATTGATAAGGTGATGTAAAGAGACGTGGAGTTGGACATTGTATTGTTTGATCTGGCTGGAGATCAGTGCTGTTCTCTTATGGATTCAAACTTCAGTCCTGTGTGTATGTGTAATATCAAAGTCCTTTTGTATTGCACAGCAGCGCAGTGGGTTAGCGAAGCTAGATAAACACAGAGCTAAGGCTGGAAGTTGAACAAGCCCCTGTGAAATCTGTGTGGCATCAAGCTCTAGGAGGTTGACTAAATCCTAAGAATTAAAAAATAATGGTGTATTGCATTAGCAGGGAGGAATAACAGCAAGATATGTCCTTATGCTGGCCATTTGTTTCAAAGCTCATGCACTGCTTTCTGATTTTTTTCCCGATCTCTACCAAAAGCTCTGGCAGTATTTGAAAACAGAGAAAAAACAGTCAACGGTCATTGGATGCCTACATACTCGAGCATGATCAGAAATGTGCCCAAAGTCACTCATTACGAGCGTCCAGGCTAGGAGAGCACATTTCCTATCAGCAATGACACGCTTCACATCCATGTGTTAGCCAATTGCACAAGAACGGTCCCAGGCTATGATCCAAAGCCATCTTCCTAGAAACGTCACATCTTGGGGGGTCACAAAGAACAGCTCAGATGACAGCGCAATAGAAGTTTGGTTTAATGCTGTAGGTTTTGCTGGGCTTTTCTCTCCGTATTTGTCCTAAGGAACTGTTTGTGTCCTGCTTGTGGAGCTACAGCCCGTACGTCCCCCGGCGAGGCGATCTGCATCTCCGAGCCCAGGTGCACGTCTCAGTCCTTGTCTGGGTTTGGTGAAGGTGTGGGACTGCTCCTCTGCAGAGCATCGTCTGCTCCGACCAGCTTGGAAATGCACGAAATCTCGTAGTGCAGGAAGGGGAAGCGCGTGACACACGTCCCACCACCTGCCCCCACACAACGCCTTCCCGGGGGGTTTTGTGGGTGACTTCAGACATCTTCCCGCGCCAAGAGCTGGCTCTACCTGGTAAGGATGCCCAGCTGGTGGGTTTCTACCCTTCTCGCAGGACGTATCTGCCTTTCCGCTCCAGGTTGCTGCTGAAGTGGATGGAGAACCAGAGGAATGAAGTCAGGATCATCCCATAAACCTAAAAGGAAATAAATGAGACAGACAAACAATTAAATGCTGAACTGATTATGATGCTCCGTCTGTGCAAATAAGCAATCATAAATGTTGCCTGTTAGTCCACTTGGCACTTCTGAGTATCAGGATGTCACATTTTTCTTAAGAGAGCTGTTTTTCAGTAAAATGGTGAACACCAATTCCAACATGGGAGAGAAAAAAACCCCAACACATGGTTAAAGCATCTGATTGGAATTAACAGAGTGCGGCTCAAACCCAGTCCTAAAAATATCAAGAAATGAGATGAAACCAGGAAATTCAGATTTCAAATTCCTGCCACGAAACATTCTTCTATGCAAACAAACATTGCTCTCTCATAATAGCTTTTTGTACAAATTACATAGGGAGAAAAAAGCCAAACCTCATGTATTGTTTGGAGTAAAAAACCCAACAAAACAAAAAACCCTGACAAAACCCAAACCCCACCCCATGCACATGAATGGTTGTGAATGCAGAGAACCATATACTTCCTCTGTATTGTGATATTCTGCCTGGTATATCACACATCAGGATTTACACAGCCGACATATCAAAGGTAAGGCTGCTGTGGGAAGGATAACGAGGGCTGCAACAACGTGCTTTTTCCTAAACGTCTGCCTTAACGTGCAAGGGCCTTTTTTATCTGGGGACATGTGTGTGTTGTTGGCCGAGGGACGGTGACATCAGAGGAGCTATAGCCCTCATCATGCGCTTCCTTTGCATCCTGCCACCACAATAGTGAACCGTGCGGTGAGATTTCCTCTCGCGCACGCTTCAAAGACAGCTGCCTTATCTGGCTATAGCATCAAGCTGTGAAAAAAGATACATATGATAAAAACGCTCCCGCTTTTGTCTGAATACAGCTGCAGTGAAATTCTTCCTATACCTGAGAAAAATTAGAAAGCGACACCAAATATTCACACATGACTTTACATTTATAGCCCCATAGGAATGCCTGATGGTTTTCCTAATTTACTACTAGCGGTATAAAATACAAAAGGGTTTGTTCCTCTGGGTTTTGTTTAGATGGAGAAGACTCTTCTAACCCATAATTGTGCCAAGGCGGACACAAGTAGTAAATCAATCTCCAAACAGACATTCAGTCAGGAAAGGTCACCTCAGCTGGGGCACAGCATGGAGACATCAGAGCAGACCAAACATCCCTTTGTGGTGAAGAAACGTCTCCTGGCGTTTTCTGGCGTGCTTCACCACACGTGCAGGGCCCTCGTGTAGAGGTAATTACAGTGATAGACCTCTGGCGAGCAGTGGGTGGGCACGCGAGCAGACTTGTTTTAATCAGCGGTGCTCGCCAGCTCCAAAGGGACCGTCCCCACAGAGCCACCGAGGCCCTTCGCCGCTGACGGACACACTCCTCTCGCAGCATTTCATATTTTCTTTCGCCCTCCCCCAAATAAGACTCACAAATTCAGGACGGACCCTTTCTACCCAAGCCATCCTCCAAAGATGATCCTCCTTCAGAGACAGCGCCTGAGAGCCCAGGCAACACGCTCTGCTCCTCTCCTTTGCAGCCTGCTCCTCACGAGCCTGCGCTTCACCCACCCACTGCCCGAGATGCACCTTACCGCGTTCGTTAGTGGTCGTTAATAGGATGAGACCTTCCCCTCCCGCACAGCTCTCCGGCTAGCTTTCAAGACCTTCCAGCTCCAGCCGCACAAAGCGACTTCCCAAGCCGAGCTGGGAGGCAGCCAGCGAGCGCTGGGCAAGGAGAAGCAGCAAGTTTCCTAAAACACGGAGCTGTTACTGCACCTCCTTTTCCACAATTGCTGCTGGCTTCCCACCTCATCCGCAAGCCCTGTGCCAGGGGACATGGCCTCTTGCTTGCAGGAGAAGATGCACAGGCGAGCCTGGGCAGATGAAATGCAAATGCTCTGCAGCCCGCTCCCGCTGCTCCCCGCTCCCAGCTGCCGTGCCTGGTTTGGGCAGAAAAACCGTGCAGCGAGCCTATTTCTGCAGGAAGAGCCCTCTGGCCATCAGCCTGGCCAAGACAGGTCCTGGCCCTTTCTTAATTTCCACAGTGGAGTCTACCACCGCCTGTTTCTCTGCTGCCGGTCTCCAAAATCATCGGAAATCCTAGATTCTGGGGACTAATTTAGGGTACATCTCCCCCGCTGGAGCCTGCCTCTTGGGGCCAAAATGCAAAGGAACAGACATAGCTACCATGAAGCCGATGGTGACACCCAGGAGCGTGGAGACGAAGTCCATGTGCTTCTTCAGAAAGTTGTGGATCTCTCGCAGGCAGTCCTGGGAGGAGACAGACACCCCTTGCAGCACGGCAGCAGCTCGGGGGGGCTTCGTCCCCCCAACAGTGCTGCCACGACCCCAAATAGAAACGGAGGCAAGGGGGGCACGCAGCATTGCACGGCTGGGCTGCTCCGTGGGCAGCTCTCCTTTTTTCTGCCGCTTGCTGCAACTTGGGAAGACAAACATCTGCAGTATTTTCAATTACTACAATACGCCTACGATTTTCTTGGTATGATGCGTTTCGGACTGTGGGGGATGTGCGTGTGCACAGGTAAGTGTGGTCATGCAAAAGCTTTTTTCTCTCCACCCACTGGAAAACGGAAAGGGGGAAATGAAAAGATGGAAAAGCAGAGCACACCATAATGCTAAATACGTTCCCCAAAGATACTAATGAACAGCTTTATTTCACAAGGTGTCACAAGCATTAATATACATTAGCCTTAAGCATGCCAGCGGCCCCATGGAAATCCAGGTGTCAGCCAAGAGAGCCATTTAAAGAAATGCAAGAGCATGCCCTCGATGAAGTGATTTGCAGAGCGAGGTAACAGCGCTCAAAGCCAGGAGTGAATGTAGTGCAGCTACCAAAATTTGCAGTTCCCCAGGTTGCAAAATGCATCCTCCCACCCACGTGCCCCAGCTCGCAACCAGAGGAAACACAAACCATGAGCTGGGGGAGGAACAGAGCCACCCATACGGTGCCTGGTTTTGCTCTGCTCTCCCTTCCTGCTCTTTGAGCCGAGTTCCACCCTGCTTCGAGACGTGACGTTCCCAGAGGCGGTGCTTTGAAACGCTGCCCCGCAGGCTGACGCACCCCCACGCATCACAGTGTCCCGTTAGACACTGTGTAAGCTTGACATCTTCGCTTAACAACAATGTTTTTGTATAGCTGTAGCAACACGGTTTTGTTTTTCCTAAGGACAACATACATATGATGCTGGTGGCTTTAGCCACTTCAGCTGATTTGGCTGCTCCAGTGGAAGAAAAATAATCATACAATAGATTTGCTCAGAGAGCATGAAGTCTATGTTGCAGCTTCAGCGCAGAGGCAATCTAATACTGGTGGCTTCTCCATCAACCTCTCTGAGGTACTGCAGACAGGAGGAATTAAGTGTATTTGATGAAGCTTCTGCTGGGCATCATCATCCTGCTTCATGAATTTCTCATTTTAATACCCATTTAATGCCCTGGGAAAAACAAATTACAGCAAATTCCATATCTGCTGTTAGTGGGAGACTTCTTAAGCCTCAGAAACTAGTGTCACGTGGAAAAGCCCAACTTTTTTTTGAGCTCTGACATGCCTATGATATCTCACACTCTCTGCACATGCAGGAGATGAGGAGGAAGCTGGAGGGAAACGACAGGCTGCAAATGCAAGCATTTTGAAGGCTTTCTAGAGCTGCAAAGGATACCGCATCTGCAGGTGTGAGACGTGCTGATCCACCAAGGCTCCTTCAGTGGGTGAGACGCCTCCTTACTGAAATAACAAAACCCCAGCAAAACAAACCCCAACCCACAGCAACACCAACCCACGAAAAAGCCACAATTGTTGTTAACACTTCAACACCAGTGAGGTTTTAACACTTAGCAAGGAGCAGCACAAACCCCACTGTGGGGTGGAAGAAACATTTCCCTTACCTGTTCCGCATCACCCTCCTGGCCGGGTGGGCACGTCTCGTGCTCAACATTGGTCGTGTCCCCAAACGGAGAGTGCTTCCCACAGCACAGGAACTGGAAGAGAGGGAGAGGTGTGCCAGCGGCTCACCAGGGCTCTCCCCTCACCGCCAGCTGGTGCGGCAGGAGGTGCTGGCGATGGGCCACCCTTCCTCGCTGCTGCCCCAGGCAGGGCTATGCAACCGGGGCTGTGAGGAGCGAAGCACATAGGTATGCAATCGACAGCTCCAGCAATGGAGGTTAAATTCAGGGGAGGTGGATGGATCTGGCCGCAAAATTGCCC